>NC_088360.1:118305969-118353469 GCF_034508935.2 Berghia stephanieae
CTAATCACAGACAGAATCTTCTAAAACTCTCAACTCAACTAACCTGCCCTTCTTACAAGTGCCAATATTTGAATAATGTTCGACTATTGCTTAATCTTCCACTCTTCCGCGAGGCCCCATTCTTGCTCTATAATGAGTAGATCTTTTACCAAAAGAAAAACAATCTAGATGTGTCTCTTAATGAGACAATACACGCATTAATTTTGTAAATCAGAGATGTCTCTTTGTGTGTGTGTGTGTGTGTGTGTGTGTGTGTGGATTGGTTTTGGCGGGGGTCTTTGCCTTAGGACTTTTTGTTTGTTTCCGATCAGATAAACAAAAACATTCATCTAAGATTATCTTTGTTTGAAATGATCCTTTTTGTTACATTCATTCCTGGAGCACATGTTAACAGTGATTACCTTGAGATCCTTGATACTATTTGACTGTCCTGTCATCAGTAATCAATGTCAGTACCAGTGACTAAATCATTATTAAGTATAAAGTATTGTAAAAATGGCTTTTAATAAATTCCCAATATCCAGTGCTCCTGTTTTAAACGTGCTTAAAGTGTGCAATATGAAGATTGGTCCTCAAAATCCATAATCCTTCTTCATTTGGACTAAGTCCTTGATTCCACTTTGCTTAAATAGGACTAGGAGAGTTGATAATTCAAAATAATAATAATATTACAGAATTTTAACCCATGGGTTTAAATGCATTACTCTGGAAACAAAATTTGTTCTAATTACCAAGTGACCAAGTTTGATGTTCCTTACTGTGTTATAAGACAAGACAAGGAACATATACCATCAGATGCCATTTCAACAAGAAGTTGGTGTAAATTAAAAAAAAATTAATAAAAATTAACATTTGTATAAACCACTTTCACTGAATAACAATGCTCAACGAGCTTTACAATGTTTCATCTATCAGCAGCCATATTGAACCATATTTCCATTTCATACAATGCCAGTCGCCTGTTATACATCCTTTTTGTAGCAACACTTACAATATGCGTCACTTAGCCAGGTACTTACTCACAGATGAGTCGAGTGGAGTAATGTGTAATAAGTGCCTTTCTCAAGGACACAATATACAACATTGAGCTTTGTATTGTCAGAGATCAATCATCATAATAATTAAGCAAAGAAATTTACTAGAGAGAAGTAAAAAAAGGAGCAAATGGATAAGATAAAGTCAATAAAATAAGACTGACAATTTTTGATATTTTTTTTTGGTCATTTCTTGACTGTCATTGTTTAATGTCATCACAGGTCTCTGTAAAATGACTAATTTTTTTTTTTACATTTTGAAAAATTGAAAAACATGATAATTTTCAGAAAACATGCTCTGCTATCGGAAAATATTGGTTCAGTCGTGTAAGTAATTTCAAGTACGAATGAATTCACGTCTAAAATATATTTTTTAAAGATAGTAAACCAAAAAGGATTGCATGTGGTTGAAATCTGATCACAGTAAAGTAGGTTGTGTGAAACCATTCAATCCCCCCCCCCCCCCCCCAATTTTAAATACAACAAACAATCAAACGCCCCCACCCCCACCCAAACAAACCAAAATTTAAATTTTTAAAAAAAGCTACTCCCTCTCCCCAAAACAAACAAACAAATTAATAAACTTCATGAGCAAACAAGGGCTGGTAATAAAAAGTTTGGACAAGACTGATGCAAAGCCTAAGAATGGTTCTGTATCACCAATTTTCAAAGAATGAAAGAGTGCGTTAATATGAACAACATGCTTTACGAATGTGACACTATTGACGGCAGCATTATAGAATTGACTTACCAAGACTATTGCTTATTCTTCCACTCTTTGCGAGGCCCTGTTTTTGCTGTATAATGAGTAGTTCTTTTACTGAAAGAAAAACAGTCTAGCATGTGTCTCTTTGCGAGACAATACACGCATTAATTTTGTAAAGCATATATATATATATGTATATATATATATATATATATATATATATATATATATATAAATATATATATATATATATATATATATATATATATATATATATATATATATATATATATATATATATATATATTGTTTGTGTGGATTGCTTTTGGCTGGGGACTTTGCCTGAGTGAGGACTTTTTTGTTTGTTTTCGAGTAGTAAAAGAAAGTAAAAGTAGTAAAGGAAAACATTCCTCTAAGATTATCTTTGTTTGAAATGGTCCTTGTTGTTACATTCATTCCTGGAGCACATGTAAACAGTGATTAACTTGAGATCCCTGATACTAAGGAATTAATAGGGTTGTGGTTGGTGGAGAAGCTTTAGTAAAGAAAGTAAATCTCAGTAGCCTACAACTAAATGAGCGGTGTTGAAGAAGATACTAATGTTCAACACAAAAACAAAAGTGACATATAATCTGTCGAGATCAATTCAAAAGTATTGCAAGATTTTAAAAACATATTTATAAAAAAGAGGATGAAGCTAGGAACTAATCCAAGGATAGAGTAAGTAAAGCAGACTTCTCCTCTAGATATTATTATTATACTGAGCTGAGAAATGAGACAAAGTAAGATTCAAAGTCTAGATATTATTATTATACTGAGCTGAGAAATGAGACAAAGTAAGATTCAAAGTGTTTTGTTTTGTGTCCTATTGCATGGTGTGAGAGTTAGGCACTGGATAAGGAAAATGAAAAATGAAATATCGATGCCTTTCAGACGTGGTGTTTAAAAAGAATGCAACGAAGACAGTGCACGTAAGACTAACGGAGACACACAGAAAACAAACGCACAAAAGTGGGTCTGTTTAGAAACGTGCTGAAAGGGCATTTAAGCTTATTTGGACATATATTATAGCGAGGAATAGAAAGCATGGAAAGATTAAACAATCAAAGGTGACCATTTGAAAAAGTTTACAGAATTGACCACATAACTCTGGATAACGGGACAGAAAACTTAGAGACATGCTAAGAAACCAAAGGAGTAAATGTTGTAAAAATCGGATTTCTCGAAAAGTACAGATAACGATATGTCTCACCTGCAAGTCTCGAGACTGTTACATCTCGATTTTCACCCTTATGTATCACCTTCCATCTTATTTTTTTTTTGGTTTTCTTTCTTAAATGTCTGTTGATTTTATGAATGCTGTGGTTTCACCCCAACCTATCTTTGGTCTTTTTCCAATATACTTGCAAGCATCCTTCTTTTACATTTTTTAAAACCATAATTATGCATCAAATTATGTTTATCACAGTAATAGCTTTTAAAATAAATTATAACAGCCCACAGTGTACTGTTGGGCTGTCGTAACTAACTTTTAGGATCATCTGGCTACTATATATGTACAGTCTATCGAGAAATAAAGAAAAAGAAATATAAATAGCACATTTTTTTTCAATAATCCAAAAATAAACGCAAACTTAATCAACACACACACATACACACACACACAGGCGCGCGCACATGGACGTACAAACAATTTATATTCACATATACACACGCCACAGACTCACTTTATGCTGGCACTGGCACACAAAGATATGCACAATACAGCACGCCTAAGCACGATTGAAAAGAAACACATAAACATGGCATCAATACATTGAGGTTTGTACTATAACAGATCTAAAGAATAACATATTTGTGTGACATACAAATTTAAGTTGTGTCAATGAGTAGTAAAAAAAAATAATGAAAAGAACCCCCCCCCCCCAACCCAACCCAACTCTCTGTCTGGCCTACATTATTTATGATATAAAATGTAAAGAAGACGATTTAAATGTTATCTCATTATTTTCTTTACAATGGAAAACTGATCGAAATTCATTATTCTAATGTGAATGTCACCATTTTTATGCCATTTAAATGATTATTTTTCATACTAATTTTCTTGTTACCTAGGTTACTCAATTCTTTTTAAAGATACGGTTCTAAGGCTATAAATCATGATTTTCTGAGTTGAATCCTAGCTCATATCATCCAAATACATTAGTTCCCTTCCACCATTCATGATATTTATATAATATCAGGTGTGATAGCTGACATATAACAAGTCATAAAATCTAAAAATTGATAAATAATGGAAACTGGCAATATAAAGAAATATAAGTAACTAAATTTGAAACAAGGACCAACCAAAATATTTCACCATCTTCTCTGTAACTAAGAAAGACAGAAAATAAAATTAAAACAAATCAATCGAGAACAAACAAAAAAGGCGAACAAACCCCGCCCCCCCCCCCCCCCAAAAAAAAGAAAACAACCAAAAAAACAAAAACAACTTAAGCTTCTATACAGAGCAATATCCAATAGCATAATTTACATATTGCATAATTTATTGGAAGGACAATCGCCTTTGCTTTTTTTTTATTTCTGAAGATGTGTGCTCTAAACTCCTGTTTAACAATTTCACGGACGGAATTTGACGCTTTTATAATAACGTTGACTCCTTGAATATGCATTCAAGTAAAGTCAAATACAACAACTTTAAATAAAGGCAATGGTTGGTACAGCCTCATGCAGTCATATCTTCTCTAACTTTTACTCCAAACCATATTACATGACCAGACTGTCCCCCCCCCCTCTCCTCCCCCCCCCCCCCCCCCAATAAATAAAAAAAAAAGAAAAGAAATGTCTGCTGATCGGGGGAAAAAATGATAATAGATAATTAGGCGCTTGTGTAAACTTAACTAAGTAATACTAAAAATAGAGACTAGGAAACTTTTCGAACTGTACAAATTACATACGGTTTTGGTAAAGGGATATTTTTGTTGTGTGTTAAAATAGTTGATCTATACATTAAGGTAATATGGTTTATATTTACATAAGATGCAAAGCTAGCTAGATGAATTTCATAAAATAAATCTGAAAATAATGAAAGAAACTAAATTATTGCATTATAATCTTCGCGAGTGAGGCTTCATCCCATTGCTCATTTCTGTTATGGAGTTTGACGAGGCCACAGTGAAATCTGTCGACTTGGGTCCTAATCTTTCTTCCCGCTTGTCGTATCTGTGAGAAAACAAAAAAAGGTACTGCATTAATTAATATTTCATAGTCACGTTGTTTGTTCGGTTATAGCGCTTATACGGCAAATCAAATAATCAAGGATGCCCTTTTTCCGGCTATAGCTGGAAAACGGGCTTTTTGAAATTTTCCAGCTGAACTTGTTCGGTATTGGTGAGTTGATTTTTAAAAGATGAAATCATCGGTTGTTTAAAGCAACAGCTAAGGGAAGCTAGATGGATATGTATCCTTTACTATATTTAATGGTGATACCATTTCGAAGAAAAGATATTTTCACGAAATATTTTCATATATCGCCCTTTAGGAGAAAGAAAACATTTCAGGCTTTTAAAAAAAAAGAATTTAGAAAAGGGCATCCCTGTATCATATGTGACTCACAATCTCAAATACTTTCATGTCGGGATGGTTGGACTTTAAAAAGCTGGATTGATATTCAAAACTATGAAACTTGGATTAATTTTGCATGCTTCATTGAGAAATATGGAAAGGAAATCCTCAAGTGACAACAAATTGAAAACCCAAAATTTCTTAGCATGTTCACTTAGATATCACTCTTTGACATGGTAAATCCCGACATAATACTGTTTTGAGACGACAGGTCACATGTCTTCGCCAGGAAAAAGGGAAGGTAATTAGGGATAGT
The DNA here is from genome assembly GCF_034508935.2 of Berghia stephanieae. Taxonomy (NCBI): domain Eukaryota; kingdom Metazoa; phylum Mollusca; class Gastropoda; order Nudibranchia; family Aeolidiidae; genus Berghia; species Berghia stephanieae. The sequence continues at coordinate 118,311,593 of NC_088360.1, forward strand.
TAAAGAATTAGAGGTATAAATAGAGTTTATCTCTGCCCTTGTCGGCATTCCCAAGCTGCGAACAGATATAGATCTAAGAGGGAGCACAGTCCATGTATGCATGTCTGAGACTACTAATAATATAGTCTAAATACACCCCCCCCCCAGCCCCCTCATAGAAAAAGAAAGAATTATCTGCCAAAGGGTATTTACTCAAACTAAATGTTTACATGGTACTGAAATCGGGAAGACGATTTACGACTAAGAGAGAGAGAGGGAGAGAGAGAGAGAGAGAGAGAGAGAGAGAGAGAGAGAGAGAGAGAGAGAGAGAGAGGGAGAGAGAGAGAGAGGAGAGAGAGAGAGAGAAGGGTGGAAGGTCAAAAAGAAAGAACAAGACACCCAACTGTCTCCCTCAAAGCAAGGAATCCCAACACGGCTTATGCAAAATCCAAATAATGAAGATACTTCAAATCAAGGACAAAAAGAGGGGCGTTTAAAAATGTCTTGTAAAATGTCCATATTTGTTTCGTAGATTTGTTCATGCTATCACAACTTGTAACCAAATTTAATTGAAATTTCCTTTTTTGTAAGGGAGAAGGTATACTACTTTCAATTGGCTTCAACAGTCATGACGTCACTTCCCTCGTTATGACGCATAGCAACTTAGTAACTGTCTCTAAACCATCGGAACAATGGCGGACGCCCTTATGAAATATTTCTCCGACGAACAGAAAAGTGTATCCAGAGGAGAAAAACATTATATATATGTAACACGCCTGACCGGCGAGTCTTGTTTTTGTTGGCTCTTTCATTTACTTGTTTTGAGTGATTTTTATCTGACATTTCGCCTGGATTTTAATACCATCTGATTTGTGATAGACTTGTGGTTTTATTGATATACATTTTAACGATTTCTAACAGAGGATTTTTCTAAAATTTTAAAATTTAAGTATGGATTTTCCAAAGTCGAACATAGTTTTAAACTGCTATTTGTTTACAGCCATATTGGAAACTTTATTCACTGTGCTATATTTTACAACTTTTAACAACTACCGTGTACATCGATCTATTTATAATCTCATCTCATGTAGTTCCATATCTGAAGCAGACGTCGGAGGTCATCTTCCGCCAAGCTGATCTATCTCTTGCCAATTCTATTAAAGCAGCGCCACCTTTCTCAGCTTCATCTGTCCAAGTTCTTATCCCTTTCAAATACGTTATTCTTTGTCTTCCTCTTATTCTTTTTCCATTCATCTTTCCAGTCAAGGCGAGTATTTCCAAACCAGGGTGGCGGATAATGTGTCCTAAAAATTCCATTTGGCGTTTGATGATTTTTGTTATCAGTGATCTTTTTCTGTTTGCCATTTCTAAAATTTCTTCATTTCTTTTCCTTTCCATCCATGACACCCTCATCATTCTTCTGTAAAACCACATTTCCACTGCCTCCAGTCTTTTAACCATGGTCTTGTTTATGGTCCAGCTCTCACAACCATATAGCAGCACAGACAGTACATAGCAATCCAGGACTTTGATTTATAATACTAATTTTATGAATAGACTCAGAGGGGGTAGACGAAAACAACGCCCTATTACCACCGTCATTGGTCATCGGCCAACCCCACGCCGCTCCCCCAACGACCTCGATCCTCGCTTCAATTTATCAACACTCGTCCCCCATCCAATCTAATCACTTCAATGAATACTCCTCACCGTTCCTTGTCAAATGTCAACACTGTCCGTGACAGTCAGTATGAAATTAACGACCACCATGACAACAACTCGCAGCAACAGCACCGTCTTGAGCAACAACAACAACAACAACAACAACAACAACAAGAACAACAACAACCTGCACGTTGTGATCATACGAGTATAAGAATCGGATTACTAAATGTTAGATCGTGCCGTAATAAATCTCAAGATATAATCGACATTATTGAAGTTGAAGATCATAAAATTACTATTTTTGTCATCTTGGAAACATGGCTTCATCATTCATATGATGATCCAGTTCTGAAAGCAATTACACCCGAAGGCTTTTGTATTAAATCATTTCCACGCATTGGGAGGAAAGGAGGTGGAATTGCAATTATTTACAACTTGTCACTCTTTGACAAGATATCATTCCACCATGATAATTTTAGAAGTTTTGAGTACGCTGGATTTGCCATTCATGAAAATAATTTTAAAAAGTCGTTTCACTGTGTCTACCGCCCACCACCAAGCCAACAAAACAAAATATCAACAATTGATTTTTTATCAGAGTTCGGAGAATTTATGTCCATAAACAAAAAGCATAATATCTTTATGGGTGATTTTAACATTGATTATTTCAGAAACAAAAATGAATCGAAAGTATTTCGGGAGCTTATTGACACAAACAACTATATTCAACTTGTAAGCGGTCCTACAAACAACGATGGCCACACAATAGATAATTTCATTACTGACATTGAACATTCTCTCTCTTTACCTGTCTCAAATATTGATAAATTAATCTCTGACCATCATTTAATTGTGTTTTGCGTTTTATTTCCAATGAAGCACGAAGTAAAAAAGATGATAACATCTCGTAATATGAAGAATATAAACATAAACATTTTAAAACAAGACCTTGACCATAACGTTAAAAAAAAAACATGATGCGAATGGTCTCCACGAGTCAATTGTTGGTACGGTGGACAAGCATGCTCCCTTAAAAACTAGAGCAGTAAGAGTGAGACGTCAAGCACCCTGGTATAATACCGAAATAAAATTGAATGGATTGACCAGGAGGCGGGCAGAAAGAAAATGGCTCAAGTCCAGAGATGCGGTCGATAAGAAGCGGTACATCGCGGCTAGAAATGATGCGAAAGCCGTCAATTTCAGGGCCAAAAAGAAATTCTATGAAGACAGCCTCAAAAACGTGGGACGTTCGAGACAATTCTTTGCCTTGACCAAGGAACTTCTGGGACAACAAACGCAATCCACTCTCCCATCTTTAATCGATCGTGCAGATCTACCAACTCGCTTTGGTCAATATTTAAAAGCAAAAACGGATACCATCAGGAAAGAACTCTCATCTGAATCGATCCATACAACATTTGACAAGTTTCATGATGATTCATTAACACATTTTTCAAAGATTACTGAAGCTGACTTATGTGAGTGCATTATGTCGTCTCCAACTAAAATTGTGATTTAGACCCCGTAAATACTGCCATTCTAAAAAAGTACATTGATGTAATTTTAACACCATTTACACGTATTGTTAATAATTCGTTGCAGTCAGGTGCTGTACCAGACATTTACAAAGTTGCTCATGTCAAACCCCTTTTGAAAAAACCTGATCTCGATAAAGAGAACTTAAAAAACTATCGCCCTGTCTCTAATCTTCCTTTTCTCTCTAAGATCTTAGAAAAGCTTGTTTTGAAACAATTACTGTCTCATCTTAAAAATAATTGTCTTGAAGAAAAATTTCAGTCTGCTTATAGGCAACATCATTCGACGGAAACCGCACTTGTTAGGGTTGTTAATGATCTTCTCTCTGTTATGGACAATGGTTCATGTTCTTTGCTGAATTTGCTTGACCTATCGTCTGGTTTTGATACTATTGATCACAATCTTCTTCTCAAACGTCTTAAAATTACTTATGGTGTGTCTGGTGCAGCGCTTGATTGGTTTAGGTCATATTTGTTTAATCGTAAACAGATTATTACGGTGGATGAATATAGATCTGAGGAAATCTTTCTTGATTGTGGGGTTCCCCAGAGTTCAGTACTTGGGCCCGTTCTTTTTGTTCTGTACGTTGGCCCTCTGTCTAAAACCATCAGAAGTTTTGGTCTGTCTTACCATCAATACGCTGATGATACGCAATTGTACTGCGTTTCCAATACGAGAAATTTACAAGAAGTATCAGCCAATAGTAAAAATTGTATCCAAAGTGTTAAGAAATGGATGAATGATAACAGACTGAAACTGAATGATGATATGACGGAGGTGCTGTATGTGGGGAACAGAAAGTGGAAAAGTGAAACAGATTTGAAGTTGGGGGATGCCTCCATTCAAATTGTTGACAAAGTGAAAAACCTTGGCACATTCTTAGACTCTGGACTGTCGATGGAGCGTCAGGTTAATAATTTGGTTAGATCTCTCTTTTTCCAATTAAAAAAGATTGCTTCCATAAGACGGTTCATATCTGAGGATGTGACCAAGCACCTGGTTGTGTCCCTCGTACTATCAAAATTGGATTATTGTAATGCTCTGTTGTTTGGCGTTTCGCAATACAATCTGAGACGTCTTCAGATTGTCCAAAAACAGCGCTGTCAGACTAGTATTCATGAAGCGTAGGTGCGACTCTGCCGGACCTCCACTTCATGACCTGCATTGGCTGCCTGTTGAGAAAAGGATTCAAAGCTTGTGTTTTAGTGTATCGTTGTCTTGAAGGTACTGCCCCTTCCTACCTTTCGGAACTAATTGAAAGATATTTAAAACCCCGCCCCTTACGTTCGGCCAGTGATTCCACAAAACTAGTTGTCCCTCGAATTCGGAAAAATGCTGGAATGAGATCCTTTTCCCATTTCGGACCCTCTATTTGGAACGCCTTACCGCAGAGCATTCGTGAAAAAGAATCTTTGTCTATTTTTAAACGTTCGCTTAAAACATATCTGTTTCGATTTTAGTAGATGGTATGAGAAGCAAGACAGGTTTGGTTTGTGTTGTGTGTTGTGTGTGTGTGTGTGTGTTGGTGTGTGTGTGTGTGCTTGTGTGTGTAAATGATTATGTTTCAGCCAAAGCAATTTGTAATTTAAGCGCTTAGAGTCTAGTGTCTCGGAGTTATAGCGCTATAATATAGTTTTCAGCATTATTATTATTATTATTATTATTATTATTATTATTATTATTATTATTATTATTATTATTATTATTATGATCATGCTTTGACTTTTCTGATCACATGACATATGAAAAGTTCTAGCCAACATGAAGAATAAAAAGTACCAATTTTCTCTGTTTAGAACTACGCTGCTCGCCGTTGCTGGGCGACGTGACATCAGGCTATTGAATCCAATTTCTAAGAGGTAAATTAGTTTTCGGTTATGTGAATCACGTTTTTATTGGTCGCCGTAAGAACAGCGCCACCGCGACCTAGGACGGAGTTGCTGAAGGTCAAACAAAGTGGAGGTTGGGATTCGAACTCGGTACCTTTTGGTTGGGAGGCGAGACCATACTGCCGAGCTATACGGCTCGCACGCCATGTGACATTGAATGTAAATTTAAAACATGACCTGGATTATAATATATATGACTAGTAATGGCTATGGATAAAGTTTATCTAGTTCTGTCTAGTCTTGTGTTGTAAACACAATCTAGTTTTACACGAGTTGCTCTCTATCTCTTTACGCCTTTGTTTTACATCAGATAACGTATCGAATTTTATGCAACCTTTGCATGATTTCTTTTTTGTCCTCTGACGATTAAAGGACACAAAAGCTGTTATTCCGATGTGCCATAAATTAAATGAAAGTATGATTAAACCAAAGACAAAACAAAATAAAAAATACATGAAAAAAAAACATTACAGAAAACAACTGAACAAAAACAAAGCATTACAGAAAAAAAAACAAAACAAAAACAAAACAAAATTAAAAAAAAAACCCCAAAAAAACCCCCCAAAAAAACCAAACAAACAACCACAACAGGAAAACAAACACCCCCACCCTTAAAAAAAAGAAAGAGAGAAAAAACAAACAAACAAATCAAACAAACAAACCCCCCCCAAAAAAAAAAAAAAACACGTTATATTATTTATTCTCTCCATTGTGTGTTCTGTGATCTAATTCCCGAAATTAGTCATTTTAAAGACCGGTTAAATACTGACTCGTGTTTGATTTAGAAAAATATAAACAACCCACTGTGCCAAAACCACCAACTGAATATTTACTTGTATTGCTATATGAAATCATAGAGTTGTCGTGCCTTTTAAAAAACAAACAAATAAAGAAACCCCCAGTAAATATCATGACATTTTCCCCAGTAATTATAAATTGGATTAAATTTTATGCAAAATGGAAACAAAAAGATATTTGGAGCCATGCTCGAAATATGAAAACAAAAATGGCGCGTGGAATATTTAACCTCTCCAGTCTTGAAATAAACAAACACGCATAAGTCAAGCAGGGACGCTATTGTTCACTAAGAAAAACACGTAGAACAAGCAGACGCACTGAGCACATTACAATGAATGCAAACATGCCACTGCATCACGACAGTTCGTACCTATAGATGACAAATGATGCACCACTAATTTGACAACAAATTGTCAGATTTGAAGTCTCTAAGACTTTTTGACATGTTGGCGATATTATAATGAATGAATGAATGAATGAATGAATGAATGAATGAATGAATGAATGAATGAATAATAAATCGCCATATGAAAAAAAAATAATTTGTGCCTAAAATCTTAAAAATGACATTTTGTCGTTGTGAAGAGGTAAAAAAGCTCTAAACACTGAACAGTTTGTACATGTTATCTATTTCACCTGAAAGGCATTAAACCTTTTTCAGGCGCATTTTATGTTATTCATAAAAATAACTGTCATATAACGCAATAATCACATAATGTAATAAAAGCACTTTACATGGGATCCAAATCAAACGGTAACTCGGAACGTAGGAAGAGATATGCAGCCTTTTCAGGCACTGTTATAATTTCTTTCCGACAGAGACAACCCTATTACTGGTCAGGTATTCACTTCACAGTAGATTGGGCCATGACAATGTAAGTAAAGAGTCTTTTCCAAGGACTCAACTATGCTCCACCCACAGCAGGACTCGAACCCTCGACCAGCAGGTGAGTCACACCACTTGGCCAAAAATTCCTCTGCAAGTTAGGGGCAGTAACATGCTTTGAAAGCAAATCTAAAGGGCTTAATGTTAAGTACCTCGACACGGGTTTTATCTTTGTGTGCACCTCTCTCCCTCCATCACTCCATGAGGATAGTGAAAGAAAAATAAAAATACAAAAAGTTAGAAAAAAAATAAAATAATAGAAGAAAACAAAAATAACCTTTGACTGTTGACGCTGTAATGTGTATCCCCTTGTGACCTTGCATCTGCAGGAGCTCGTTCCGATATCGACGCCCTATCCTTGCCATTCCTCGTGGATGGACCCATGGGTTTGGGAACGAGACTGCTGCTTGGTTTGGCACTGATGAATCCTGTCAATTTGTAGTAATCTAAGAACGTCCTGGCAAGATTTCTACCCAGTTTCATGTCTGTAAAAAGGTCTTGTTAAGGACTATAATATCAGTGTGTCTTGTATGGCAAGAAATTTAGAAAGTCTGTTGCGTAAATTAGAAATTTAGAGAAAATCCAATTGATTTCCTGTAGCTATACTGCTATTTCAAAACACTAGTGCAGAGCTCCTAGATCGATAATGTGATCGAATTAAAACATACCGCCCCCCCCCCAAAAAAAGAAAAAAAAAAAGAAAAACAAAAACAAACAAAAACAAAAACAAACGAAAAGATAAAAAGGAAAACAAAACAAATTCAAAAGAAAAACAACACCCCCCCCCCCCCAAAAAAAAAATCCCACAAAAATAAACCAACCCCCCCCCCCCCCCAAAAAAAAAACAAACAAACAAACAAACCAAAACAAACAAACCAACCCAAAACAAAACAAAACAAAAATAAAATCAAAGTGTAAAAAAATAACCGAAACAAAATAACACAAATGGAGAACAAACCAAATAAAAAAAACCCCAAACCAAATAACAATGCAAAACAGATAAAAACAGAAATGATCTAAGAGTGTGTATTACTCCAAGATCTCCAAAAGTTAAGGACACCAATAATGAAAATCGTCTGATAAGTGGTATTGCTAAAGGGAAAGAACTGTACTCTCGTACTCTTAAAAAGAAAGACGAAAAAAATTGGACAGAAAAATCGTCCTTCAAAAATCAATCGATTAAAATGACCATCATCTTGTCTAAAAAATTCTCAAGAACGTTTTTGACATGTGGATATTTGAAGAACGAGTTTTCTGGCTAAATTTTTAAAAAATATGTTTAATTTTTTTTCAGGGTACTACAGTGAATTGGTTGAGCTAATTAATATAATATTTATTTCCCTCTTTTACTGAGTCAGAATTAATTCAATATTTAGATGAAGCTAAGCGATGTACTTGTGTGTTTTTAAAAACAAACACGGATTAACTATACGAGCGAGAATGGGCATTATGGTCAATGGTCTAAAAATTGAAATTTCAGAATGCTAGAATGCCATATTAATTCAGTATCACATGAGAATGAGCATAATACTAATACATCATAAAATCTAAAATATCATTGCTATCAATAACGCGAAACATTTTGGAGATAATAATGCCACTCACATAAAGGTGAAGAGTCCTTTCAAGATAAATTTAAATATGTGAAACGAATGATGATAACAAGATAATAATAATAATAATAATAATAATAATAATAATAATAATAATAATAATAATAATAATAACAACAATAATAATAATAATAATAATAATAATAATAATAATAATAATAATAATAATAATAATAATAATAATAATAATAATAATAATAATATCTTTTTTTTAAAACCACGATAAAATTGACTGGCATGTTATGTTGTATCTAATCATATAAATGTCACGATGTCAAGGATACAGCCCTCCTCTGTGTATGGCATGGACTGGCCTGTGGTGTTGGTTTGGTAGCTGAAAAACGATACTTCTAAGGTATAGCAATTGGATTCGTCCAGGCAGCTACCGAGAGTTCTGTTCGGAGGAAAAGACAAAAGGAATTGTACATTTTGAACTTTGATTTTAATTCACCAATACTGAGTATTTATCACATCATAGATTTTCCAATAATTACTAGCAACAGCGAGTGTCTTCTTAGCAAGCACAAGGGAATCAAACCAGTCACTAAAAAACAAAACAAAAACAAAACAAATCAACAAAACAAAAACAAAAACAAACAAAAAAACAAACAAACAAACAAAAAACAAGGAAATCAAATTTTTTAAAACCTCCCCAAAAAGTAGCTGTTGTAATTTTAAAAAACAACAAAAACAAAACAAAAACAATCCCCTAAACAAAAAGTAAAAGAAAGAAAAAAAAAAGAAAAAACACAACATAAACAAAAACAACCTATGTACCTGAGCACACCTGCTTGTGTGAGGTGCTACCTTATTCATAATGAAGCTTGAATAATATTCCCAGGTGGTTTCTTTCTATTCTCAAACTTTAATAAACCTCAAGGGTACCAGTATTATTTATATAAACGATCATCTGTGCAAATTTGTAGTCACGTGTTTCCATATACTTACAAAACACTTTTTTTAACAGATGAAAGGAGGTATTGGTTTCCTCATTACTTCAGCTATCTGTGTTTTATAGCCTCATTGATTCTTATACAAATATCGTGGAGCAAACAAATGTTCAAGAGTTAGATATAAACCGGGGTAAACAGAATCATCAGCGAATTAGCAGAAATTTATTTATATCATGGAGGAAATAATCTATTTCGTGACTCTATGATTGATATTGAGATTGCAAGGGACATAATTCTATAAATATTTTTTTGTTTCTCGGATATCCTCCCTTGGCTCACAATCCTTAGGTAATCCCCCACCCTTTGCGCGTCCATTATTATCATTGTTATTAAAAACAAAAAAGACACCCCCTCCAAAGAAATAAAGCAAAAAAGACTCCCCCCCCAAAAAAAAAAACAAAACAAAAAAAAACGAAAAAAAATAAATAAAAAAAACCCAACAAAATACAATACAAAGCAAAAAAAACCCCAAAGACAAATTTTAAAAAAAAACAACCAAAAAAAAAAAAAAAAGAAAAGAAAAAACAAACAAAAACAAACAGAAAAAAACCCAAAACAAAATAAGAAGAAATACCAAAAAAAAAAAAAAAAAATTAAAAAAAAACACACACAAAAAAAAAACCCAAACAAAAACCCCAAAAACAAATAAGTAAAGACAAAAAAAAAAAAAAAAAAAAAAAATAGAGAACAAAACAAAATATACAGAATATCCAAAACGGCAATGATGAATACATTCAATACTTGAATACATGTATCGAACTGATGCATGCGCAAGTGCCGACCATTTTGGCGTTTATTTTCGAGCCCCGCTTGAGCTTGCATTGCGCTAATTTTGTCTTCCTCACTAGACAGCGATTGTCTCCCTGCGGTTCGAATTCCGTCACCTCCAGTTTTTCGATCATTTATTCTTGTACACAGTTTTATATCCAGAACTATCACCGAGTTAACTCGGAGAATCTCTATAGCTCTGTTTTTCCTAAAAAGAGAAAGGTCGGTTTTTATTTTTTTGTTGATTTTTTTAGATCCCCATTTTGCATACATCTTTTTTATGGACATATTTTTTTCATGATCAGTATCAGCATCAAACCGAATAAAATAATATATTGTATGTAGGTAGAGTAGGGGTCAGAAATTCCTTTTCTATACGTAACTTGCAACAGGACATACTCATGAAAAATACCCTGCCTCCTATACCCCCCCCCCCCCCCCTCCTTTCTACCGAAACACACAAACATACATTCACACACGCACGCACGCTCACAAACTCTCTCTTTCTCCATCTCCTCCCATTTTTTCTTTGTCTTCTCTTTCCCTCCCTTCCCCATCTCCGTCCCGCAGCAAGGTTCGATTAAAAAAAAATATCGCAGCCATTTCGGATGACGAATCCGATGTTTGTAATTTGTAATGTTAAACGATTCGTCTTATCTCACACCCGCTTATACCACATCAAGCCCAAATAATTCGAACGGACAGCCCTTGTTAGATTAGCAAGATAATACATGCTGTTGCGCTCGGGCTCGAGATAGGATGATGACACAGGGGGATCCAGGCCTGAACTGGCAATGGCCGATTACCAGGATTGCCAAATAGATTTTGAGGAAAAAAAAATCACCGCAAGAACCATCGCAGTCTGAAAAACAAAATGCCAAATTTACTTAAGTATCACTTTTTTTTCACAAAACTCTTTCATCTTCCTATAATAATATAATGTTAAATTTAAATGTTCCTCAATGAAAAAAAATATCTTCATTTCTCAACCCTACAGCCTTCAATAAATATGTGAATCGACTTTAATAATAACAGCTTATCCAACTGACATTAACATTTTTTTTTAGAAATACATATGTATTTTGAGAAAAAATGCCAGAAGAAAAGGAATATTTTTAAAAATCCCCTCCTTCAAGAGCCCAGTGTTTACCAAAGCCAAGTGACTTCACATTCTAAAGAAAAAGAAATCACTTGAACATGTCATTGTACATTCCAAACTGGCAACCTTCCTTCTTACCCCCCCCCCCCCCCCCCCACCCACCAAACCCCATCCCCGTCTCCACAAAATTTCTGTAATAGCTATCGATCGATTAGCTGCTTGGCTGCCGCTGCCCCGTCCGTCCTTTGATTGATTGGGATACTGCAGTCAATTCCTTGTTTGTCCAGCCAGAGGGTTTCCCATTTAACGGACGGTGGGTCCGACGGATGGACATGCCACTCCCACCCTCTTTACTCTTTACCACTGCTTTTATTTCTAATTTTTAAAAAATTTATCTTATTTTATTTGTTTTTAAAAGAATGCTTTAAAATGTTTTCGTACTATATGTAAGTTTTAGTCTCGGACCCCGGGAGGGAGCATTTGGGGGTTGGGTGGGAGGGGGCTAGGAAGAGGAGTGGAGGAGGAAAGTTAGTACAAGACAATTACTGAGGAGGAGCAGGAGGAGGGATTTAATAATAATAATAATAATAATAATAATAATAATAATAATAATAATAATAATAATAATAATAATAATAATAATAATAATAATAATAATGCTGGTGCTACTGCTGCTGCTGTTGTTGTTGTTGTTGTTGATGATGATGATGATGATGATGATGACGATGATGATGATGATGATGATGATGATGATGATGATGATGATGATGATGATGATGATGATGATACGCATAGGGAAAAGGAAAGGAAGAAGAAAAAGAAAAAGAAGATGATGATGAAGAAGAAGAAGAAGAAGAAGAAGAAGAAGAAGAAGAAGAAGAAGAAGAAGAAGAAGAAGAAGAAGAAGAAGAAAAAAAAGAGAGAAAGAAGGAGAAAAGAAAAGAAAGAAAGGAAGGAACAGAAGTAGGAGGCGTTGAAAGACAAGAAAACTAGAATGATTGAGGTTGAGACGGGTGGTTATGATAACATTAGTAGTCTGAGATAAATGGAATGAAATTTGAAGAAAATTAATATAATTGAATGTACTTATCGTGTCTGTGGTTCAAAAACCCGATCGTTTCATTAAATTACATTCAGCTTATGATTCCAGGCAGTTAAGTACTCGTAGAACGAACTTCGTTAACTCACATCAAATGGAAACAAAAACCAACTTGCATTCTACGTAGGTGTTCAAACATCTTGCTGGTTTGATTTTAGGTTGTAACTAGTCTCACTTGACCTGGGTTAACTGTTAATTTACGTGAGTGGCTGAGACTTGAGTAAGAAAAATACCATTCATCAGAGTAAATTCGTATCCCTGTATTTTTTCCAGTGTCATTAGAATATAATATAATTAACTCCGTGTAAAGTCAAGTAAGTAGACATAACTCAGGGTTGGTCTGAATCTTTCATATTCTGAAACAGAAGCCAAACAAAACACAACTCCTTTCGAGTTCACCTTCATCACTGAACCTGCGACAGTATATTATCTACTCTGACAAAACATATTTTAAACATACAAACAAACAAACAGTTCAGAAAACTATTAGTCAAAAAGTCATGGGAATTTTCCTGGGAGAAAAGAAATATTATTAAAACTTAAATTTATTTCAAATGGGCCAAGCTTTGTTATTTTGAGCAAGACAAGAGAATGACCAGTTCATTCATTCCCTCTCTATCTAAACCCACAAGAATCAACACAATGGTATTTCATTACGAAACTTAAGAAAGTCCCTCACTTGCTGTTAAATTACTTTCTTGCTGAAGTCAGACGAGTTTCTCCATTACCCGAAGAACTTACCCACTAGCCAGTAATGACAAAAGCCATGTATTTTTATGCGTCAGTGTCATTGTATAATAGCTCTAAGAACAAAAGGGGCTATTTATTTAAAGACCTGGCTTTGACTGGTACATCAGGTCAAGATCCTTGTACGACAAGCTGACAGGCAGGGTTTATTCAGCTACCATCAATTTCAACGTTATTCAGCCCATAAATACAGACTGCATCCAGACAAGAAGTGACTGACAATGAAATGTTAGTCCTTGATGATATTCCATCACTGACTGATGGCCTGACACATGATGAGAAAATGGCAATATTGAAAATTGGTGGTTATGTTGCCGAAAAACATGCCGAGTTACAAGGGGGACCCAGACCTTTACTATGCTGATGTTACAAGTAAGATATACATGTACTTTAAGTCGTGGAGGTCTGAGCTTCCCCTCAACTGAATTGTCCAACTTAATCATTTAATTCTTGCCAAAAAATATGAAGTAAAATTTTGCAGAAAAGACATCAAAATTTTTGAAGAATTCCCTCAATTTTCCATCTTGAAGTACGATTAAATAAAATTTCCATCGCAAGGATTGTCAACATCATACTCAAAAACTTTTGTCGACATCAATATATGAACAACTGTCTACCAGATATCAAAAAAAGAGAAAAAATAGCTAAACTGTCCTCTCATTCCTCTTAACTTTAATGCCTCCAAATTCCTATTCTATTATTTTTTAAAAATCCCATTTAACTTGACTTTTAATAGGCCATGATTGTTATTCAGTATGACATACATATTGCTTTTATAATAAATGTCACTTATACTGTTTATCGACACAACATATAAAACACCTGACCTAGATCCCATACTAATCAATTAATATAAATATTGTCAATACTTGGATTACCAACTGATGCTTTGATGCGTAACTTCACACGCGCATTACCCCTCTCAACTTCTCTTTTTCTGTCTCTTTCTTTCTTCCCCCACCTCTCTATATCTCTCTTCTTCTTCTTCTTCTTCTTCTTCTTCTTCTTCTTCTTCTTCTTCTTCTTCTTCTTCTTCTTCTTCTTCTTCTTCTTCTTCTTCTTCTTCTTTTTCTTCTTCTTCTCTCTCTCTCTCTCCCCTATTTGTTATACCCCCCGCCCTTCTCCAATTCGATTAAAAATGTTATTTGTCATTCTTGTTCTTTCTATCTTTCTTATTAAAAAAAAACCGCGATTCCAAATTTTGGGCGAATAAAATTAAAGAATTCGAGAAAAGGAACTTTAAATAAATTCCTGATGATGATAAAGAGTACCTAGGCTTCATTTTGATTCAGTGAATATTTATCCAGCAATTTGGAGCATATAACGGTATGAGGATTTTTGATCAGGTATCCGTTCGACTGGGGTGTTTTGAGCCAAAGTTGACTTTAAAGAGTTTTGACTTTATGAGGATTCCATTGTATATTTGAAGTTGCCACTGGCCGGCGTCCTATCAATTTCTGGTATTTCCTAGTTCCACGCATTCAAATCAAGACAAGCTCTAATAGGGAACAAAAGTGTGATGCCAAAATACTGGTTCCACTCTCCTTGGAAGTGTGAAATACGCCCTTTGGAGGACTGGATACATACCTTGTGCAACTGATCTTCTGGTTTCAGAGTGATGGCATCTTATTTTCTATGCTGGTCGTCAACAAAGGTTATCCATCCTCGCTCTTTTACACCCAGTAATCAAATGAATCTTCCTATGTTATGCATCCTGCTACTAAAATAGTTATGCCACCTTATGATTCAATTTGTAACCTATCCATTGTTGGAGGACCGGTTACACACTTCCAATGAGTTTTGAACCGGAACAGAGGGTGTGACGTCTCGACTTCTACTTCCCATTACCACACCGTGATTGATCTTCAGTTAACATTTCCATTAGGTATCTTGCATTGTATGTTGTTATTATTAGGCATATTATATATAAAAAATAATAATTTAAAAAAAATCCCTTTCATCTCGAAGGGAAATTTTGTCTCTAGGGTCTATTCCAAGGGAAGACTGGAATAACCCAGGCGTCAGCCGCAGTGTAGCACCGCAAATTGAGCTAGAGCGAAGTGACTTGCTCAAGGCCACACAGCGCAGTGGGTAATCGAACTCGGTACCTTTCGGGTACGGAGCGAAGAAGACCTTACCGCTGAGCCACACTGCCCCCATAATATGGGCTGAAAAATTGTCATTGACAACGAATAGGAGAACTTTGAATCAACAATATGGATTTCAATACCGAGGAACCAAAAAAGGATTCAATTCTCTATGGTCTATATATATTATTTGCTTTAACATAGAGCGCCAATATCACTTGGAAACCAAAGGAGCATCGACGAAGCAATTCCCATTAGGCGTGATGTGAAATAATATCTTATCTCTCCATCACAAACGACGGATGGGTCAGTTTGGATAGACATTGAGTGATCGATAGAAGTGCACGGGAATGGTAAAGGGAACATCGATTTAGGGAAGGGGGGATTCGAGCTTAGAACTAGAACGGCAACAAAGGGGGAATGGCCGGACAGAATGGCGGACTAGATGGGCATTACGATGGGTGACTCGGTTTAGGGTAACGAAGTGGGGTAGGGGGGGGGGGGGGATGGGCGAGATAGAGAGATAGAGATAAAGATAGATAGATAAATAGATGGAGAGAGAGAGAGAAAGAGAGAGAGAGTAAGAAAAAAGAGAGAGAGAGAGAGAGAGAGAGAGAAAAAGAAAGATAGAGAGAGAGAGAGAAAAAGAAAGATAGAGAGAGAGCGAGAGACAGAGAGAGAGAGAGAGAGAGAGAGAGAGAGAGAGAGAGAGAGAGAGAGAGAGAGATTGGGTATTTTGTCTGAAGTATAAATAATATAAGAAGTCGTAGTCGAGCAGTCATGTTATTGCCCTGACAAAAGGGGTAGATAGACTTTTATTTGACAGTTGATTTCACTTGAACGGCTTCATCGTGACTGCAAAAGCCTTGCCTTGCCAATAAGGAGAGTAGGGAGGGTCCTTCCAGTGTTCAAGTTTTACGTTCTTTGAGAGAAACTCAAACTCAAATCATACATGACTAAATTTATTGGGACTATCAGATAAATAGAAAAAAATCTCGAAGTAGAAAAATAAAATAAAAAATTAAAAGAGGATAAGACGATTTGTAGTTAGGATATTAATCTATTTAATTTTGGCACCGTGAATACATTTGAATTAAAATAATATTTAACAAGAAAAATCAAGCGGGTGATTCTTGTTATGGCTTACTACATACAATTCTTTAGGGACCGAGAGAAATGTGGATAAAATTTGTATAAAATGGAATCGAGATTTACAATTCTACCCACACACACACACACACGCGCGCGCGCGCACACTCACAACGGCCTTGATGGATACAGTGGGAGCTCATTACAACGGTTATTTTACACGAATATCTACAACGGGGTTATATTCTTGGTACATGGATACTTAGGAGATAGTATAAAATTTAGAGAGAGAGAGAGAGAGAGAGAGAGAGAGAGGGAGAGAGAGAGAGAGAGGGAGAAAGAGAGAAAGAGAGAGAGGGAGAGAGAGGGATATATATATATATACATAAATAAAATATAATAAATAATATGTATATATATATTATATTTTATATATATATATATATATATATATATATATATATATATATATATATATATATATGCCCTTCCGCCACAATATCATAAGATATCGTCGCCTAGGCATTCCACAAAGGGATGATTCTTCAAACAAGATGTCTGATGTCAACAGGAATTACCCATGTAGTGAGCAAATTGGGGGTTAATAATCTTGCCCATTGAAAAAAAACGAAAGTTCCTGAAGCTCGCCTGGAGCCCGGGACCTTCCAGGGTCACAGTACAATCCTTTAACCACTCAGCAACTTCGCCCCCCCCCCCCCCCCCCACACACACATATATATATATATATATATATATATATATATATATATATATATATATGAGAGAGAGAGAGAGAGAGAGAGAGAGAGAAAGAGAGAGAGAGAGAGAGAGAGAGAGAGAGAGAGAGAGAGAGAGAGAGAGAGAAAAAAAAAAAGATTTTAATATTGCCCAACCATTGTAACGCCTTTTAAAATTTTTTTTGGCTTGAATACTTTTTAAAAAGTTTTTTTTCTGTATTACTATTATTATTATTATTATTATTATTATTATTATTATTATTATTATTATTATTATTATTATTATTATTATTATTATTATTATTATTATTATTAATATTATTATTACTTGTTTTTCTGACAAGTTGAGTGGCATATGAAACGATGACAGTTTTCTGGCCAAATAAGAAAAAAAAGGTGTTTTGTCATTGAACGACATAATCGTGTATGTTCATGCAAATACTGCGCTTGGATGTATAATAGGACTGGCTACAAGGGAACCATGCAAGGCCTCTTCGTAAGTTGCATCTACGTTTATTGTACCACGCGCACTGCATTTCAATTTGTGCTTATGAATTCAAACTCCATTTATAACTCCATTGATGTAAAAAAAAAAAAAAACTCCTTTAATGCACAACTTCTTTAAGTAATCACCAACTAAAACTAAATTCAAGGGACGGACGCATCAAAGCTTCTTAAGATAGTGTCTTGATTTAAGCACAGTGGAAGCAAATCAGAAAATCAATATATCAGAATTGTCAATTATTATTGAGTTGTCTCTCCTACATCAGAAATGTTTTTTAAAAAGTACACTTTGCCCGAGAAATATTATCCATACAATAATATTGGTTATGGGCCTTTACACAGTCTGGACAAAATGCAGGGTGTCGTTGTTTTTAAAACAAAGACGTATATATATATATATATATATATATATATATATATATATATATATATATATATATGTGTGTGTGTGTGTGTGTGTGTGTGTGTGAGAGAGAGAGAGAGAGAGGAAGAAATAAAGAGAGAGATAGAGAGAGTGAGAAATTTGTTTGTTTGTTTGTTGCTTTAGGTCTCTTCCAACACAATTGAGGTTATATGAGAGACCGCTGAAACAAAAAAAAAAAAAAAAAAAAACAAGCAATCTAACAAAAATAGTACAAATGTAAATCAAAATCATAACCTAAAGATATCATAAGCTAAATTATAAATAACCAAGAACAAACAGGCAGAAGATTTACAGAAAAAAAAATATCCCCTGTCAAAAATACAATCACAAACCAAAGAAGCAGGATAGGCTAGTAAAGAGAAGAAGAAACGACATCACTATCGGATCGTACACCCATGCGAACATCATTACGCTGATGATACGCAATTGTACTGCGTTTCCAATATGAGAAATTTACAAGAAGTATCAGCCAATAGTAAAAATTGTATCCAAAGTGTTAAGAAATGGATGAATGAGAACAGACTGAAACTGAATGATGATAAGACGGAGGTGCTGTATGTGGGGAACAGGAAGTGGAAAAGTGAAACAGATTTGAAGTTGGGGATGCCTCTATTCAAATTGTTGACAAAGTGAAAAACCTTGGCACATTCTTAGACTCTGGACTGTCGATGGAGCATCAGGTTAATAATTTGGTTAGATCTCTCTTTTCCAACTAAAAAAGATTGCTTCCATTAGACGGTTCATATCTGAGGATGTGACCAAGCACCTGGTTGTGTCCCTCGTACTATCGAAATTGGATTATTGTAATGCTCTGTTGTTTGGCGTTTCGCAATACAATCTGAAACGTCTTCAGATTGTCCAAAACAGCGCTGCCAGACTAGTATTTATGAAGCGTAGGTGCGACTCTGCCGGACCTCTACTTCATGACCTGCATTGGCTGCCTGTTGAGAAAAGAATTAAATTCAAAGCTTGTGTTTTAGTGTATCGTTGTCTTGAAGGTACTGCCCCTTCCTACCTTTCAGAACTAATTGAAAGATATTCAAAACCCCGCCCCTTACGTTCGGCCAGTGATTCCACAAAACTAGTTGTCCCTCGAATTCGGAAAAATGCTGGAATGAGATCCTTTTCTCATTTCGGACCCTCTATTTGGAACGCCTTACCGCAGAGCATTCGTGAAAAAGAATCTTTGTCTATTTTTAAACGTTCGCTTAAAACATATTTTTTCGATTTTAGTAGATGGTATGAGAAGCAAGATAGGTTTGGTTTGTGTTGTGTGTTGTATTGTGTGTGTGTGTATGTGTGTGTGTGTGTGTGCTTGTGTGTGTGAATGAGTATGTTTCAGCCAAAGTAATTTGTAATTTAAGCGCTTAGAGTCTGGTGTCTCGGAGTTATAGCGCTATATAAGTTTTCAGCATTATTATTATTATTATTATCATAGGTATACGATTCAAGGGTGATGCTCCCATCCCGCAGAGAGTGAGAAAGAGATAGATAGATAGATAGAGAGAGAGTGAGTGAGAGAGAGAGAGAGAGAGAGAGAGAGAGAGAGAGAGAGAGAGAGAGAGAGAGAGAAAGAGAGAGGAGCCATTATGGTAATCTTGTATAAAAGAACATTTCCATTTTATTAATTAACTCTCCCTTGAAATCTGAAAAAGATGGAGGTAAGGAGCTTTGAATTGAGAGAACAAAGTGGTTGTAGGATCAGACCTAAGAGGATTTCTTTGCTGTAAGGGAAATAAAAGGAAACATTTAAAACATCTAGAATGGATTATGGTAATCCAAAATAGAGAAAAAAAAAGTAGAGTACAAAATAATCAGCGAACGAGAACAGAAAAAATAAAAGCGATGAACAAAATTTTGACAAATAGAAATGTTGCTACACGAGAATGTTTTTTTTTTCTTTCGTTCTCTTTATTCCTTCCTTCCTTCCTCATCCTCCTCCTCCTCCTCCTCCTCCCTCCTCCTCCTCCTAAAAAATGAGCTTTTATATAGCGCAATATCCACTATATGTGCTAAACGCACAGAGGGTCTCTTACAGAGGGTCCCTGACGAACAGCAACACTGTAACATAAAGAACAAGACATGACGTCTGTTAGGCGATAATACAATACTTTCCGACAGAGACAACGCTGCTCACGACAAGGTACTCATTTACACCTGAGTACGGTGAGGTAATGTGAATAAAGAGTTTTTTCCAAGGACCCAACTATGCGCCGAGCGAGGCTCGAACCTAGGATTCCGATCCGAAAGCGAGTGTCAGACCACAAGACAATATAGCTTCCTCAGTCTCCTCCTCCTCCTCATCATCATCATTATCATCATCGTCATCATCATCATCATCATCATCATCATCATCATCATCACCACCACCACCACCACCACAACCATATTATTATTATTATTATTATTATATTATTATTATTATTATTATTATTATTATATTTTTATTATTATTATTATTATTATTATTATTATTATTATTATTATTATTATTATTTTATTATTATTATTATTATTATTATTATTATTTTATTATTATCATTTATTATTATTATTATATTATTATTATTATTATTATTATTATTATTATTATTATTATTATTATTATTATTATATTATTATTATTATTATTATTATTATTATTATTTATATTATTATTATTATTATTATTATTATATTATTATTATTATTATATATTATTATTATTATTATTTACATTTATTATTATTATCATCATCATCATCATCATCAAAATCAATTCATTTTACTTCTAAAAAAGTACACATATATCAAAAATCGATCGTTCATTTCATAATATACGTACACACACACACATACACACACACACACACACATATATATATATATATATATATATATATATATATATATATATATATATAATATCTGATCTCTGAGGAAGAAACATAACAGATCTCTACAAAAGGATCAAATTCCAGCTACGTACATTTTTTTCCTCGTGTATTTTTAGTAGATTGTAAAGCTGACATTCTCTAATGCCCAGTCCTTGGATGCATTCGACATGACTACTCAACAAGGAAAAGGGAGGTGGAGGAGATAGAGGAAGAAAAGAATTAGTACTAGATTTAACAGAAACGCAAACTGTTACAGAAACAGAAACCAGACGTAAATCCACAACCGGCGGCAGCAGAGAAGCGGACCAGAATACTGGCTTCATGACGGTAGGAGGTCAAAGCCGAAAGGACGCCCCCGACCAGATTGCAGATCTGTTGTCACCAAAACGCAAGCTCAATGTCTCGTGCTGGAATGTTAGGACCCTATATCAAACAGGAAAACTGGCACAAGCCCAGCGCGAGATGTTGAACTACAAGATCGATTTGCTAGGCATATCAGAGGCAAGATGGACAGGAGCTGGGAAGCGCCAACTCTCAAATGGCGACCTGATCATTTGGTCAGGACGAAAGGATGACCAACACAGAGAAGGTGTTGCCCTCTTGATAGCCAGGCAAAACAACAAGTCACTATTGGAATGGAAACCGATAAGTGAAAGACTTTTATACACAAGACACAACTCAAAATACACCAAGCTATCAATCCTCACATGTTACGCACCTACAGAGGATTCAGATGAAGAAAACAAAGAAGAATTTTACGATATTCTCAGAATGGCCGTTGAAAACATTCCAAGACATGATATGCTCATGATCATCGGAGACCTTAATGCTAGAGTTGGCAATACACAAACAAATCAGTCCGTTGGAAAGGAGGGCATAGGGGTAATGAACAACAATGGAAGCAGACTGGCAGAATTTTGTGAAGAACACAACTTCATTATTGGTGGAACTTTCTTCCCACACAAAAACATCCACAAATTGACATGGAAATCACCAGATGGGAAAACAGAAAGTCAGATAGACCATATAATTATCAACAGAAAATGGAAGAGCAGCTTAAACGATGTCAGAGTCAGACGATTGGCAGACATTGGAAGTGACCACCATCTTGTCACAGCCAAAATCTCTACTAAATTGATGAAAACAAAAATAGCAAAACAGAAGGAGAAACGTTTCAACACAGATAAATTGAAAACCCCAGATATCCAAAACAATTTCAATATCTCAGTAAGAAACAAATTCAGTGCAATCCAAGATATTACAAACATGACAATCCAAGATTTCAACCACGTCATGCAGGAAAGTGCCACTGAACACTTAGGACACAATAAATCCAATACAGAGAATTGGATATCAGCAAGGTCATGGGAGCTCATTAACCAAAGAAAATCAATCAAACTAAATCTCCTGAACGCTAAATCCCCCGACTGAAAGAAAGGCTATCCAGTGAATACTCATTGAAGGATAAAGAAGTGAAAAAATCCACAAGGAAAGACAAAAGAGATTTTGCAGAAAATTTAGCAACTGAAGCAGAAAATGCAGCTGTAAGACAAGACACACAAACACTATACAAAATCACAAAAAAGCTCTCGGGAAACAGAAGTTATGGTCAAGAGAAACCATTAAAATCCCAAGATGGTAGTGTCATCACAGACGAAAAGGAGAAAATTGAAAGATGGAGAGAATATTTCGCAAACCTTCTGAACAGACCAGACCCATCTTCTTACACAGATATCCCAGAAGCAGAAATGGACGTAGAGGTTAATCTTGGTCCAATCACTGAGCATGAGGTGCATGAGGCAATACAACAACAAAAAATGGCAAGGCCCCAGGTATTGACAAAATCAGTGCGGAAATGCTTAAAGCGAACTCGCAAGAAATGCCCAAAATTCTCAGTAAATTGTTCACCAACATTTGGGAAAAGGAAGAAATACCAGAGGATTGGCAGAAAGGCATCATCCATAAAATAGCCAAGAAAGGAGACCTAGGAAATTGTGCTAACTGGCGTGGAATCACACTCCTGTCCGTAACGAGCAAAATTTTTAATAGAATCCTTCTGAAAAGAATCTCACCTCACATTGAAAACATTCTTAGAAAAGAGCAGGCAGGGTTCAGAAAAGGAAAGTCATGTAGTGACCACATATTTACCCTGAGACAAATCCTGGAGCAAAGCATTGAATGGAACAGCCCCCTCTACACCATTTTTGTAGATTTTGAAAAAGCCTTTGACAGCTTACACAGAGAGTCCCTGTGGAAAATACTCCGCCATTATGGTATACCGATGAAGATAGTCAACCTAATCAAAGCAATGTACAGCAACTACCAATGCCAAGTGATCTGTGGTAACAATTTAACAGACAGCTTTAATGTAACAACTGGTGTAAAACAAGGCTGCATACTCTCCCCGCTTCTGTTTATCCTGGCTCTAGACTGGCTCATGAAAAATACAATTGATGGTAAGAAGAGAGGCATTCGCTGGACACTGACATCCTTTCTGGAAGATATAGACTACGCAGATGATATCGCGTTAGTTTCCAGTACACACAGAGACGCCTCAGAGAAACTAAACGTACTACACAAGAACGCCTCGAAAATTGGACTGAAAATAAATTTCGATAAGACTGTGTACATTAGGGTGAATCCAAAACATGACAGTGAAATTAGGATAGATGAACATATAATTGAAGAGGTAACAGAGTTCTCCTACCTCGGATCCAAAATAACAGACGACGGAAATGCAGAACACGATATCAAGCACAGAATTCAAAAGGCAAACCAGGCTTTCGGCATGCTGAAAAACTTTTGGAAATCAAAGCAAATAATGAGAAAGACAAAGCTGAAAATATACAAGAGCAATGTTTTAAGTGTACTGCTTTATGGAAGTGAAAGCTGGAAAATGACATCCTCCTTAATACAGAAACTAGAAGCCTTTCAGAACAAGTGTTTAAAAAGAATTTTTAATTTATTTTGGCCTACAAAAATAAGAACAGTGGATCTATTAAAGAAAGCTGACTGCACTAGCATTGATAGCCAAATAAAAAGAAGAAGATGGCGTTGGCTGGGTCATGTGGCCAGAATGGAAAAAAGGTCACTTCCCAAGACAGCCTTGTACTGGACAGCAGATGGGAAGAGAAAGCGGGGAAGACCCAAAGAAACCTGGCGAAGGACCATGGAGAAAGAATTAAAGGAAGCAGGCCTGTCCTGGAATACAGCCACCGCAAAAGCAGCCGATCGCAAAAAATGGAGATGTCTGGTGGATGCCCTATGTGCCTCAAGGCCCGAAGAGGATTAGGAGGAGGAGTTAACAGAAACGCGATATAATGTGAAAAATCCAATGATGGAAATCGACTGGTAGAATGTCAACATAATTTTGGTTAGTAAAAACTATTGACCACTGGCGGAGAGTGAAAAACCGATAAAACATAATATTATTTCCGTTGTTCACTGGAACCGTTTCATTACAGCAGAGGATGAAATTACATCCATTCAGAGAAATTTTAAAAGTCAAAACACTTGGAGATTCCGACAAAGACTTCTTCACTGCAAGTGTAAATATCATGGGATATCATTGAATCGCTATTAGCGACATTATAAAAACCCATTTATTGCCTCTATTTATTTCCAGGGCTGTGCTGTCATACACTGACAAAACACCATTAAAAATATTTTACCAGAAAAGTTAAGATGGCCTCAACTTGTCCTCCCCCCCCCCCCATCCCAACACCCCCAAAAAAGACACTTTTTAAGACTTTTTGAAAATTTTGAGCAGGTAAACAGTGATAAAAAAGGGAACATACATTATTATTATTATTAATATTGCGATTCTTCTTCTTCTTCTTCTTCTTCTTCTTCTTCTTCTTCTTCTTCTTCTTCTTCTTCTTCTTCCCAATATCATCATCCCCATCATCATCATCATCATCATCATCTTCATCATCATCATCATTATTATTATTATCATTAACATTATCCAATGCATTAATTATACAAACAAACGATATATCTCATTAACAACGTTTAATGAAAGGAAATGACTTTAAAAAAAGTCTATGAATTGCTCATTAATTTCACAGGTGCGACACTACTATCTACTTTTGCACTTCCTTTATACGAAGTGAATATTTTCTGGTCATAGTGAATAAAAATAATATTATATTGGCTTGCTCTCAGGTTGCTATATTATTTTTGTCTTATTTAATTTAGGAAACTTTACAAGAGTCTGTTTTTATCTTGGATTTTCTCTCTCCCCCCCCTCTCTCTCTCTCTCTCTCTCTCTCTCTCTCTCTCTCTCTCTCTCTTTTTTTTTTTTTTGTTGTTGTAAGGTGATAGCGTGGAGTTGGGTGCACGAAGAAGGGAAGAGAGTGATGGTGGGGGTAGCTCATTTATTACAATACGTGTCGAACTGACGACGAGAAAATATTATCAATCATCAGGATTTGGAGTGTTTGAACAACTGGGCGAGCTCAATTGAACGCTAATCTCAGGAGCGTAACGGGGGGAGAGAAAACATCGAGGAAGCTAGCTAATATAATATAATATAATATAATATGAAGAAGTAAAAATACTCGAACACGACTCGACTCGGCTCCCCCTCTTGTCATGAATAGGATCCATAATTTGCTGGCACGCAATAACATCAACGACATCACTGCCGCACGCTGACAAAACGCATGTATTATTTTGGTAAAAAATTACCCCCCTCCCCTAACCCCCCCCCCAAAAAAAAAAACAAAAAAACAAAAAAACAACAAAAAAAAACAACAAAACAAAACAAAAAACAAAACAACAAACAACAAAGCATCAAAACAGCAACTTTAAATATCAATAAATTACGATAACTGTCGATTTCTCAACATTTAACTCAAAATTTGAGACTCCGAGTAAATGTTTGACAAGTTTATAATATGGCCATCTTAATTCATCGAAAGTAAAACAATCGGGCCAAAAAATAGAAATAAAAAAGCGTTTTGTCAGTATTCGGCTAAACATCACTCACCATTATAAACACCACCACCACCACACACCACCAAGAATATAAAAATGAAAAAAAAAGAAGAAAATTCCAAAAACATAAAGAACAAATAGCTGGAACTGGCATCTTATTGTCTACTGGCACCACTTCACCCGACAGGGGAATGAAAAGACGAGAGGCCCGGGATCAAAATGGAATCAAATCTAAGTCAGCAGGGGCATCATGAAGGATTTTGGCTTTGGCTGATTCCAAGCATAAAGAAGGTCTATGGAGATGAAATTATGCATACATAACTTGTTTCCATGGATACAATAAACATTCTCTTCAATCCTCCCCGCGTTACACCCACTTTAACTCTTCCGACTTCCGTTATTAGCAACATGGTTATGAATCGAGGGAATTGTGAGTTATAAGGGAGGCTGGTGATTTCTCCACTTTATTTGAATACGTGACTAATGGTAATAGCAGCAAAATAAAAAATTGCATAGAGAGCAATTGTCCACAGGTCAGCGAAGGGATCATGAGAATAAGGGAGATAACAAGAAAAAGATTAATGCAGTTTAATAACATTTTAAGATTGAGACAGCCACAATAACCCATTGAACACGGGGTGATTTCAAGAAGAAGAAGAAGAAGAAGAAGAAGAAGAAGAAGAAGAAGAAGAAGAAGAAGAAGAAGAAGAAGAAGAAGAAGAAGAAGAAGAAGAAGAAGAAGAAGAAGAAGAAGAAGACGACGAAGAAGAAGAAGAAGAAGAAGAAGAAGAAGAAGAAGAAGAAGAAGAAGAATCGAATGGTATATTGCTCCACTGAAAGTTTCTATGCAACCAGTTAATATTATTAAAGCTAGCCTTAACGGATTCGGAAAAAATAATCCAAAACAACATTGCTCTTAAAATTGGCTGCCTTTTTCATAAATAAAAGTAATTGCCGTGAACTGTTAGACAGGGGTGGAGACACAATTAAAAAGCAATTCAATTGTGTTCTCGCTATTCAATCGGTAAGCGAAAAAAAAAAAACCAACAAAAAACAAAAACAAAAACAAAAATTTGAAGTCAACAATCATTACAGAAATCCCATTTTATTTTTTCGCGTCAAATTTATGTCAAGAATTGCTGTAACTGTACGTTGCTTAGGAACTGCTGATCTACCAAGGAATGCAAAACCTAATTTATTGAGATGGATTTAGCATGTTTTGATCAAAGACGCAACAGAAGAATTTATAGCATGTGAGTTAGATTTCTAAAATAAAAAAAAATACTAGCCCAGATTTGGTTTGAGTCTATGCGGTGATTCTGTAAATAAATTTGCCAATTTTTTACTCATTAACCAACATAAAAATATCGTTAACTTCCAACCGTTAAAAAAAAATTTCAAAAAATGTTTCCTTTTAAGGCAACAATTCATTTACGAAGGGACATGCGTTTGAGCATTTTTGTTGGAATCATTTAATTAATGACGAAAAAAGCGAATGCTCTAAATATACAAACTCGTTGATTCATCCAAAGAAAAAAAAAATCAATGAAGGGTTTGCTATAAAAAAAAAATTAAAGAAAAAAAAAGTGAATTACACATCTTTGTAGTGATGTAGATAGTTCATATCTTGTAATTAAGCGACAATCCTTCCCTTATAAAATAATTTTGTCAAAAATTCTTGTTTTTCATCAATTTTGAACACTTGTGGTTCGGGGGCTGCATATTTGGGCAAAACAGACAAGCTAAAAAAAAGTAGTGTTGTATTAGATTATTAAACGCATCTGCCGGTCTCACTTGTCAGAGAAAAAAAAGTGTGTTTTAAATACTTTGGCATACCCAACGATCTGAAAAGGGTAACCTCTGTAGTTTAATGATGGCACGTCTGACGGTAATCATTTTTTTCATTTCTTTTTCTTTCTTGCTTTGTCTGCACTGTTTCATATACACCTTTTCAGATCTTACACCAGTGCCGGCTCCCTTATTTATTGGCATACGGTACACCCCAAAGGCAGTTTACAGCCGTTGAGATCAGGAAAGAGGAATATGAAGTATATAAATGTTAAACAAGTCTATTTGACAGGTTAAGCTGCACTACTTGTCTGAACTGACATTACCGACAATAAATTCCCGCTTCTTGGACGTGGGTCAAATTTTCATTAACTCCATTGTGTCTAAAATGTGTAATGACAAGGGAACTTCTTGCTTTGCAGTGACTCACAGGGGTTGCGTCACGGGGGTTGAATCCACCCCATGGAACAGCCATCTGTCAGGGATTTACAAGCAAACTGCTGTGCGGATCATGTTTGGATGTACAGACGTTGTGTCCAACTGATGACGTCCGCCCATCTCATCGTCCCCATGTTGCGTTCGTCGGTCCCATGAGAATTATCAAAGGGATGGACATAACTGACTAATGTGTATATCCCCACCCCCCCCGCCCCAACCGCGTCCCCTTTCAATTAACTGATTGTTACCACACAACTGTAGAATTGATCATTCATTAAGATAAGGTATGAAATACGAGGATTACCCATGATGTTAACAAAGTTATGGCATCTACCATCATGTAATTTTGTAAATAAAAATAGATAAACACACAAAATAATATGATTTATGTATGACAATACTTAAGGTTGATAAACGTATTCCTGAAATCATATTGTGATACCACAATATATTTTTTTTCTCTTTTTTAAAATGAAAGAATTCTAATTCACCTGTAAGGCTTTACTCCAATCACTGTAATTTGTTCTGACACTAATCTCTACATACTTTGAGGTACGTGCAGCATTAATAACTGATATTTTAGCACATTTTACATTCAATATCTAGCTCCCATTTGCAATACTATAATTTGATGTTTTAAAAGTTTGAAATTGCCACGTAGAGGAGTTACTTGTTTACAAGTTATTATTATTATTAGACACCCGAAAATGTTTTTTTTTTTCATAATCAAATTATTCAAGATCTCGCAATATACTTAATGTCCTCGAAAGCTCAAAAGCAGTCGACTCACAGGGGAAGAGACAGACCGTTAACGGTATTGGGATCGGTTTCTTTTCGACCCTTTGTCCATCTAGCTATGATTGGATGCCTTTTGGGTCTGGCGGAGAGTTAGACTAGCGCCATTACTAAAGAGAAATAATTAAATGTAACTGTCAGCTTAACGCATTTGAAATCTCTGAATTCAAGGGCCTAAAGGCTGAATATGACGATCTAGGCAACTGACAAAGTTAAGAGAATAAAAAAATAGTAATTTTATTTTCCGAATTCATATGTGTAGCAATTAATTGGATTAAAAAAATAAAAGAGTTAGAGATTGCGCGTGTAATCAAGACAATGCCACAAATATAACTATACATTTTCCAATTGCCATTCTCTACCGGCCGAATATTATTACACAGATTATCGTCGAGTTTTGAGCACAGCATAAAATAAATAGTATACGAGGTAGTAGACAGAAAGCAACAGCTTGCTGTTAAGTCTGTTGATTGGTAATTGCTTTGATAGCTTGCCAATAATGTATCAACACGAAAGAACAATGCATTCATGTCACGCAGAGACTTGGAGTAAATGCAATATCGTCTTTATTACCATAAATAACATCATATTATTACAACGATAATTATGCAAGCTACGACATAAATGCCAATCTCATTAAAAGCATTAATTACCAAAACGTGATGCCTCATTTAGCTTTGCACAATATGTATAATATAGTCGTATATATGCGTTTCATCGAAGTCATCGAGCGTATTCTACTATAATATTGAACTGACATTTTCTAGAAACGAAATATTTGAAACAATTTTTTTTATATTCCTTAGAGAAATCCAATGTTGTAAACGAATTATGATAAACAATGGCGAAACATCGAAAAAAAAAATACCCAGAGCGAACAATGTATCATTTAATCCATTAACGGTTAGACTAGATTTAAGTCCAACCCTAATTTCCCTTTCAAAGCATACTTTACTGTTTTCACAAAGCAAGCAGTAACAGAGATGCGACTAGAGCTTCGTTGAACCCCTAAGTCGCTTCGCTGTTCCTGCTCCGTAGTGTTAACAATAAGATATTGTGTCACGGTAGAGTAAACTTGAAGCCCGCCCGTAAAGGGTTAAATAAAGATTTGCCAAGGAAAAAAAATGTGCAATACGGTCCGCGAAAAACATCGAAAACAACGATTACGCGGCAGCTTGCGCTCCGAGACTTTTATCTTGTTTGCACAAAATCCTTGGATACCGGAATTGGCAGATAACAAAGACAACACAAAATCCATCACATAATAACGTTTTATCAGTAAGGAAGAAAAAGGTTTTCCGCTCCTATGAGGCAACAGGGCTGATCCGAACTTTTCCATCACCCGTATCCATTCTCAATCTCCCTATCTTTTTCCCTTCTGTTGTGAAAACAATTCTAATTCTGGAATGATCGATAGCATCGCAGAATGGATGCCTCAACTTCGGAAGAAGACATTATCATCATTATTATTGTTGTTACCATTACGATCATGATAATAATAATAATAATAATAATAATAATAATAATATAATAATATATACTACTACTAATACTAATAATAATAATAATAATAATAATAATATAATAATAATAATAATAATAATAATAATATAATAATAATAATAATAATAATAATAATAATAATAATAATAATAATAATACTAATAATAATAATAATAATAATAAATGATATTTATGTTGAACGCTTTCTATGAACCAATCACTTAAAAGCCCTTTACATATAATGAATTACGTTATGAACAAAGTCAAAATTAAACATGGAAACAAAATACACATGGCTAAAGTAATACTTATACAAAAATTACAGTCTCATGAATTGTGAAAAAGTGGGTCTTTAAATTTAGCAGATTTATATTTTGAGATATTCTCGATTTCTCTAATGGATTGCGGTAGGATATTCCAGAGTTTAGGACCATAATATTGAAAACAGCGATCATCAAAAGATTTTAGCTTGCTTTTTGGTTCAGATAACAGAATGGTGTCGCGTGATGACCGAGGGCTTCTGGTTCGAGGATTATGGTTTATTAGTTCAGCAATATAATGTGGGGCTAAATTGTCAATGAATTTGAAGACTAATAAAGCAGTTTTTTTAATCTATTCCATAGCGGACAGAAAGCCAGTGTAACTTTTCCAAAAGTGGGGTGATATGGTCGAATATTCTTTTTTGATATAGGGTCTATAATATTCTGTGGGCTGCTGGCCGTTACCAGTTAAATTCAGTGAGATACCTGACAAAAAGGAATTGCAATGATCAAGTTTAGATAATACCAAAGACCATTAATTTTTTGGTCATCTCATCATCATCATCATTATAAATTATAGTGCTTTATTGCTCTTCAAATTCGGCATTGCGAACCGCAATGCGTCGTTGAGAGGGAAAATGCAGCAAAAGGAATTCGACTGTCGTCATCGTCATCACCATCATTGCCTTTTTCACAAAATTCATTCATCTTTTTTACATGAGGTAGCATCTTAGTCTATTTTTAGAATGGGAATTTGTATGCTGCAATAAGGAAAGCAAATTAATGTATGAATTCAAATTCAGCAAGAAGCAAATAAATTTGCTATCATGTTTCTTTTCAATAAAAAGTAAAATACATGAGAGGCCTGCAATGTTTTCTTATTCTTAAGCCTTAATACAAAAATTGTTCCTTAGGTGATCAGCCAACTGCTCATAGTCAAAAGACTGGAAGAATGTGGTTGATTTTGAGCACTATGACGATAAGCAAAACTGCTGAAATGGGGGGGGGGGGGGGGGGGGGGGGGGAATCCAGCAGTAGACAAAATTATGCTCGACAATAAATGGGGGTGGGGGTAAACTGTGGAGGTAAATACCCAAGTAAAACTGTATCCAGCATTAAATTGCCTACTTTCTGTTATGCTACAGCTTTACTTTGATCACGTATTGAGCATTTACATAGCGCAATATCCACTAAAGCGTTTAACAAGGGTTCCATAACCCACAGCAACACTTAAAATGAAGGACGAGACAAACGCTTGTTAGGCGAAATTACATTTCTTCGAACTGAGACAACGCTGTTAAAGATACTCACTTTTCATCTGATTAAAGTGAGAGAATGTGAATATATATATATATATATATATATATATATATATATATATATATATATATATATATATATATATATATATATAATTTTTTATAAATATTTACCACAATGTTTGAGACAGTCTACATTAATGTTTCAGGCTTAATTTGCCATCGTCAGGACTGAGTTGTTTTGTTGACTGTTGTTGTTTCTTGAAGTGGTTCCGGTTTAAAGTTAATTAACAAGAATTTCTCGCCGATGTGGACACGTTCCGTACATCTCACTTTTCGTGTTGAGTGTGGCTTCATGAGGGTGTTTGATTATAGTAATTTCTCTTCCAGGCATAAGCTACATTGTTTTGATGTTGGTGTGTATCCTGTTGCTTTAGATAAAATTTTCCATGAAATGTTGTGGTCTAGTTTGTTGTCTTTTAATTTCCAAATATGTTCGCTGAGTTTTGTGGATGTTTTTTTGTTAGTGTTTCTAAATGTTGAGGTGTGGAGGTTGTATCTTGTTTTGAAATTATTTTCTGTTAGTCCTATATATTTTTCTTGCTTGTTTGTTTTAGTTTCTGTGACTGTGGCTTGGTAAATTAAACTTGATTCTAAGCATTGTTTGTTTAGCGGGCAATGTTCTTTAAACCGGAACCACTTCAAGAAACAACAACAGTCAACAAAACAACTCAGTCCTGACGATGGCAAATTAAGCCTGAAACATTAATGTAGACTGTCTCAAACATTGTGGTAAATATTTTTAAAAAAATAATTATTCGCTCCATTACTACATGTCGAGCACTTTTCGTACCATATTTGTATCAAACACGATTCATTATATATATATATATATATATATATATATATATATATATTATATATATATATATATATATATGTGTGTGTGTGTGTGTGTGTGTGTGTGTGATAAAAAGGAATTTCTCAAAAGGGAAAAAAATAACCAAACTTAACAAACGGATGAACATGGCTTATAATCTATTGCAATTAGATACTAATGATTCCCTTTGATCAGGCGGACCAAATTAATCTGGCATGAGAATTAAAAATGAGCTTCTCCTTAACTCCACCCCCTCCAACCCCCACCCCTTCACAAGAAATAAAATCGATCAGCAGACCCGGTCTTGATCTCAGCGCTTTGAATAAAAACAAATAATAAAACATCTCCACAGATCCTCTTGAGTTTGTGCTTTGAAAATCCACGACCGCTGTAAATCCTTGTGTATTTACTTAGATGCGCGATAAGGAGAAAGGCTTATAACTTCCAGCTCTCTGTAAATAATCATTTTTACGCAAACACATCCTAAAAATGCTAATAGGTATTCTTTATTTTTGTAAAGGAAAATTTCCGGAGCTGTTTATTCATATACATTTGCATTGTTGACAAATGAAGGAACAGAACAAATTAAATATATGTATGGAATGTAAAATTCATCCTCAGCTTTCTTTAGCGGAATACAACAAGCTGCACCATAGTAAATGTAAGTAAGAAGTGTTATAAAAAACTAGTTAACCAATACAGGGTTAACCAGACAGGAATACATAACTTAAAACTCAAATTGAAAAAAGTACAGAGGATTACAAATTACTAGTTACAAGCAAAAACCTTCATGAAACAATTAGGATATGAGTTAGGGGTTAAGGCTAACACAACAACTTTGTATAAAGAATTAAATGGAGAAATACCAATAGATTAAAAACAGATAAGGTCTATTAAATATGATCTAGGCAATCGGGATGTTTAACTGTAAATGTTATTCAACGTGAATGTGTCAGTGAAATGTTGAGAATCATCATTTTCACCAACTACGCTCCCCTGCCTTATAGATAAACTTACCTGCTTTCGCCAAAATTCTGAGTAATATTCAAATCGTTAAAGACGCACTTACGACCCAAGGAAAGAACAATAATTTTTACCTCTCTTTTCGATATACTCATCAACAGTGATAGGTACTCAATCTGACTGACTCAGATGGTAGCGTACGAAATAGAAAAAGAATGGGTAGGATAAAAGTTCCTGATTAAAATAAATATACCAAAAAAATTGAAAAATCGGTTGTTTTTTTTTTTGTTTGTTGTTTTTATTCAGAATGTGGCATTAATATTCAAGTTTTGTTGAGAATGTTTGAATATGATTATATACGGTTATAACTGGCATGTGGTGTTGATACATCCTATTCGTTTATTGAACCAAATAAAATGAAAGAAAACAACATCTAGCTTCCATTAGAAAACATAAAATGACAATTATCATGAAATAATTGTCATATCTTTTCACATCTCAACATGGGCACCTCCGTTCTCTCTCCGAATTACCAGTCAATTCTGCTCTTATCTCATGTTCTAGTCCAGCTGCGAGGTACTGAAACGGAAGCTTTTTTAATTTCTAATTTCAAGAGTACAATGTAGCTACGTCATCAGAATTGAAAATGTGCTGAACCAAAAACCAGTTGAAAGAACAAAATTAAGTGTTCTAACTTCGAAACTCACCTATCAATAATCGCCGAATCTCTAAACAAACAGGCTAAAATTGTCAAAAACAAGCCAAAAAAAAAAATAATTGTAATTCGAATTTCATGTTCATATTATTATGCTATCCAAAACAGCAATCAATGATCAAATAATCAATATAAAGTGTAAGCAGGTTATTGCGAACCAATTAAAAAAAAACAACCCAAAACACAAGAAAAATAACAACGACATACACACTAAAACGACGGAAGGAAAACCCTTAAACCGCCTTACTAAACTGACTTAAATCTACTGACTGAAATCTCTCAGAGCCCAGAGGCGCATAAAGCCTGTAAAATTTTCCTTCCATTTCATCCGGTCCTTGGCTACAGTCCTGGTCCTCTATCAGGAGCGGTATCAATTTCGTTCCTCTCTTTTCCACCACCATGCGCCTTGTTGTTTTAGGCATTCGTTTCCCTCTCGGTCCCCCTGGACTCCATCCCAATGCCACAACAGAATCGCCCCCCCCCCCCTCCTCAAGACATGCCCAATCCAATTCCACCTTTTTCCTTCTCACCACCATCCTTAAACCGAAACGAGTGATGATACAATTCTGTTGAGGACGGACTTTTACTCCTCATAAGACTTATAAGATGCATATATAACCGAAACAAAACCATGACACCCCCCCTCAAAAATAAAAAAATAAAAATAAAAATAAAATAATAAACCCCTTGAGACAAGACAAATTAAAACACCCCCCCCCCAATAAAAACCCCCAATAACACTAATAACAATAACGAAAACAACCACAACTAAAAGACACAACAACATCAACAATAACAAAAACAAAAAAAAAAACAAACAAAACAGTGATACACCGAAATGTATTTGTCAGATTCCCAATATCCTAATATTATACCCCTTTTAGCATAGAATTCAAATCAGTATAGGCTTAGTAATACGTTTGATAAGCTGTATCCGGCTTATATCATTTGCAATTACATGTTTGAATTTTAACTACACATCACATGGAGCATGCTAATTCTATACTGAATTAAACAATAAAGGTAAACCAGCTGACGCCACAGCTACAAAGGAATCAGTCGATGGGCATAACACACATAATAATTACTATTGAATTGCTGTGTGAGTAAAATGGACTTTTCCTTAGCAGCCCACGCTAACAACGAAACATGCTGCTCTATTTGGAAAATAAGGGCTGTAGATCAAACATTCGCATTCGTTGCATTGGCGACAAAATTAATAACCAACTTCATGAATTTACCGATTTCATAGCGATCTATCAACGCTATTCGGCGCAACAATTTGATTTTTGTTTGCTTTGTTTTATTTTGAAAATGGTTTGAGGGGTAAACTTGGCTATGCGGCGACTGTTACTGAAACTGTTAGGAGTGACGAAAAGGTAAGCTGTTTAGAGAAGTAAAATTGAGCTTTTATATAGCACAATATCCACTAAACGTGCTCAAAGCGCTTTACAAGGGGTCCCTGGCCAACAGCAGCATTTAACATGTAGGACGGGACATGACGCCTGTTAGGCGAAATTACAATTTATTCGGACAGAGACAACGCTGTTTACGGCCAGATATTCATTTTACACCTGAGTGAATGTGAGTAAAGAGTCTTCTCCAAGGACTCAACTATGTGCCGAGCGAGGCTCGAACCCAGGACCTTCTGATCCTTAAGTGAGTGTCATACCACTAGACCACATAGCCGCATAAGTACCAGAAAAACAAGTTGAATTTGAGCTCCGGTTTAAATGAAAAGACACATGGCGTGGATATTTCTGCTTTCTCCTTTATCAACAAAGCAGACCATAACGAGTTAGAAGAGAAAACAAAAATTGCAGTGAGTGAGAGTGAAACTCGGGACCAAGTGGTAATAACTAGATACGTTCAACTCACAACTCACAACACATTCTTTATTTGATCACTGAACTAATACGATATAAGGATAGCGGTCAAATGTCATTTGCTTATTGTAAATCCTCAACGTAATTTATTTTCCATTCTGATATTAATTATAAACGGCGGGTCTCAAAATTTACCTGGACCAACAGTGCTAGTGGGTTATTAAACTGTTATGCGAGGATGACTTTATTTCTCACATTATGACTCACCTACATGGCTTCTCCGCCCCCCCCCCCCCTCCCCAATCCCCACGTCAATAATTGTTCATCATCATTAATGGTTGGAAATATTAAATCATAATAACGTCAAGTGAAGCTTTGTCACTGAATAAACAATGTGAAATCAAGACCAGTTCCAACGAACGGATAACCAAACGCAATCGCGACTACCTAAAAAGCCACACATTACCTACAACAATAACCATTGTAAATTGTTTGATGTCAAATAAACCGTGATATTGACAATATCCACATGTCCCAGTCCCGGCGGAGACCGAAAAACGAAGCCAACCGCAAAACTGATTACGCTGTCCCGACTTTTGCGGGCGTGCGGTATCATAGAGCTTTCCAGCTATGTAGCCAAAGACAATGGCGCTCAATTAGCTTTGGCCCCAAATGACCAAATACGCTTTCTGAGCATGACAGGAGAACGGGACTGGACCATTAAATCAAAATACGATGGTGCGTTTGGTGAGAAGAATAGAATGCAATGATGACGATGAAATGTACAAATGATTGGACTCATTGTTCAATCAACCGCTTTGATTTGGTCGGAGGCACAAGTTATGTTCATATTCATACCCGCGTTTTAAAAAAAAAAAATGGGAAAGGTTTTGTTGGGCTGAAGACAAGCACACTACATCCATCAAAGTAGCTTATTGCTTCACGGAGCCTGACATTATTACAGTATTACTAATTGTTATTCTTTACTCGGTAATGGCATGATGGGAATTGAAATGCAAATTGGACTGCGTTAACACAAAGCAGACCATATTAATGTTAGCCATCTACAGTAATGAGTGGAAAACGCTGACGGTATGAACAATTTGATGGCTATAAATGTGTTATCACGATCAGTTAATGACAATCATATTGAGAGAGATGACTCTCACCAAAGACCTGATGATATAATAATATACGAGTTTGAAATGAAAGACAATTTTACTCATTCATCGATTCAATGGAAAGCTAGATGCAATGAGCAAACATGTCTGTCATTAAAAAAAAACAAAAAACAAAAAAAAAAAAAAAACAAAAAAAAAAAACAAACAAAACAAAACAAAACTAACAACAATCTGGACACCCCAACCCCACTCCCAAAAAAAAAAAAAAAGAAAAAGAATTATATGACTAGGAAATATTATTACTATTACCAAATCAGGTAAAGGAAAAGACTAAGGCAAGGGCATTCAAGTAGTTTCCATGGTGTAGACATTTAAAAAAAAATACCTCTATGAAAAGAAATGATTGGGGATCAGGCGAGGAAACTGTGCTGAATAAAATTTGAAACGTTATATATGATACGATCTAAAGTTCAAACTCCAGTTGAGGCGGAGAGTCTTTGGGATTATATTTTCTTTTCTTTTTCTCTCTTATTCGCATTTTGCATTTTACTTATATGAGGGTTAAATCCCGTTTGTTTTCATTCAGAGGAACAGAATGCACAATGGTAAAATTGAATAAAATCAACATAAATTATTTCTTTATCCTCACCACATTATCAATCGATGTTATCCCTTAAAAAAATATCTTATATCTGTATTTAATAAAAACAAAAAGAAGACAGGGGGTGTAATAATTTTGATATTTCGCCAGTGAGAAAAACAAATATTCGTTTGAGAATTTTGTGCGGCAATGTGGTCTAGTGGTATGATTCTCTCCTTCGGATCGGAAGGTCCAAGGTTCGAAACCTGCTCTGAGCGGCGCATAGTTGAGTCCTTGGATCATGGAAAAGTTTCACATTCAGTCACCGCACTCAGGTGTAAAATGAGTGTATGGCCGTTAACAATCCTGTTTCTGAAAATTTGTAATTTCTCCTAATAGGCGTCATGTCTCGTCCTATATGTTAAGTATTGCTGTTGGCTAGGTAAAGCGTTTTGAGCATGTTTAGTGGATATTGCACAATGTAAATGTTCTATTTTTTCAACAAGCTGAGAATAAGTTTCTCTCTCTCCTTTAAAAAAATACTAATTTTATTTTCCAAAAATAGATAGAAAAGTGTTTTGTCGGAGTACGAAGCACAACTGGTGGTCCCGATGTGGTTTTTACCCATTTTGCTAATTGATCCAGCGACCTAATTCATTAGTATCGTTGGATCAGGAACTAATAAATTATGGCTACAGCTATAATCGTCAGGAATAATAACAGACTAATTAGTGTAAAACATTTTCTAAATATCACGTCAATTAGAACGATAAGAATATACAAAAGCCTTACTAGGCGCATACTGAAAATCCCCACATTTTCAAGAGGGTTTTCGTATCTTGCTACGTCTATGTCGTCGCTACAGGAAAATATTTTGTGCAACTTTTCTGGAAAAAATATTTTAATTTCATAAATCATTCATTTTGAAAATGATGAACTACTGCGTAAAATCAAACTATGTTCTCAAAATGTAGGCGTTTGCGTCAAACCCATGTTTTACTCGAAAGAAAAAATACAATTCAAAATCAGCCCCAGTTTAGAGGACCCAAACAATTCAAAGCAAAAGAGAGACACCAAAAACTGAAAATTGATCTCTTAAAAATATAGGCTATACAATACTTGTGAGCCAAGACAGTCTATCTTTCTATTTGCTTTTCAGAAGAGCACAAATATTTCCTTTCTTCCTACCTTGGCAAGAATTGTCATGTAGCTACATGAGATCCAAGTATTTAGTTTATCGAAGACATGTGCAATAAAAAAAACACACCCGAAAACAACCAAATCGTACAAGGAATCTCTAATAGGGATTTGAACCCACAAATTTATCATTCTAGTCTATCTCATGAACGACCCGGATAGCCAAAGCGTCAGCTGCACTGCAGCGCAGCAGAGTGAGCAATAAGGCCAAGGCTCAAGCGCGAGGGCTGAACCGCTAAGCCATTGGTTCTCTCGTGCTGTTATCATGTCTAAGACCAAGAATAACAAGCCGTTTGGTAATGTTCCTAATAAAACGATATATATATATATATATATATATTTATATATATATATTATATATATATATATATATATATATATATATATATATATATATATATCAGATAAAAAAGCTCAACTCGTCAAGAAGAAAGGAAAAATAATTGACAGGTATAAAGATAGTTGTCCTGATTACAGAATAAATTAAAATCTGTATTGGTATAGAAAAAAATGACATCCTTGTGACAGAACATAGCGGAATTGTTTCTATTTTCTGAAAACTTCTTCCTACAATAGAATGGTCCTTGAGACATAGCATATGCGTTTGGAGATTATCCAGATTTCTGCAGTTTGGAATATTTTGATTTTTATCTCTTAAATAACTGTTCTGCCAGAAATATTATTCCTTCTTTTTTTTTTTTGCATTCGTTGGGTGAGTTTGTGGCGCATTAAAAAATACTTAAGGTCAGATCAACCTATGAAATAATATTATGGTCAATATATATCATAATTGCATGAAAAAAATGTCTCTAAGTGTACTCGAACTCTTTTCATTAAAAAAAATAATTACACATCTTCAAACAAGCTCAATTGCTTTTCTATTTGAGGTCGCTAGGTTTTCTATTACATTATGTAGTGGTTACTCGTGGTTAACAAGGCTTTGGGAATTATTGTCAGAGAAACGCTCAAAGCCAACAAGCATGGACACTAATTTATCGCCATTTGTACTAATCGTTTTAATTCACCCTCATTTGTACTACTCATTTCCGGGGTGAGCCAGTGACACTGAGTACAAGTCAAAGTAAGACTGCTCAGCAGTCAAGCTATCCCACGTTCATTCATACCTATCTTTCATCACTTGATTAATTTGGTACCTTTTCCTACTTTAAAAAAGTTTGATAGTTTTTCCTACCCCAGAATAGTTTGGTACTTTTTCCTACTACAAATAGTGTGGTACTTTTTCCTACTACAGAACAGTTTGGTACTTTTTTCTACTACAGAATAGTTTGGTACTTTTTCCTACTACAGAATAGTTTGGTACTTTTTCCTACTACAGAACAGTTTGGTACTTTTTTCTACTACAGAATAGTTTGGTACTTTTTCCTACTACAAATAGTGTGGTACTTTTTCCTACTACATAACAGTTTGGTACCTTTTCCTACTACAAATAGTGTGGTACTTTTTTCTACTACAGAATAGTTTGGTACTTTTTCCTACTACAAAATAGTTTGGTACTTTTCCCTACTACAGAATAGTGTGGTACATTTTCCTATTACTATTACAGAATATTTGGTACTTTTTCCTTCTACAGAATAGTGTGGTACTTTTTCCTACTACAGAATAGTGTGGTACTTTTTCCTACCACAGAATAGTTTGGTACTTTTTCCTATCACAGAATAGTTTGGTACTTTTTCCTCTTACAGAATTGTGTTGCTTTAAAAATGCTTCAGCTCCCTCAATTTATAATTGAGATTGATTAGGTTGCTGTTGAGAGTTGAAAAGCGAACACGTCTTTATCTACAAAGAATGGCATGAAACAAGAAGAATATGGCCCAGAGGCCCTTGAATGTTAAACAATGGTGATGATAAATAATCTCGTTTAATAGAGATTATCCTAAACACATTGTGCTCTTAACGCTTCACAACACAGTGCTACTTTTCATGAAATATTTAAAAAAATGATTATCAAGATAGATAAAGGGCATTAAAGCAAGTTTAGAATCTAAAATAAAGTGGTGTGTTATAAGTACAGTGCAAAGTATTAAACTTCATAAAAATGAATATGTAAAACATCATGAACAGTTATCTCTTTCATACAACAATGCCATTTTATGAAAACGACTAGATTCTACAGTAAGACAATGAGCCCAAACATCTATAATTGACATTCATATTGTTATTAAAACTTTCTTTTTTTTTCGTAGCAAATTTGGCATAAGTCGAAACACGATAACGACTCAGTAAACGATTATCCTTTACTCTT
Source organism: Berghia stephanieae (assembly GCF_034508935.2). Taxonomy (NCBI): domain Eukaryota; kingdom Metazoa; phylum Mollusca; class Gastropoda; order Nudibranchia; family Aeolidiidae; genus Berghia; species Berghia stephanieae. Next base: position 118,352,871 of record NC_088360.1, read on the forward strand.
TCAATCGAATGTTTAACGAAGCTTGAAAAAATATTTAACACGGACCAATCAAGATTTTCTTAAAAATCGTTGCTTGTGCTGAAAGAGGGGGGGGGGGGGGGGGGGGGGGGGAGGGGGAAATTGTTGATCTTTTCAATCTCCACGTATATAGGCGGAAAATGAGTAACGAATACCGTAGACCAAAAACAACAACAACAAAAAAAACAAACAAACAAACAAAAAACAAACAAACAAAAACAATCAAACAAACAAACAAAAAATACAAAAACAAAAAAAAAAACAAAAAAAAAAAAAAAACACACAAAAAAAAAACACAAAAAAAACAAACAAACAAAAAACAGAATCAATTATATCAGTTGCTAGATTGGTAACAAAAAGGTACTCATAAAAACCAGATTCACCAATTTGGACCATCATGTTCAATACATCTCTTTGCTTGAGTAAACAGGCTCAACAAAATGTAGGAATATGAGCTAACACGCGCCGAAAATAGGACTATTAGAACATTTTAAGTGGAAACGCGTGTCTAATCCATTGCGAGATAATAAAAGGACGTCAGATTCGAAATAGAGTCAGGTACAACAAAACTATTACAGGAG
>NC_088360.1:118360969-118363469 GCF_034508935.2 Berghia stephanieae
ATATTTATCGTCATCTAGTAATAGCATTTATAAAAAACAAAACAAAACAACAACAAAACAAAACAAAAACAATCTAACAAAAATAAAATAAAAACAAAGCAAACAAACAAACCAAACCTGAAGAAAAACAACAAAAAGAGAACAAAAACAAAACAAAATAAAAACAAACAAACCAAAAATACCCCCCCCCCCCCCCACACACACACAAAATTATAGTTCTTAATTTTCGAAAAATGTATGAATATATTGTTTCTTAAAGAGGTCGGTAGACAAGGCAGTCAAAGAAAAAGATGGCCAACGCATGGATAAATTATACCATTGATATCAATAGAAGGACATAAAATGATTATTTTTTTCACACTTGCAATGACACAGGCCACACCTATGAAAGATGAGTAGGTATCTATATTTTGATATATTAATATAACCTTGTCTTATCCTCTGCGAACCTGTCTATATGTACTGACTATGGAGACAAAATTTTAATGTAAAATATGGAATAAAGCTGAGTTGTTATTAGAAATGACTCGCAAAAAGTTCCATTTTATATTATAAATATACTTCAACCTTGATAAAATGTAGATATAAATACCAGTGACAAATCGGCATTAGTGAAACTATTCTGTCAAAATGACTCCTGTTTCCGGGGTGAGCTCTCTTTAAATTATAATGCCAACATAATGATAGATTATAATAGCAGTCTAATATAGGAAATTCTGATTTGATTAAGTTGGTTGCCAAACTACTGAAAAGTAAGAACTAATCTAAAGCATGTCAGAATTGACGTTTTAGACTTAAAGTGGTCCAAACATAAGAATTTGCTTTGCATAATTTCATTAAAATTTGCTTGTGCAAAGAATAGCCAGGAAATATTCCATGACGAGAGGTAATTTAATACAATTTCATTAGATGAGCAGAGTAGTCATTTTTACTAGGGTTTCAAGTCACTAGTAAAACAAGTTCTACTTCATCTCCCAAGAGCATTCATTACAAAAAGAATTGCCTTGGAAAATTCTTGAATGCTAAATCACGAAAGCAGCACGACATAGCAATTCAAAAAGCTATCATTATGCATATGGAATAACCTGATGTCGTGATTTTTGAAATTTCCTGTTACTGAGAAGGCCCTGTATGATTGAAAGCTGCGAAATAATCATTCATTTTCATCTTCTATTGAGGACATTTTTTTCTCTACCCTATTCTTGGCATCTTTTTCATTTTAACGATGCCCTTTCTTTATTATATCTACTTAGTTTTGCTTCCTTTTTAGTACATTCTCTAGAGCTTCAAAGCATTATATGAAACATCTCAGAAGCATTGTGGTGTAGGAAAACTCGACATAAAATACCAAAATAGCAAAGAAATCTGCTAAAAAAGTAATGTTTCCCTCAACAAATAGTCATAGTCTAAAACGCCAAAAATGACAGCCGCCAACAATGGAGGAGATTTCTACGTGCTTTGGAACATAAATCAGACGACAATGGAGAGCTTTTGTGACTATATCTGACATCGAATGTTCAACTACAAATGGCACAATTATGTAAAACACCCATTTTTATTCAAAAAGTAGTGCCAATTTCATTAAAACCACTACGCTCTCCATCCATCTACAAAGACGAATAGAGAATACAGTAGAGAACTCGTCGTTTGTCTGAAATATCTCCAGCCAGCTATCTAGTTTGATCTAGCTTCTCCTTAGGGGAATGGAAATGAGGGTCAATAGATGACCTTTGTGTGACGTTAGCACGGCTCAGCTCAAGGGGGAAAACTGTGGAAAAATCCACAGGGGAATGAGTGATATTGTTATGCAAATGATTGGCTGATTGCCCACTGTACTTTCTGGTTCCAGATCGGATGGATAGTCGTTTGAGGTGGGGAGGGGCGATGGGGGAAAAGGGGCGTTCCCCGTCCCTGGTGCTTAATGTTTCCTTAATAATTCCCGGTCCGGGAGCATATTGCAGCCCTGTTTATCTTCATTACAAGCGCTTGTTCATCGATTTATAAAGGAAATAAATGAAAAATGACATGAATAGTAATTTTAAAAAAAATGATAATGGGGATAGGCTCCCTATGAAAAAAAAAAAAGGAAAAAAAAGAAGGGGTGCTTTGGGACGCAAAGAAGAATATATTTGCATCAAAATTGAAATATGTAGAATATTAATATCATCTTATGGAGATGAAACCCATGAATGTGGATGTAAAGGATGAATTATGTATTAAAGACTATAGGAATAAGGGGCTTTTGTGAATTCTTTAAAAAAAAATATATTTATGAATTATATATTCTTTGTCTTTAATTAAACGAATTGTCATGAAATATAATAATTACAGATCTCTCTCTCTCTCTCTCTCTCTCTCTCTCTCTCTCTCTCTCTCTCTCTCTCTCTCTCTCCACACACACACACACACACACACACACACACGCACACAAACACAGACAAACTTCCTGATGAAAGTGAATGCTCCAAACAATACTGTTAAAGTTGATCAAACTTATACT
>NC_088360.1:118365969-118378469 GCF_034508935.2 Berghia stephanieae
AACAATTTTTTTAAAGTGTCACCTCTCCCTTGGTAAATCAAGAAGGAACATGAAATGCATTGAGTGGACGGCTAATTCATAAGATGCTCTAACATGATTTAAAATTGCTGATTTATGGGATATCATGTCAAAATTAAACTTTCGAACATTTAAAAGGCAAAGCATTCATTTTATCTTTAAAAAAACAAACAAATTAACCTGGTTGCGGTCAAGTTCCATTAACAAATTTTTGGTAGCGTAAAGAGTAGGATGGGCCCATGGGGATGGTTCTTGCCAGTGTCTGTTTAAATCAAATCCCATTAAGGAACATCTGGAAAGAGTAAGATGATTTTATGTATTCAGCAGAGTGGTGAGTAATTATTTTAAAAAGTACTTCTAAAGGGTTTTTAATTAGAGCTAAATCTCACATATCCGAAACAGTTGAATCACAAGTTGAAGTTTCATTCCTGATGGTTTGTCTGTCAGGTTTTGCAATTGAAAGCGTGATGATGGCATATCTCCTGAGACAAAATGGTTTACTTCTGTGTTAAATTCAGTGTTAAGTCACCGAAAGTTCACCTTATAGGGGTCAATAAACTTCAATTTCCGTCCACCTAACAGTTTGATGCAAACACATAGGAATGTAAGAAAAAATTCTCAAGTTAAAAAACCCCCATAAAACCTTAATCAAAGCCTATTTTGTGGTAGCATATGTGTGTGTGTGTGTGTGTGTGTGTGTGTGTGTGATAGTGTGAGTGCATCTGTGTGTGTGTGTGTGTGTGTGTGTGTATGTTTGAGCGTGTATGTGTGTTTAACGATGTGGGATATAAAATTATCTATTTAACTTTGGGAATCCAGAATGAGAGGTGGTGTTGGAAATCAACAAAACTGATGAGTCATACCTGTAGTTTCCAAGATAAACTCCATCTGGATTCAGCATGGGCACAATTTTGAACACAAGATGTTCTCGCAGTATCTTGGCTATTGGGTGATTGCTAACCAGGAAGTCAATCACCCCTGTGGAATAAAAGATTAAACAATTCAATTATGGTTAATTTAAGATTTTAGGTTCATTATTCGGTGTGTCTATGTCCATGTGTGTGCAAAATGAGAGATATGGTTTTAAACGTTTGAAGATCAAGAAAAATGATGGAGTTGATAAGGCACTATGCTGCAATGCGAGGGACTCATTTCAAATGCCTCATTTCAAGCACTTTCACTTGAACTTGAACAATATGCGTCATGACTTTTCTAACATTGCACATTTCTTTATGAATCGTTTACACATACAGGCATGCTAAAGCAATAATATCATACTAAGCTGGACGAAGGAGCTAAATTTAAAACAAAAATCAAAATCAAAACAGTTAAATTTAAAAATCAGACTCTTTATCTTGAGGAACCAAGGAGAAAAATTACTGGCAATTGATGAGCGGTCCCAAATATTATGAAGAAGTGCTCAAAGCATTTTATCTAAAATGTGACATTTCATAAAATCAGAAACTAACAGACCCTTAAGAACTTTTATAAACATCTAGCACACAAATCATAGGCATTTTGAAAGGCTATTCCAAAGGGTTGGTATGTTTCAAGAAAACGAATCTCCACTTCATAATATGTGAAGCAACAGCTTTCAATTAGATGACAATGCACTATAGTGCCATGATGCCGTTTCAAGATTCATCACATTTATTACAACATTGATAAATATTGCTCGTTTTCCCCTGGGACTATAAACTATTTTGTTTTATTTAAACTGACCTTGACAAACAAATGAAGAGGGAGTCTCCCCTGGATGGACTCTAGCCGTGATGAGAACAGTTTTCAATTTGCTGCCCTCAGCGGCAGACAAGTCTGGACTGGCTATTGTTAACAAATCCAGCCTCCTTTGTTGCTGGTCAAAGAGTATATTACAATGTATGCAATGTTTAAAATTATCTTTTAGCATTTAAAATTGATAATGCATGTTTTATTTAATGTTTGTTAAATAAATAAAAAAGGGAAAATCATTCATTCATTTTAAAATCAAATCAACACAGAATTTCTATCACGATTTCAAGACATTACAGACTTTACCAAAATCTTACCATGGTATTGTATCATATCATCATCATTTCTATTTGTTTTTCTTAAAATTTTACCGATGTTGATTTAAGTCCAAAACGTTTCATGTTTAGGTATTGTTTCAATTAATATCCATTCTAATCTATCATTTACTGTTAGGAGTTCAAATTTTGGTGTGGACAATATAACTATTTCTTAATTCAGAAAAGTGAATGGAGCAGGCACTTATGTTGGTAACAACAAGAGATGAAGTGAATAGATAAGTGCCAGAAGACAAAAGAGAATAAAAATCTTTCGTCGGTTGATGGGGTTTGAACCCGCGACCTTATTGGTATGACAACTCCGCCTGGCCGGTGAGAGCGTGACTCTACTGTATGAGCTATCCACGAACCCAAAAAAATTCGTATCAAACTCAGGTCATTCATTGCTAGATCCCTCTCTCACCGACTACTGGAGGTAGCGGGTACAACACACACAACCACAGCGAAGTTAGTAGGCCAGCAGTTAAGCTTAATAGCCAATATTCTCAATACAAACATATAACATAGAAACAATTGAGACATTGAGTATGCTCCGGTATATGGGGTGAATTTTTAATTCAGAAAAGTGAATGGAGCAGGCACTTATGTTGGTAACAACAAGAGATGAAGTGAATAGAAAAATGCCTGAAGATAATAGAGACTAAAAATTTTCGGAAGTTGATGGGGTTTGAACCCACGACCTTATTGGTACGACAACTCCGCCTGGCCGGTGAGAGCGTGAGTCTACTGTATGAGCTATCCACGAACCCCAAAAAATTTGTATCAAACTCAGGTCATTCATTGCTAGATCCCTCTCTCACCGACTACTGGAGGTAGCGGGTACAACACACACAACCACAGCAAAGTTAGTAGGCCAGCAGTTAAGCTTAATAGCCAATATTCTCAACACAAACATATAACATAGAAACAATTGAGACATTGAGTATGCTCCGGTATATGGGGTGAATTTTTAATTCAGAAAAGTGAATGGAGCAGGCACTTATGTTGGTAACAACAAGAGATGAAGTGAATAGAAAAGTGCCAGAAGACAATAGAGAATAAAAATTTCTCGGCGGTTGATGGGGTTTGAACCTGCGACCTTATTGGTACGACAACTCCGCCTGGCCGGTGAGAGCGTGACTCTACTGTATGAGCTATCCACGAACCCCAAAAAATTCGTATCAAACTCAGGTCATTCATTGCTAGATCCCTCTGTTATATGTTTGTGTTGAGAATATTGGCTATTAAGCTTAACTGCTGGCCTACTAACTTCGCGGTGGTTGTGTGTGTTGTACCCGCTACCTGCAGTAGTCGGTGAGAGAGGGATCTAGCAATGAATGACCTGAGTTTGATACAAATTTTTTTGGGTTCGTGGTTAGCTCATACGGTAGAGTCACGTTCTCACCGGCCAGGCGGAGTTGTCGTACCAATAAAGTCGCGGGTTCAAACCCCATCAACCGCCGACAATTTTTTATTCTCTTGTCTTCTGGCACTTTTCTATTCACTTCATCTCTAACTATTTCTTACTACTTTAGAGTTCTAAAGATTTAGTTTCTTGTCAACTCATCATTAATGAAAGGAAGTCAAAGTAAATTCTGCCATCTTTTAAATGGTTGGAAATAACCAGTGTAATGAATTGCAATTGCAATAAGTAGTTTTAAAAACTAGACTATCTATTTTAAATTTTTTTAATATGAAAAGAGAGAAAATGTTTCGCACTTACCACTGTCAAACAAAGGAGTTCTCTGTTGAAGAAATCATAATTACGTTTTTCCAAATTGTCAAGATAATTTTGAAGTCGAGTATAGGAGTATGGGTAACAGTAAGCAAACTGATACACTTCATCCTCTTGGTCAAATATAAATGCAAACGACATGACGTAATTCTTTCGATGGTCGGGACAACGATAATAGTATACATACTTCGCAGGAATTCGAACCCTAGAGGAAAAAACCAAATCCAAAAACAAACAAAATGATTAAACATTCTTAACGAAACTAAGATTAAATTTGCATCACAACTGTGATTGAATTGAAGAAAATATGAGTAAATAAGTTATAGAGATATTGTCTCATAAATAACTGCTTTTGTAATGTTGAACAAAAACCTCACATTAACGTATTTGTCTAAGATTTATTTTTATGATGAATGAGTCAAGGAACACAATATAACTATGAAATGAATAATCCAGAAGTCTTTACCTGACCATAAAAAAATAGCAAAAAAAAGTAAATAAATAAAATGTGTATTTGTCCCCAAGGGAGATTTGTCTTTAGGGTCTTTTTCAAGGGAAGACTGGGATAACTCAAGAGTCAGCTGTAGAGCAGTGCTGCAAAAACAAAGCTAGGGCAATGTGAATTTCTCAAGACTACAAAATGTGAAGGAGAGTCAAAGTCAGTATCTCCAGGGTAAGAAGCAAAGACTATTCTCCTATGTGGCACGCTACCCCACAATTTATATGAGTGAGTGTTGTTGGAATGTATGTTGTATCAAACTTCTCTTTAGTTTTTCTTATAAATTGCATACATAGTTGAATTTTAAAAAAAGCTCAAGAGTGAGTTGTACCATTTTGGTCTACTGGTTGACTTGATGAGTGGAGTCATGCCATCTCTGTATAAAGACTTCGTTTTACTGAAGTTGACAATGTTGAAAATGACTCTCTGAGGGAAAAAAAAACATAAAGCAATATCATAAAAGACTATTTTAAAAATAAAGTCTTTATGAAAAAAAACAAACTCAGCACAATTGTTTAGGCAACAAATGTATGTGCTACTAAAAATTTAATAAGAGCAGAAATATGAGCTGGCTATATAGCAATAGGATTATCTTGAAAATCGTTCACCTATATGGGCTGCTATCTTGTATATGTGGCATTAATGAGTGTTTAAAAAAAATTATACAAAGGAAAACAAATAGGTAAAAATCTGGGGAACTGATTAGCAGGGCTAATTCTAATGACACAAACATAGTCTTGGAGCAGCCTTCCAATATTATGGAGCTGAAGAATTGAGATACATAGCAGGTCTTATAATTAATTTGTGGGCTTAAGCTACAAAGAAGACAGGGGGACGCTTTGGCCTAAATGCTTGTTTCGTCTAAAAAGCAGTTATTCTGCTTCTCGAGTATCAAGCATATACATAACCACCACTGTATTTTGTCATTTTTAATTGAAACTATCATCCATTTTTTTTGGGTACTTGTTGGTCATCTGATACTGCTTACTTTGAATGATGTGGCCATTTAGAAAAAAAAAGAAGTAGAAAACGAAGAAGAGAAAGACAAAACCAAAGACGAAAGTGAATAATCTTGAGCATTTATAAAGAGCAATAGCACTAAACATGATTAAAGCGCATTGCAAGGTGTCCCTAGCCAACACCAACACTTAACATGCAGGACGAGGCATAAGATAAACAATTTGTATCTAATAATTCTTATTATCTGTTTATTTACAAATGCACACAACTTGAACCATCGTTACAGGAAGAACACTGATATTCAAAACAAATCTTGATCTCTCATGGATCAATTTTAATTTGTAAGTGCTCATTGTCAGCTTGGAGTGATGCAAATTGAAAATAAACGTGATACAAACTTGAAAGAAATGTATCTGTAAATTTGTTGATGAATAATTATGTGAAGAGTAAATGTGCAGTGAGATAAAATAGCCATATGATGGCATGATTCAATACAAGATGGGTAAGCGACATATCCTATTGAAGTTAATGCATTACAAAAAAAATATGCTGGAAAAACAAACAAACAATAAAAAATGAGAGGAAGAAATATAATTGAATAAGGAAGAAAATGAGGTGTATATAAACGAGCCTTTATATAGCGCAATATCCACTAAATGTGTTCAAAGCGCTTTACAAAGGGTCCATGACCAACAGCAACATGTAACATGTAGAATGAGACATGACGCCTGTGAGGTGATATTACAATTTTTCCAACAGAGACAACGCTGTTGAAGGCTAGTTACTCATTTTACACCTCAGTACAGTGAGAGAATGTGAGTAAAGAGTCTTTTCCAAGGACTCAACTATGCGCCGAGTGAAGCTTGAACCCAGGACCTTCCGTTCTGAAAGCGAGTGTCATACCACAAGACCACATAGGAGATGTTGAAAGGGACAATAGCTCTAATTGGTCTTTAAGACATTCCCTCAGTTTTCAAAAATTGTATGTTTCAATTACCTGATCTGCTCTAACATTTTCTACTGTGAAGTTGAACCAAACACGAAAACGAGGATTACATGTGTCAGGACGTATAAAAAGGTCATACTCTGTCTCTGTGATAAAATCCACCCGTCCCAAATTCCCTGCAAATATGAAAGAAGGATTGTGTTTGACAATGATTTTATCACCTAGTTTTATCTATTGAAGAGAAAGTTATGATTAAAACAAATAAGAAGAATGCTAAATGGGAGCTTTCAATTCCTTAAAATGATAATAATGATAATAACAATAATAATAATAATAATAATAATAATAATAATAATAATAATAATAATAATAATAATAATAATAATAATAATAATAATAATATTATTGGAGGTCTCGTTAGCTAAATAATAGAATACTCGCTTCACGAGCAAAGGGACCAAGATCAATCCTGGGTGTGATCAAGAGTTTTTTCTGACCCCTCTGCCCACCTAGCACTGCCTGGGTAGCTGGCTCAGTTAAATCTCGCAGTAGTTACTTTGTGATAGACTAGTGCCCTATCCTAGGAGTAGCAAGCAGTGGTGTATGCCTTGTCATGTAATAAGATCAAATGATGAAAGGATTGGTGACAATGATTGCTGCACATTATCCCCAGCGTCATGTCCTTTGGATAAGGCATTTCACAAATATTATTAAACTCAACTTAGTTGTACGTAGACATAGTCAGTAGACCATTTGTACCATATGAAATGGAAAACTGGTTGGTTGCAGGAATGACTTAAACACATTGAGCATGGCGAATTGCTAAAATGTCCGTAAAAAATGTTCATATAATGCTACAAAACAGGTTCTTCAACTGATGAGCTGTTGTGTACTTTGAATGGATAATCCAAACGTCAATCAGATAATTACACATTTTAAAAAGAAATGAAGAATTTAGAGGTGCATTGAACATGGTGAAACTCTGAAAAAGCCTTTTAATTCACATGTGATTGAGTCTCTGGGTTTAGTATTAGATCTGGCAAAATATACTCTGTGAAAGACTTGTTTCCTTAATGGAGTAACATGCACTTTTGAATGTTTATCTTATACAAAAGAAACCGTAATAAGCTCTATCTCCAGGGGCTTGATGGCCCTGATGGATTTCTCGATGGTAAAAAGTTTGCTGAATTGGTTGGCATTGTACCTTCACTGCCTCAAAAAAAAAGTTTACATATGAGATTAATCTATATTGACAACTCACCGCTTTCGAAACAAGCATCAAATATAAGATGGCCCCTCTTTGGTTTGCCATTGTAATTGGGAGGAACTACTGCAAATTTATTTACATTACCAACTACAGGTTCCTCAGTACTGTCTGTTTCACTACCTGTATTGTTTGAGAATGATAACATAGAAAATACTGTTTTACATGAATCAATATTTTAATTAAAAAGTTCCGGCATGTGGAACATGACCAAAAGAGCATGATCGGGTCAACAATGAGATGTGTGAAGATGAGCTGAACACTGCTTTTTCCTAAACTATACTCATGCGTAACAACTTTTTGACACCTCAAAACAACAAATAACAAAAATGAAATCTCAACTACAACAACAACAACAACCACAGCAAAGAAGAAATACATCCCCCCCACCCTTTACAATATGACTCCTTCTTTATTGAATAAATAGTTTAAAAGGTGAAACACATAACACTTGATAATCTAAATAATATCCAGCCCATGTCTGCATCAGATTATCTTCAATGAGACATTTTGGAAATAGGACTCTTTATAATATATAATAGAATTGAAGGAAAGTACCCCAATCCAATCCATGAAAATTTCCCCGTCCCCATCTTTCCGATTTGATCATTTGTTTGCATCTTGAACTCTATCAGCTTATCTGTCAGATTACTTTAATGAGAATAGTTCCATCCCCGTTCATTGTATTATTTACAGTTAGTTAAATATATTTCATAAAGTTCCATGAATCTCTCTCTCTCTCTCTCTCTCTCTCTCTCTCTCTCTCTCTCTCTATCTCTCTCTCTCTCTCTCTCACATACACACACACACACACACACACACACACACACACACTCTCTGTGTTGCTCGACTTCTATCTCAGTGCTCATGCAAATAATAGAAGTTACCATCAATAAACTACCTGTACTACTAAAGCCACCACCACATCATCATTACTACTATGACCATAGCAACCTCCACATCGTTATCAAAACTATAGCAATCACCACCACCTTTATATCATCATCCTCCTCCTCGTCATCATCGCTTCAACCACAACCATCACATCATCATCATTACTACCACTACCACAGCTACCACATCGTTATCAAAACTACAGCAACTGCCACCACCATCATCATCAATATCCTTATAGTCATCATCACTACCACTACTACATATCAACATCACCACTACAATCACAACCACCACGTCAACATCACCATCACTATACAACAACAGACACATCGTCACCGTCAACAAAATGCAAAATAATAATATAATTTTTTTTTTTTTAAATAAATGTTTAAAAATTAGTAAAATGTAGTTTATTTATATTTTGAGCCCAATCCTCTATACAATAAAGATCTAGACTTGAAGGTTACAACTGCAAATAACTGAAATAAATGATATCTACTAGTTGCAGTACTACTGCGAATAACAAATACGAACGCTATTTATTATTCGCAGTACTACTGCGAATAACGAAAACAACCGCTATAGACTATCCACAGTACTACTGCGAATAGAGGAAACATTATTCATAGTACTACTGTATTCGCAGTACTGAATGATGACAAAACAGAAGTGATGTATGTATGGACAGAAGATTTTGGAATGAGACGAAATTAAAAATATGAGAGGCTTCAATACATATTGCTGACAAGGTAAAAAATCTTGGAACATTCTTAGATTCAGAACTGTCAAGGGACTACCAAATTAAGATAATGATCCAATCATTAATCCATCAATTAAAAAAAAAATCGGAACTAATCAGCAGTTCCTTTCTGAGGTTGTTACCAAAGACGTGTCGTTTCTCTTTTATTTTTAACGTAGGACTAATATAATGCACTATTGTATTTTTGTATGTTTTTTTCCCAAAAATATAGTCAGGCAGCTGCATGAGGTCCAAAATAATGCTGCCAGATTGGTCTTTCAAAAGTAGAGGTTTGACTCTGTCAAACCTCTGATTCGAAGATTAAACTGGCTGACATTTGAGAAAAGGATCTGGAAAACATGGCCCCTCCCTACCTCACAGAACTCCCTAAGAAATATTTGATAACCCAATCATTGCATTCCTCCAATGACTACACCTGTTTGGCTGTCCCATGTATTCGTACAAAGATGGGAACAAGGTCCTTTTCTCATTTTGGTCTGTATGGAACACCATTCCACAGAGCATCCAGGAGCCCAAATCATTGTCTATGTTCAAGAAATCCTTGAAAGTGTGGCTCAGCAGTACGTCTTTGCTTCGTACCCAAAAGGTACTGAGTTCCAATACCTGTTGTGTTGAGCAAGTCACCTCCCCCTACCTCAGTTTGCTGCACTGCACTGCGGCTGACGCTTGGGTTATTCTAGTCTTCCCTTGGAATAGACCCTAAAGAAAAATTTTACTCATGGGATGAATAAAAGGAATTTCATTTTATTTTAATTCAAAACAATTCCTTTTTGATGTCATGTAATTTCTTTAAAATTATTTTGTGTTGATGTAAAGCTCCAAGAGCCTCATGTATGAGGATAAAGTGCACTATATAAGAGTTCATTACAATTCTTCTTCTTCTTCTTAGATCTTCTTAATATTATTATTATTACCAACATAGAAGCACTATGGACTATGGAGGTGCCAATCTATTTTGCATATTCTTATGGCTTTAGAGATTCAAACTTTGGCAATGTTATTCAGCTTTGGATTTCTCTCAGTGGAGAACCCTACTCAGGTTATTAGGTATTCTAAATCATCTTGAACAATTTGTAATAGCCTATTCGTGACAATATCATTATCGTGTATTATGAGATTATAGCAGACACTGGTAGATATACCAAAATCTGCATCGCCAAATCTCATTCTCTTAGTCAAAGTGTCTTAATTCAAAGTGCAATGAGTGAGTAAATCATTGGTAAAGACATTGTCCAAATAATAATAACGTAGTGCTTTTCTGCATCTACAGTGTTAGGGCAACTTAACAAGTCATTTATCTGCACCTCCGTTACACAAGTGCAATCCATATCTTTTGTTATCATTGCTGTGTTTCTGAATTTGGTCATCGTAAAAAAAGGATAAAAAAAAGATATATTATTACATCTGTATAACTATGTTACTCTATGTTACTAAAAAAAAAAAAAGAAAAAAAAAACAAAACAAAAAGCATTGATGGTGGGCAAACAAAATTTAAAACCACAAAATAAGAGTAGTATTAAAGGCAAAACAATTTTATTATAGAAAGACATGATTAAATATCACGTTTAGCCAAGCTGCTAGTTTTTAGTCTTGAAGGTACTTGATTGAATATCCAGTGAGGACAATTTTTTTTCAAAATATTTTTTATTTTATATTCTTTTATTGAAAAAAAATATTTTTACTTATTTACTTTTTTTTTTTTATCAATTATTATTATTATTATTATTATTATTTATTATTATTATTATTTTTTATTATTATTATTATTATATTATTATTATTATTATTATTATTATTACACAAACGGGTGCTTTCATCTCATATTTCCCCTCAATATTATTATTATTATTATTATTATTATTATTATTATTATTATTATTATTAAACAGGCATTTACACCGCCAACGGCAGTGCAGAAAAACAGCGTCATCTTGCTTTGTTTATACAGAGACAATGGTCAGATGGTTTAGAGTGTTCCTAGACTAAAAATTCCTTCCAGCAACAAAAAAAAAATTTAAAATGCAACAAAATTTTACACGTGCCATTTTCATGACTTAAAAAAAATAAATAAAAAAATAAAATAAAAAATAAAAATAATAATAATAATAATAATAATAATAATAATAATAATAATAATAATAATAATAATAATAATAAATAATAATAATAATAATAATAATAATAATAATAATAATTTAAAAAAAAATAAAATCTTACCTATACCCGATACTTCCAATGTGCTAGATGAAGAAGATTGTCAACTTCAATTTCTTTTCTTTTAAATCATAACTTAAACCCGATACACCAGTGTGGCAGGTGAAGAAGAATAATGTCTTAAAATGAAAATAAAAAAATAAAGAGAGAGAGAGAGAGAGAGAGAGAGAGAGAGAGAGAGAGAGAGAGAGAGAGAGAGAGAGAGAGAGAGAGAGAGAGAGAGAGAGAGAGTTTTAATTTAATTTCACGATCTCTCTCTCCCCTCCCTCTCTCTCTCTCTCTCTCTCTCTCTCTCTCTCTCTCTCTCTCTCTCTCTCTCTCTCTCACTCTCCTCCCCTCTCATCCCTTGCCAATATTTTCCAAAGTGGTACTTTGCTACAAATATTTATAAAATTTAAAAAAAAAAAACAAAAAAAAAAAAAACACCCAAAACAACAAAACAAAACAAAACAAAAAAAAAAAAACAACAACAAAAAAACAAAACCAAGGTGGTAGTCTCTGTGTAAACAAAGCAAGGTGGTGACAGTGATCTTGCTCCTTAATCAATGCCGAAAAACAACACCTAATAATAGATATAAGATATTAATTAATATTCTTCTTTTTAGACTTTTTTTAGTGGACGTAGAGTCTAACATGTTAGAAAGGAGACAGCCATGGATATATTATCAAACAGTCATATAATTCAACTTTGCAAAGTCTCATCTCATGTAGTTCCATATCTGAAGCAGACGTCGGAGGTCATCTTCCGCCAAGCTGATCTATCTCTTGCCAATTCTATTAAAGCAGCGCCACCTTTCTCAGCTTCATCTGTCCAAGTTCTTATCCCTTTCAAATACGTTATTCTTTGTCTTCCTCTTATTCTTTTTCCATTCATCTTTCCAGTCAAGGCGAGTATTTCCAAACCAGGGTGGCGGATAATGTGTCCTAAAAATTCCATTTGGCGTTTGATGATTTTTGTTATCAGTGATCTTTTTCTGTTTGCCATTTCTAAAATTTCTTCATTTCTTTTCCTTTCCATCCATGACACCCTCATCATTCTTCTGTAAAACCACATTTCCACTGCCTCCAGTCTTTTAACCATGGTCTTGTTTATGGTCCAGCTCTCACAACCATATAGCAGCACAGACAGTACATAGCAATCCAGGACTTTGATTTTTGTTTT
>NC_088360.1:118390969-118408469 GCF_034508935.2 Berghia stephanieae
AGAATTTCCTAACGCTTGGAGCTCTTAACCTAGAAATGCTATTTTATTTTTGTCTTATGGCCTTCATATTTTAAGATGTCTGTCAATTCATCGTTGCATCATAGCACTCACACTCATTTGGGCCTAATGGGGTTCTCATGTATTGCTATAACAGTATTGGTTAAATGTATTTCTTCAGTTCAACGTTTCGCTGGGTAGATTTGTAGAAGACTAATTGCTGTGTTGTAGGATGGGGACTATACGCTGTATTTAATTTTTGGGGCTTAATGATGTTTCAATTTTAAAAAAATAAACCGTAGATTTGACTTTCTTTTTTATTTCAAGTTAAAATAAACGCATTGAGTCACAATAAGTCGCAGTTTTTCACGTTAATGTTTGCAACATGATAAAGCCTTTATCAAATGTAATGATACATCTAATGATTTTCATGATATTAAATAATCGCTGGTTCATGATTTTATGTCTGCTTATATTTTTCTTTTTCTTTACTTTGTCAAGAGGAGTACTATTCCGTCATTCATCTTTATTTCCGCTCAAGTTTTTTTTTTCATACTAAATTATATATAGATTGCAAAACTAGATACGTAGGGCTTGTACATTTTAAAATATTTATAATAAGAAATTCGTCATTTAATTTTGTTGTGGCTGGCATTCCCAAAATCCATGTAAAATAAAATACTCAAAACCAGAATCTAATCTGCACTGTTTTTCTTTTGTCACCTGACCAGATCACACTCGGAGATCATACCAGCATGATGGACCCAACGACAGGACAAGTCATTACAAATGGCGGTACCACGTCCCCGAACCACTCGGATGATGGCCAAAGCAAAACCAACCTCATTGTTAACTACCTTCCTCAGACCATGTCCCAGGATGAAATACGGTCCCTCTTTTCCAGCATCGGAGAATTGGAAAGTTGTAAACTCATCCGTGACAAACAAACCGGTGGGTGCATTTATCTTAAACTAATAATCACAATAGCTTTTTATGTCATTGCCTAAAAATCTGAAAATATGGTTATGAAACCGTCAGACAAAGCAGAAGACTAGCTGATTTTTGGGGGATGATTATTTTCTTGCATTTTCTTCTCTGCTTTGTCTCGCACTGTTTCAAATTCACCTTTTCCGATTATTTTCCCACACCAGTGCCTGCTCCCTAATTTGTCACTTTAATATCATTGCCCGGTTCATTTTGTTTCTACTCTCTATATTAGTTACATTCTCTAAATTTGTCCGTATTAATAATCTCTACTCTGGTTTTATACCTTATTCTATACTTTGTCATTTACTGAAGTTTCTTTCTTTCTTTTTTTTTTTGTTCAATCGCTAAACGGCAATTGCTTCATAATATTAGTGTTTTCTCTCTTTCATAGCTTACTTCATTGCAATTCCCGATAGAGATCTCTTAATAGCATCAAATATTTGTTGAGAGACCATGACTATATTATTATTCCTTAGTCGAAATCTGTTAGCTATTTTGATTCCTTCTTTTCTTTTCCTCCGAAAAGTACATTACAAATAATTCGTCTTAAGTTTCCCCCCCCCCCCCCCCCCCCCCCACACCGACACACGCGCGAATAGTGGGCTCTCACCATTTGCAATTAATAATTGTTTATCCAGATAACAAAAATATGCAAACAGTATAAAAAACCAAACACAAAAAAAAAACAAACAAAAAAACTAAACAAACAGAAAATAAAATCATCATACAAAATAAAAAAACCCAAAAGACACCCCCCTCCCAAATAAACTTCTAAACAAAAATTAACCTTTGATTAAAACTGGCTTATACAGGATGCTGATTAAAATCCAATTTGGTCGATGTTCTTTACTCTCTTTTTTTTTGGATGTGGGGGTGTGGGGTACTTTTTATTTTTTAAATATATTTTGTTTTGGTTAGTTTTGGTGTTTTTTTCTTCTCATTTACATATTATTCAAATAAGGGGTATCAACCAAAAAATAACGTGCATTTCATTAGTGTCAGCGAAGCATGCTCACCTGAGTATTAAAACTCATTGTTAGTTGGCAGATCTGTCAAATTGATGCTCTTCCGTTCTTGCTTGCAAAACAAGAATTAACAATCATTATCACCACCGCCCAGACGTATTTGTAACATTAATCGCTTTTTGTTTGACAGAAAAACAACAACAAAAAGAACTAAAAATAAAATGAAACAAAACAAAAACAAAACAAAAAAATAATATATTTTATTGACCAGCTAGCTGCTGTACTCTAGAAAGACACGTGTTTAAAAATTTAGCTAGAAACTCTTCCTTCAAATATCGATCGATTTAAATGATGAATCTTGACAAAATTTCTCAAACCTGGGACTTCTTGAAGTCCCAGGGTTGATAGTTTTTACCAAGCTGAGGGTCGATATTTGAAGGACGAGTTTTGTGGCAAAATGTTTAAATACGACGTGTCCTTCCAGAGTACGGCAGTTAACTGGTTATTGACAGTCCTACTCCAACACAACTTACAACCATGGACTTTAACTTTTTCGACGTTGTTTAACTAAGATTCAAATCGAAGTTAGGTTCAGGTCACAGCTGTTGGCATCTAGAATATATTAAAAAGAATAAACATTCAACAGTCGTGAAACCCATTTAATTCATTAATCAATCTCATATTATTAGTGATAAGGAGCATATTATAACTTGTACAGACCAACAGTTAGGTGTACAACCATACACAAATATATACACACACACACACATACACGCCCGCGCGAACACACATATACACGCTTATTTTCATCTTTCATTCGACCGCCCCCCCCCCCCCCACTCTCTCTCTCTCTCTCTCTCTCTCTCTCTCTCTCTCTCTCTCTCTCTCTATGTATATATATATATATGTCTATCCCCCTCTCTTTCTCCTTTATCTATCTATCTATCTGTCTATCTATCTATAATAATAAGTAAAAGAAAATGTTGGAACCCACACTCTTCCATTTTGACGTGTATTCATCTTGATGCGGATAAATTGCAGTCACTAGACTAAAATGAGGTTAATGATGGTGTTCAAAGAACGTGTTATACCGACGTATGATTTACTCTTAGAAGCCATTATGTGGGTAATTATTAACCTCGCTCTGTTGTCTAGGAGAAATGCATTTACCGTTCTAATATTATAGGAAAGAGGAGTGAAAGAAGGTCCCTGCCTTTAAAGATTTATTAGAAACACCCTCACCTCTCTAGCTAAAAAAAATAATAATGTTAAATTGCATGCAGGTAAAACTTGTGCTCACCGTACATATTTCTTTGTACGCGTGCTTTCACAGTGAAACCATTTGGCGTTAAGTGAGTCGTGTCTAACAGCTTTCATACGTGGGTAACAGCAACAGCAGCATTCCCTATCTCCCATACCCCCCCCCCCCCCCCCCCCCCCCCCCCCACCTTCGATATTATTGCAATGTAGCCTTCGTGTTTTTACTTTATCTGTAACACTAAACCCTCGTAATCCACGAAAGAACACATTGTCTGGGACCGAATGTTGATGTAGAGACTTTGCGGTGCTCTATGGGTTTCGGGATTGCTTTGTCCGTTGTTTGGTTTATTTCGCCAGACCCTTATCTGTTTTGAAAACTACAAAAATAATGTGGACATCGTGCGAAGGGAACTAACACACTGATCATGAGGGATAACACTTTTTTACCGAGTCAAAACCAGACGATATCGGCGCGTCGGCGCGTGCCTGACACGCGCCATAGATTGCACGTTTACGCTACTGTCAGAGACGTGTAAGATGAGGACACGATTGTGAGCCCCATTTCCCTCGGGCCGTCGTGTGGGCTACTCACGTATGGGACATGACGACGCAGAAATCTCTCTGTTGGATTAAAACGTTATGGGCGTTTTATTATTCAAATTGAGTGTTTGAGCTGACTGTAACCGGAGACGTGAGTGACTTAATAAGTTTTTGTTGTAGAGGGCAACTCGCGCGAGGGGGGTATTAGAACGACACAGCACAATGATATTTCTATAATGTCGGCTTTGGCGACAGCTGGCCAAGCTGTGCAAACATTCCTTTCAGTTCAAAACCCTTTACCAGTCGTAAGCCCGCATGATTAAGCTTTTACTACACAACTCGGTCCTCCGTGTCGCTCCCAACACTGAGTTATTATTATAATAGACATCATCATATTTGCATGGCGACACGCTGAAACAACTAATTGTTTGCACACCCGTGCGATTTTGTTGATTTGTTTTTCATAGGCATATATCCCGATTAGCCACGCACGATATACGATAGAATCCCACTCAGGGCGAGCCTATGCGTCGCCATCGTTAACATATAGCCTGACACTAGAATCATAGCCATCGTAAACTCGCCTGACACTGACCAAAATAATGACGTCAAAAGAAAAGTCTTTCGCCACAAAAGGAAACAAATCGTGAGTTGTATTCAATAGTTCAACCAATGGAATCACTTGTTTCCTTGAGCTCTACTAACGACAAAGTCACAAAATCACACATCAAGCCACAACATTGAGATCCCGATCCCGTTTGGAAAGGTCTTTGTCCTCCAATCGAGGTGGGACTGAATTTGGTGGATAATGCATTCAATCAATACTCCAACAAGAGCCTTGAGATCGAGTGATGACAAACTGAAATTAGTCAGAGCAAAGATATCTCATACGGTTGGCACTCAATCATTTCAATTTGCCCGCTCCTCAGTATTGGAATTCCTTACCAATGTCTCTTGGGGCCATCATTACCCATTCGAATTTTTAAAATACTACTAAAAAGCCACTTGTTCCCAATGTAAGCAATGGGTATCTATATTATTTTTTTCCACGTGCTAGAGTAATATGTAATTTTAAAAATCTCATTACCACATCTCATTCTCTCTCTCTCTCTCTCTCTCTCTCTCTCTCTCTCTCTCTCTCTCTCTCTCTCTCTCTCTCCCCCTCTCTCTGTCTCCTGCACGCACACACACACACACACCCAAACACACACACATTTTTACTATAATGTTTTCACTCTAATGCCAATGTAATATAACATTTTCTTTTCTTGTTTACCCAAAGAAGGCCAAAGGTCGAAACATCGTTAACTTTGTTTTGTATCTTTTATAACAGTCATTTTTTACTCCCTTTAATTGTATTTTACTTGTCATTTTATTGACTCATTTAGGTACCTCTATATTTGAGTAATTCGTCACAGTGCAAAATGTGCTCAAAATGACCTACAAAATAAAGTGTCCAGAGTTCTTTTAATTCCAAAACCATGGTAAATCCCATTTTGTTGAGCTTGACCCATGGGTATTTATAGTTACAACCTTCATAGAAACAAAGCAGCGCGTTTACATTAAAAACATTTACAAATCCAATCGTTAGACAATAAAAATCATGTGATCGATGTCTCAGTTGGAAGAACACCTGAATGTAGATAGAGCGCACTTTAAAAAAATAATTTGTTCAATTTTGTTTTCGTTGGCTTCAATGGCTCTGACCCGTAGCCATCTTTAGTACTTGGTAGTCACCCAAGACAATCAGCCCCACATATCTAGAGCACGACCCACTATTTTAACCTCGGCGATTGAAAAAAATAAATGCAAGGCGTTGTGAGTTGTTGCGATGTAATTCCCTCATCAGTGTGTCAAAATGTTGTAGTTATATACTTCTGCACATTGGGGCTGACCGATTCGGCTGCTTGGTGTGTTCTAAATAAATGTAACTATGCTTTGGCCCATAACTTATATCGGAGACTTCCCTTAAAGTGGAAGCTCACACTTTAGACAAATTAAAATATATTGCAATAGCGCTTCAATGCCACCTAACATCATTCGCATACATCGGACCAACCTTCCCAGCCTAAGAGCTTTGTCGTTCGATAATATTGTTTGTCCTCTTTCATCGTGTGTGTAATTAGAAAAATGAAACCATGATCGATTTTCAGGCTACCGTTTTTTTTCTTTCATTTTTACCGTTCTTTTTCTGACACACACGTTATTTTCAACTCGTTCGGTTAATGAGTCCGGATTTAGTCTTCGAAAGCTTTATCATTGGAGGTTTATGCTGTAATTTATATTATCTATATATTTGCATTAATAGTTTCCCCTAACCAATTAACAATTTATTACTTGAATTACCACCCCAGGCTTTTGGGTTCTTGATAATTGGATAATATATATTATAAATATATATAATTTATAATACTCTTGAGATAAATGAATTGGAAATAATGGAAGTTTTGCTAATTAAGATTATACTATTTATAGTGTATTTCCTGATTTGCAAGTTAGGTTTATTGTCCAATATGGTTTTACTTAAAATCTCATGCTACTGATAGGTCACTGGTCAAAGCACAATGTTTCTCATACAATATTCACAATTATCTAATTGTCGTTAAGCATATTATCCGATCGATCAACCAACCAATCAATCAATCAATCAATTCTTCAATCAATCAATCAATCAATTGATTGATTGGTTGATTGATTTGACTGTCCATTGGGTAACCGATCGAATGATCAATCAATTAACCAAAAAGGAAATAAATTAATTATAAAATCATTCATGGTCTTTTTGAAATCACTGCCGCTATCCTATTAGCCATTTAATATCATTGTGTTGATGATGATGATGATGATGATGATGATGATGATGATGATGATGATGATGATGACGATGATGTTGATGATGGTGGTGGTGGTGGTGATGATTTTATATTTATATTCATTGACATGGCTTTCGTTATTCATAACTTATACTAAACTGATCTCACTGACCAGTGTCAACGTCTAGAGGGTCAGTTGGAGGACGGCGATCGGAAGATGGAGAATTTATATCAAGACTTTCAAGTGGAGAGAGACCAATGGAAAATACAGGTCTCGTACTTTATAGCCTAGTTTCAAAAACAGAATCAATTTGATTTGGAAATTGCTATGGGGTGCAGTACAGGACAAAGCAGAGATAAAAAATACCTTCATTTAATATCATTGTGTTGATGTTAATGATGATGATGATGATGACGATGATATTGATGATGGTGGTGGTGGTGATGATTTTATTTTTATATTCATTGACATGACTTTCGTTATTCATAACTTATACTAAATTTCAGTATTTCCATGTCCGTCCCATTTTAAACAATTATGCGATTTTCTTTTATTTACAGGTCAAAGTCTGGGATATGGATTCGTAAACTACAAGAGGCCTGAAGATGCCGACAAAGCTATCAGCACTCTCAATGGACTCCGACTTCAGACTAAAACTATAAAGGTAAGACCCGATGTGGCCTTCTTTTTCTCTCTGCACTACATAAAATCAAACCTAACATTCTCTTCGTTTATTTTGTCTGTCCCTCCTGCAAGCATATTGTACATATTTTATATTATAGATTATAATATCGTTATTTTAATTTCAGTTCTAATAATAAAGTATGGTTTATCTGATTAAAAAAAAAAAATCGCCAGTCCTATCGTCAGAGCCATGTTAAAGGAAGCTTGGCTTGTATTTCTTTGTTATGATTTATTATTATCATTATTGTTATCATAATTATCTTTTTTCTTTTTTTTTTGTTTTGTTTTGTTTAGATGATTTTCTTTCCCTGGGTCAAGGTTTTAAGATTAATTATCATTTGCGTTGTTTTAATCTCAGGACCTGAGTTCTTCACCCCCGTTTATTTATTTTGGTTGTATTTTAGAGCTGTAGACTGTAGTATATTATTTTCGTACTCAACACACTAAAGTAAGGCTTACAAAATGCACCAGCACACGAAAGCAAAGCAAACAAAACAAAAACAATCAAACACGGGTTACAAACATAACAGATAGTGTGTGTAATTATTTTGCGAAATGTAAACATAATATAGATCTCTGATTTTCATAACTGATGGACAAAAAGTTGGACAAAATAAAAATAATCGATGGATGCGCTCGGAAATAGTTATGTGTAAGTCGGAATGGCCTAGAGCTACGTGAACGACAGGCAAATCATCGGTAAGCCCCAAAGGAGAAAGTACACATCTGTCGCTCTTCCTGAGTACCCTCACACTCAATCTCACATCATCCCTCGTCATGATCGTCCTCTTGTCCTCTCATCGATTTTTTTTTTTCGGCGTGTACAAGAAAACCTTTTTAAAAATCGAGACGGAGTTGTTTGGATGGACCGCCATTTCTTCTTTCTTCTTGTTACTCTCTCGCCCTCACAACAACGACGACAACGACTATGATGATGTTGATGATGATGATGATGAAGAAGAAGAAGAAGAAGAAGAAGAAGAAGAAGAAGAAGAAGAAGAAGAAGAAGAAGAAGAAGAAGAAGATGACGATGATGATGATGATGATGATGATGATGATGATGATGATGATGATGATGATGGTGATGATTATGATGATGGTGAATATCATCATCAATATCGCGTCTGATATAATTTTTTATCTTATTTACATTAGAATAAATAAGCCTTGGTCTTGTTTAGGAGAACAAGATAGGGGAAGGGGTTGGTGATAGTTGTTTGAGAGTCGAAGGCGCTGGAGTCAAGAATTGAGTGACTTGATTATTTCTGTTGTTATGCGGTTCAGTTGATGGCTTTGTTGGTTCTGAGTTGCAAAACGCACACACAATTAATAACAACGGCAAAACAAAGCGTTGAAACCAGCTCACAATCATCATAACTTATAAAATGATTGAGAGCCTATTAACCCTCTGGTTGGCTTTAAACCACAAAATAGAGCGTCGTGGCGTCAACCGCATTTATCTATAAGATTTGTGTATGATCAGTTCTCACCCCATTCAATACATTTTCTGAGCGTTTAATTGTACTTATTCATTCGTTTGTGTGTTGATAACTGGTGAAAATCGAATTGACATGTACATGAATAATTGATTAAATTAAATTGAGTTAACTTCGAGTAACACTCAGATTCAGATTACCTATTTTGATAGTGGAAAAAAAGAACAATATGTGAATAGTGGACAACGATATTGGTATTATAATTGCGAAAGGGGATATAATATTTCGACTCTCCATTCTTTACCTGAATTTGAACAACTAAAACACCATTTCTTACTGCAGTCGTCGAACTACTACTCCGACTTGATGCTTTCAGTAACTTTGCAAATGCGATATCACTTGCCTGAACAGTAATACGTCGGATCCACGAATTACGAACAAAAAACCCCAAAACACTCTTACTTTTAATTATAGCAACATTAATATTTACTTTCATCCTTTCGGTTTTGAACCATGGTTTTGATTTTGTTTATTATTTTTTTCTTCTTTCTTTTTTTGTGTTTGTATTTGTTTACGATTCTTCTTGATTTTCAGGTATCTCTTGCACGCCCCAGCTCTGAGAGCATTAAAGGAGCAAACTTATATATTAGTGGCTTGCCTAAGTCTATGACACAGTTGGACTTGGAGGCTTTGTTCTCCACGTCCGGGAATATCATTACTTCAAGAATACTTTATGACCAAACTACAGGTACAAAGCTTTGACTCCCCAACACCGCAGACAGCTCTTTTTTTCTTTATAAGTGCCGTTTAAGATGCACCAGTGTTTGATCTTGTCCTTCAACTAATTTTGTTTCTGACTAAAAGTTGTAACTAAAAACTTGTGAAATCAAATGGGATATAGGGAAAAAGGGAGACGGGGAGTAGGGGAGGGCAATTGGGTGCTTTTCCGTTTTTCATTAGAGATATTCTGGCTGTTTTGGGAAAATTCGGCTGGCAAATAGACGTGAATGTGTTACATTTTCTCTGTTGGCGATCATTTTCGCAATGGACTGCATTCCTCAGAAGGAATGTTGAGCTCCTTCTTTGTCTGAAAAAAGTGTGGAGGTAATAATAATTTTAAGCACTGGTGCATCAGAAACAACTTCATGATAAAGGGCTGTGAAAAATTGCAAACACATTTCCAACTCTGGATTTCTGTTTTTCAACATACTCCGATTAAACTTTAATAAACCAATTCCTCTAGGTATCATACGCACGGCCCAGTAGCGAAAGTATAAAAGGTGCTAACTTGTATGTAAGTGGGCTGCCAAAGTCTATGGCCCAGCAGGATTTGGAAAAGTTGTTCTGTCACTGTGGGAAGATAATTACGTCTCGAATTCTTTATGATACAAACACAGGTCAGCAGTTCTTCTGTATCATATTCTTGTTTTCTTTTGTTCTTTCATTTTGATTTGCATGAGGGTTCATTTTCATTCTAGTGTCTTGATAGGTTTTGTTTTTGTAAATAAGTATACTTCTTAAATTGCTGTTTCTTCATTTTGTATTGATTTGGTTTCGTTTGGTATTTCATTTTTTCGTTCTTTTACTTTGCATTTCACAACCCAATTTCCAGTTACTTTTATAACAAAATTAATCCACAGTTGTTTTATTTTACCTTAGTGGAGATATTACGAAAAGCGTCTTTTCTACGGTACTAAACTTAAAATTGTATTTAACACTTTCAAAACTCAATATTAACTAGTTTCACCTTGGTCACGGATGTAAGGAGTCTTTTAGATTATAATGATTGTCTTATAAATAAAATAGACTTGAAAGTGACATCAAATTTAACAAATACCTATTTAGCTGCTGAGAAAAGCAATTGCTTTTTTTTTTTCAAGACGATTAAGGTATTATTCAGTATGTTCATCAGCGCCACAAGTTCATTGTTGCTTATATTTAAGATTTATGTTTTCACTGTCTTGTGTTCAGCATGGTCTTAGTTCAGTACGCTTTCTGTGAGCGTTTTAATTGTGCTTGTTTTGCCACTGTCCTTTCGTTTCATTCTTTTACATGAGATTTAGTCTCTAACATGGAAACTTCTTGAGTTTTATGCGGGAATTCCAAACATTGTCATTCAACCGACTCGGAGAGAATTTGTAGAATTGCTTCATTTGATTTCTCATGCGAAGAGGTAGAATTAGAACGAACATGAAATATTTTTACCCGTTTAGATTTTGCCCTTCATGTTTTTCTCACTTTTCAAAATTCTATCATTATCATTTTTGTTTTTCTTTCGTTTAGTTTTCTTTTGTTGTAGGTGAAGTTTTATTTTCGATATTGTTTCAAGTGTTGTGAATCCTGGCTTGAATTTGATAAAACAAAAAAAAAAAAAAAAAAAAACAAACAAAAAACTTACATTTTTGGCTATAATATGGTTATAATACTCATTATTTTGGCATTATCGTTATGTGCAAATATGAGATTATGCAATACAAATAATTTGATGCGACTGTGGGCCTTGTGGATGATACCTATCATAACATTAATTTTTTATTTATCATACGCACCCTTAGTGTACTAGTTCTCTCAAAGTATTATGTTACATTTGCATAGTTGCAATGAGTCATCATGATTGTTCTTTATTTGTACATGATGGAAATGCATGAGCTCGCAGTTTCCTGCACTTTATTCTCATTTGAGCATTCCATTAATTTATATATATATTTTTTGCCTTTTATTTGAGATATTTTCTTTTGGGTTTATTTTTTTTTCTTATTTACTTTCTATTTTGTCTATAAGACTGTTTATATTAATCTTTTATTTCAAAAGCAGAGAATGTAAAGGATACTGAAAATAATTGATTTGCACTTTTTTAAAAAGATAAATAATTAAGTTGTGCTTAAAGGTTTCCTTTCTGAATACAAAACTTCCTATCTTTACTTTACATGGAAATAAAAAAACCTGAAATACTTTCTGCATCACTTGTTTTCAAAGAAGGAAAAACAACACAATTTTAAAGGAAATTTGTACAATTTTTGTTTTATCTCAAGGTTTATCAAAAGGTGTTGGGTTCATCCGATTTGACCAGCGGGGAGAAGCCGAAACTGCCATTCAAAAATTACACAACCACAAGCCAGAAGGTTGCACGGACGGCATTGTAGTCAAATTTGCCAACTCCCCAAGCTCAAACAAGAACCTTGCTAGCATGGCTCCCCTGGCCTTGGCCACTTACCTATCCCCCAATCACAGACGTTACTTTGGACCAATCCATCACACCACAGCTTCCAGTCGATTCAGGTTGGTGAAATACTCAATTTTATTTTGGGTTACGGGGAAAAAAAAACAAAATAAAAAATAACAATCCCCCCCCCCAAAAAAAAAAAAAAAACAAAAAAAAACAAAAAAAAAACAAAAAAATAAACGAAAATAAACAATAAACATCCCATAAAACCATTCAGACGGACAAGAAAAAAGTAACTACAATTTCTTTTCCTATTTAAAAGATCACTTCAGTCTGATGTGTTCCTTTTTATTAATGTTGTGTGTTTTACCGCAAGTACATAATGGGCTGCGAGGTGTAATGTTATTTGAAATGGTAAGGACATCGTCTCTTAAGTCGAAGTTGTAAGATCTGAATATGAGATTGCATTAAGGAACCGTCAAAGTGTCCATACATGCTATTAAAATAAAACTGATGATGATGGTGATGGTGGTGATGATGATTGATGATGACGACGATGATGATGATGGTGATGATGATGATGATGATGATGATGATGAACATGATGATGGGGATGATTGTGGTGGTGATGATGATGATGATGAAGATGATGATGATGATGATGATGATGATGATGATAATGATGATGATAATGATGATGATGAGATAATGATGACGATGATTATGATGACGATGATGATGATGACGATGATGATGATAATGATGATGATGATGATGATGATGATGATGATGATTGCTGAGTATTAAACGAATTTTTACGAGAAGAACACTATTTACTGCAAAAACATAACAACATAGTCAGATAAACGTGACCAAGGATTGGTATCAAGTAGGAAAAGAAATATATGTTAAATGCAACCGTCAGTCTTGGAGCAAGAAATGAAATAATTTGAATATAACATCGATCTTGCCAAATACCAACCGATTAAAAAATGAATATGTCCCAAATTTTGTTTTAGAGGTAATAGGCCATTTTCTTTGAGCATTCCATTTAAAAAATGAACAAATTGATCAGTACAACTTAATCCGAGACAACATTGATATATTTAGAAGAGACATATCATTGTAAATCATAACTCCACACAACTAAAACAAATAAATGTGACCATTGCCTCAAAACGGTATTATGTAGGGTTGATTGAGATGCTAAACGCTTAATTTATAGTCAAAACAATGAGACTTGAATTAAGTTTTTATGCTTCACTGAGGAGAATGAATACCATTTCTTAAACTGACAAAAACTAAAATCTCACATTTCTTGTTACTTTAGCCTTTAAATCCCTTATTGGCATTTGTTTCACCCGACATAATATACCGTTTTGATGCGATAGTTAAATGATTCAATAGACAAGAATGGAAACCCGTACAACAACATTAATTATTCTTAGTCAAATTGGGCCGTCCTATTGAAAATCCAAGTGAGAGCATCAAGTTCGGATTGAAATATACTTACGTCTTGTCACTATACAAGCAAATATACCCGATAGATTTAAAATTAATCCACTGTTTAGTCAAAGTTACTGTTTTATCTTTGGTTTTTACTCGTGACTTAGATTTTGTTGCCAACTCTGCTTACAAGTGTTGTATTCTTTCAATACTATCTTCTTAGATACTCTCCTCTGGACTCTGGATTGTTGCAGAGCGCCATCTTACCTACAACCCTCACTACAGCAGCAGCAACAGCAGCAGCAGCTGCTACCAGCTGCAGTCCACCGACTACAGCTTTAAACACGACTGGTTGGTGCATCTTTGTCTACAATCTGGCTCCAGATACGGAAGACAATGTTTTGTGGCAGCTCTTTGGGCCGTTTGGGGCCGTCCAGAGTGTGAAAGTTATTCGTGATTTTGCCACGTCTAAATGCAAAGGATTCGGCTTCGTTACCATGACAAATCACGACGAGGCACACGTGGCCATTAGGACACTCAATGGATTTACTCTGGGCAACCGAGTATTGCAGGTTTCATTCAAAGCCACAGGACGCAAACCATAAATAACTTAACCATTGCTCTTGTTTCACATTAGGTAGCATAAATTGGCAATACCCATGAGAAGTAAGTTATCAAACATTATTTGGCAATCATTTCCTTAAAAAACAAACCAAGGTTCATGATATGTTAACCATATTGACAATGTTAGGTATACTTACTATTCTACGATCTCAAAGGAGCAATTTGCAATATCTCAAATACTGTTTTAATCTTTGTCCATATAGGGTCTTGTGGACATGGACCACGATAGTTCTCATGTTGCAAATGTTACCATAAATATTTAGTCGTGATATTGTAAAGATATATGAGGAAGAAAGGGTATTGCATTTTATGTAAACCATTCACAAACAAAGCTTTCTGTGAATTTTGTTATATATCTATATATACTAAAAATAAAATTAAATCACAAATTATTCTAATCGAACAAAGCATTAAAGTGGAGGGTGGGGTTGAGGTGTTTGGGTTATAAGGATGTTGTTGACTCTCTTGATTTAATATCGGTTTAATTTTTAACCTTCTCAAAAAGGCTACAACAACACAAAGAAAAATGATTTTTTTAACGAGAAAAAGGACAGGTCTTATAAATGACACAATGAATAACTTGTGACTTCAACAAAAACACATGGACCGTAGATGTTGACAAAATATTGATCTTTTCTTAGCCTTTTGATGAGAAGATTTGTTATTTTTAAATATATTGAAGTAAACACTTTTTTCCATTATTTATTGCATTCAGATATTTGTGATCTGGATATATTGTTCTTATATAATGATAATTTAACTTTCTTTAAATAGTTTTAATATTTTGTGCTAGTTTTCAAGGTTTTATCTTATCTTCTTTGTCTCAAATATTACTTTCAAATTTCTTTGCCATATTGTCATGTATTATTACTACATTCATATTTAACATAATCAGTTTATTATGTTTTTCTTAAATGTTTTTTTTTCCAAGTCAAAACCGACGATAATAGTAGTTGTAACAATAACACTATTAATGTTTATGAATTACTGGTCCTGTCGTAGATGGCAGGAATTCACTTCTTTTTTTTTTTCATTTGGTTGATAATTCATGTTGTTCAATGCTTAATGGTATTTTTCAACATGATATCTCTATGTTTATTATTATATTTTATAGTTCCTTTTCATTTTATTTTTTCGCTTGCTTTTGTTCTAAGATTTTAATTTTGGTCTCATTGGTTTGTCTCTATGTGCAATCTATTAAAATTATGTTCCGTTGAATCCTGAGTTCCGACTTTTTGTTCTAGCACGAGTTCTTGTTTTTTTGTTTCTTTTTTTTCCTCTTCTGAATTTTATTCATTATGAAAACTGTTTAATATTCGTCACTCTGGTAAGAAATCTGTTTTAGTATATCGGTTCCATACAATGTAAAAATAAAATGAGAAAAAAAATGATGAAATGAATTTAAAAACCAAATTCTAACTCTGCTAAACTATTTGTTGTCAAAGCATGATGCTAACAGCCACGAAATCACCAAGAGCACGTCCTCCTTTGTGCACCCACCATAACCCATTTGATTGCAATGTGATATTACAAAATCTATAGGAACGAGGCTTTCTTTTGATGTTATCTGTAATCCTTCAACCCGTGTTTTTACATCAAGTTTTTTTTTTATCCAATTCTTTACAGAAGGGAGAAGAAGAATTGTTTTATGCAATAATGAATGAAATGAAAACAAAAAAGATTCTCATTTTTAATGTCTTTGTGAGGAATTGCTGAGACCAGTTAGCAAATTGTTGTCTGTTCTTCCATGATGCAAATGCTGATGATTTACTTGCTGTTCAATGTTGTTTTGTTCCAATGGTTTTTTGCTATATGGATGATTCATTATCCTGTCATCTGTCATCTCTCCATTGCGCACATGTCGGGCAATAAACAATTGGAGATTCCGAGTTACAATAATCGGTTGTCATTGCCAATCCCTACATAATTTTGTTTCTTTTGGTCATATCACTTCTCATGGGGGCATTCATTCGTCTTATACTACAATGAGCAAGCATATCATAAGGGGACCAATTCATGCGATAGATTCATTTGTCAAAGTTGAAAAGTCTTATTTCTTACTGATATACAGTTTAATAAACTCCTTATACAACTAATGCGTTTCTTCCATGATGATTCACTTCACAAGATGACTTCAAATTTATCCCGTTCTCCCCTCTGTTATCTTTGTAACTCTCATAAGAATAACCCTGAACGTCAACGTGGCGTGTGTTTTTGAACCCTTGTTTGTTCTCCCTTTGTCATCTGCACCCAATATACTCAAACCCTGTTGTATGAAACACTCCCAATGTCAAGTAAACTTGTTTGAACACTATATTCATTCTCCCTTCTCTCTATTTCTCTCTCTTTCTCTCCTTTCCCTTTTATTCCCTCATTTTCTGTGTTCCGAGAGTTGAAGGTCTCTAGCTAAATGTGATCATCGTTCCCCATATTCACCGCGCTGTGACTTGACAAAAGTGCATAATGATAATGATAATACTACTGTTGTTAACTATTGTTCTTTTTGTTTTTGGATGACTGTTTTTAACAAAAGTTTTTATAATAAGATTTGATATTGTGAAAGCTAAATGTATAACACAATAAGTCAGTTATTCAGTCATATGGAAAGATGACCGGTCAATGATGGAACGATTTTACTTTCAGCAAAGACGAATGGGATATTGATAGTATACAGGTACTATTGTATCTAATGGAAATTACAACAAGTTCATTATGGAGATGGAAATATGACAGCTATACAGAGACTTATTTACCCGTGGCGTACTTTGACAAAAATTGCAGTATTGTGATTGTTTTATATGGCTCTTTTTAAATGTTTAGTTTGGAGAATTTACAGCTCCAAAATGTTTTGCCAAATATTATATTGTAATAGAATTTTTTACATGAGAAAAATGTTAAAAGGGAATGGGTAGGCATATATCTAAGACGCAATAGAACTGCTCTAGCTGAAACAGCTAAAATATTAGCCTTAATACGTACCTATCTATATATATATATATATATATATATATATAATATTATATATATTATACTTCCCTTTCCCTGTAAACTTCCAATTCATCAAATCTCCTGTTTAAGGCCGCACAGCCTTGGCACTGATATATGCAATTCCATTTTTTATTGATTCCACACTATTTGTGGCAACTATACAATTTTTGAATGATGATAGAAAATAATATGTGAAAAAAATGACAAGTTTTTCTTTTAAGGCCTGATTCTAAGTGGGATTAATTCTCTAGTCCGTGGCTATTATTATCTCCTTTGTTTTCAAATAATAGCTTTGTGTTCCTCCCCTTAGGAATCAGGTACGATTTTATTTTCCCGAAATACGTTTTCAGTAATGCTATATCATTTTCCCCCCAAACTTCTGAGTTTATTTATCAAAACCAGCTGTTTATTTATCTAACAGACCAGCTGTTTATTTTCCGGAAAGTTTGAATCTAGAAGAAGACCCATCTTGTAGAGATTTGAAGTTCAACATTAACATGAGGGCAGGTTTATGTTCTGTTTTTGTTCCAGCCACCTTTCTCTTCCCGTGTATGATTTTCTTCTCCCTACTGAATATTGATTTTATGTATTTTATA
>NC_088360.1:118413469-118438469 GCF_034508935.2 Berghia stephanieae
TCTATCTATCCGTCTTATTGTCTGTCTGTCTGTCTGTCTGTATATTTATCTATTTATCTATAGCTACCACTTTCTTTTTTCCCTCTCCATAATTTGGTCTCCTCATTTTCTTTCTCTCCCCCTCTCTCTTTCTTTACCTTCACCCCCACCCTTATCTCTATACTCATTCCTCACATACATTTTCTTTCCACTTCAGCTGCTTGTCCTGTTATTATTACCACGGGGAAACTTATCTACTACACTACCTTAATCTGTTCATTTCATTTTTTTTCTCCACGAATCCGCTCAAACACTGAAAACCAAGATTTTTTTTAAACCTTCCGTTTTCTTTATTCATCATCGCAAGTTTTTTCCCAGGCCGTGCATTTTCATTAGGCCAGCGGGAGTGAGTCGTCGTATTGATTTTTCCTCCCGCCCTTGTTCTCATTCTCTTCCAAAACGAAATTGAAATTGTTTCTTAGTCTCGTTCATTTCTCTGTATTTGGGATGTTCATTTATCCCCGGGGTTTTGAGGCAAATCGTTACAACATCTGAACTGATTAGATTAGACTGATTTATACTATTATTATATCAGGGAGCATATTACCTATTGTTGTAAAGTTTATGATGATGGTAATAATGATGGTAATAATAATACTATTGATACAAATGATGATAATGATAATAATAATAATAATAATAATAATAATAATAATAATGATGATGATGATGATGATGATAATAATAATAATAATGATAATAATAATAATAATAATAATAATAATAATGATATAATAATAATAATAATAATAATAATAATAATAATAATAATAATAATAATAATAATAATATAAATACTATTAATAATGTTAATGGAGATAGTGGTGGTGGTGATGATGATGATGATTGTTATGTACCAACCGCAGTACATAAAATAACTGCTGAGAGGGAAGACGCTCCTTTGGTTGCCAATCATCAAGTAATTGTTTATTCAAGTATTTTAAATCATAATATATGACAGACTTAGTAATATTAAACATGCAGTATAGAAATATACATAAACAGAAATATACGTTATGTAATATAACGGCAATGCACAAATGTAGTTAACTAATGATACGAATGTAATGTATTCTATTAATATATTCAATTGTGACATCATTTAGAAATAACTAAATGTAATTAAGTGTATTATTCATGGAAGTAAATTATTAGTTATTGCCAAGGGCAATAACTCAATAATAACAATACACCATAACACCTCCCTTCTAGCCTGAAGGATACTGAAGGTTTAACCATCAAAATATTAACATAGACACACATGATGTAACAGTCCGCTTAAAACACTTTTCAAAGTTAATTTGAAATTCTATGTTACACATCCAGAAGATCGCCGTTGCGATTAACATTTAAAAGTCCGTACGAACAATACTATTTCAAATGTCCGGCGATCACATACACTATATCAAGTCCATTTGACAGTCCATGCACTGGAATAATCTGTTACAAGGACGTGAGTCTCGTTGTCACAATTATAATATAACCACTATGCTAACTACTGTGGCGTGTGCGCAGTTGGTCGACGTGTCTTCTCAAAGTAGGACCATCCGGCACGATTTTCACATCGAACATTCGGTTTCCAATCACTGATGCTACAATCGCTGGCACCCACTTGTCCCTACGCCCCCTCTGAAAAGACAGGGCATAGCACTGGCTGTTCACTGTGAACTTAGTTTTCCTAGACGAGCGAAGATTTACACGGCTTTGAGGCAGGAGCACATCTATCTTCGCCCGTATCTGTCGACCAATCAGAAGTTCGCATGGGCTATAGCCACTGCACAGGGGAGTTCTCCGGTACTGGATCAAGAACTCGTGTAAGGCCTCACTGGTACTGAGGCTGGACTTCCTTAGCGACTTTTTAAATGACTGTACCAGTCTCTCAGCTGCACCGTTGGTCTCTGGATGATACGGGGCTCCCTGTAGGTGTTGAATACCCCGGCTCTCACAGAAACTGGCAAACTCAGCTGACGAGAAGCACTGCGCATTATCAGTGACGATGGTATGCGGGTAGCCAAAATGCGCAAAATCCTCGTCCAGCTTTTGAACTGTCGCCTTCGTGGTGATGGATGTCATCTGGTGGACACACGGATATTTGGAGTATGCATCCACCATCACGAGCCAGTTGTGTCCTTTGAAATTCACGGCATGGTCGATATGGACACGTTCCCATGGTTTGTCGGGCATAATCCATGGATGTACCGGCTGTTTTGGAGGCATGTTTTGGTTCTCAGCACACGACATGCATCCTCTGGTGGTGTTGACAATCGCTGTGTCGATTCCAGGCCAGTATACAGCTGTTCTGGCTAGCTGTTTCATTCGTTGCATTCCAAAATGGCCCAGATGTAGTATTTGAAGAATGCGTTCTTGAAGCTTCTTCGGAACCACCACACGATCACCATAGAACAAGCAACCATTCGATGAAGTTAGGAAGTCTTTGATTTTGTTGAACGACCCAACTGACCAGGACTCTTGTTTTTGGGTGTCATTTTCTTTGGCCATCCTTCTTCCAAGTATTTGAAGACAGCCGATAGCACTGGATCGTCCTGGGATTCTTTTGTCAGCTCATCAGGGTGAGAGGGAGATACCATCTGAATGGCGCAGATTGTTGACGAATCATCTCCGGTCTCTCGTTTGTCGAATATTTGGTCAGGTCCTGATGGCAAACGACTCAAGGCGTCGGCATTTCCGTGGTCCGACGTCTTCCGGAACTCGATTTTGTAATCGTACTGGCTCAAGGTAAGTGCCCATCTTGCCAGTCTGTTTGCTGCCAGTGCTGGAATCGGCTTTGATGGTCCAAACAGAGAGATCAGCGGCTTGTGGTCTGTCACCAAAATGAATCTTCGGCCGTATAAGAATTGGTGAAATTTGCTCAAGGCAAAGATGATGGCCAATGCTTCTCTCTGTATTTGGCTGTATTTCCGCTGACAGGCGGTCATCGTCTTCGATGCGTTGGCGATAGGTCGTTCACTGCCATCGGAGTAACGGTGAAACAGGACAGCTCCAATGCCAACTTCTGATGCGTCACACGAGATTCCAACTTCCAACGATGGGTCGAAATGTGCAAGTACGGTATCAGATTGAAGCATTTCCTTGATCTTCCGGAAGGCTGACTGTTCTTCCGGTCCCCATTTCCATCTTGAGTCTTTCTTCGTCAGACGATATAGCGGCTCTAGTGTTGTAGAGATATTGGGCAAGAACTTGCTGTAAAATTGCACTTGCCCAAGGAAAGATCTGAGGTTGGAAACATTCTTTGGAGCTGGCATGTTTTGAATGGCATCTGCTTTTGGACCTTTCGAGACGCCATCTCTAGACAAGTAGTGTCCAAGGTATTCTACCCGTGGTTGGGCAAAGGCACATTTCTCGAGTTTACATCGAAGGCCCGAGTCTTGCAGACGTTGAAATAGGCCTCTAAGGTTACGTAGATGCTGTTCAGCGATGTCTCCACTGACGAGTATGTCGTCCAAGTAAGCAGCAACGCCCGGCAGATCTTGGATTAATCTGTCAACAATCTCTTGGAAGTAACCAGGAGCCGACTTAATTCCAAACGGTAGACGCTTCTGCAGTAAAACGCCTTTGTTTGTGCTGAGGGCAAGTCTCTTCTGCGACTCTGGTCCAAGACAGATCTGGTTGTAGGCATCTGCGAGGTCGATTTTTGTAAATCCATAGCCACGTCCAAGCTTTCTCATCAGATCCTCAGGTGTAGGCATGGGATGGCGATGCGGTTCCAACTGAGGATTCACGGTCACGGAGTAATCTCCACAGACCCTGATGCTAGGTCTGTTTTGTCCAGGAGCAGTCTTCTTCTTTATTGGTACGACAGGAGTACCATAATCGTTGAACTTGGTCAACTGCCAAACGCCTTTCGAGATGCCAGCTTGTAGCGCTTGGTCCAAGTCTTCCTGGATTGCAATGGGTACTGCCCGAGGACGGTGAAAAACTGGAGTAGCGTCTGGTTTGAACTTCACTTCCAGTTCAAAGTCTTTAAAGGTTCCCAACTCCTGTTTGAAGAGGTCTGGGAACTCAGAGCAAAGCTGTTTCAATGCCGACTGAAGTGACCAATCAGGTTTATTGTCGCTCGTCACTGTGTTTACAATCTCTCTGCCGTTGGAATGAATGAGGGCATCCACCGACAGTCCAAGATCTTTAATCGTTGTACGTCCAAGGAGATTCAGATCCAAAGTTGTCACGACAAATTTTTGTCTAATCACGCCCTCGGGTTCCGGAAATGTTGAGGTCGACAGGCTGGCAACGCCAATCACTGGAAGATCTGCGTTGGAAGCACAACGGTATTTGCACGTAGGTGGTGACAGTGCAGGCCGTCGCAACTTCTTCCAGGTCTTTTCCGAAATGATGCTGTCTCTGGAACCAGTGTCAACCTCGAAAACGACTGACACATCGTTCAAGTAGCAGGTCTTCCACAAAGGTCGGGCCGCATTCCAATTGACCTTTGTCACCGTCTTTACTCGTTGATGTTGACTTCTCTTCCGACAGGCAGACTTTATGTGGCCCTTAATGCCGCAGTGGTGGCAAAGGGCTTCCTTGAATCGGCAGGCATCACTCGAGTGGTTCCCGAGGCACCGGTAGCATCGGGTTTTCTGGTTCCTGTTCTCCGTTGATTTTGATTGGCTGTTGATCTTTGGAGACGGTTTGTTATTCGCCGTTGGTAGTTTACGAGCCGGATTACGATTGGGCTGGAACTTAAACACATCGGCATTTGATGTGCCGACCGTCTCTCTGGCAACTTTTCCAGCCTCCTCCACTTCTGCGGCGATCTGGGTGGCTCGATTGAACGTCAGCTCGTCGTCCTTTATTTTAAACAAGGCTTTGACGATAGCCTCGCTGTTGATCGAGCAAACGAATCGAGTCCTCATTGCCTCGTCCAACGGGTCCTTGATCGAGGCAAAATCACATGTAGCTGCCTCTTGCCGAATTCTCGCAGCTAACTCGTGGACAGTCTCTCCTGGCTTCCTTTCTGTTCGTGTCCAGAATTTGTAACGCTCCCGAACAACGAATCTTTTGGGGTTGAAATGGTCAACCATGTGCTGCTCGATCTCATCCATCGATAATTCGTTGACGTCCTTGGGAGGAACGCTCTGTGAAGCCAGGTTTGCCAGCAGCTTGAAGATGGCACACGATTGGTTGGTGAGAAAAATCTCCGCAATCCTGTCCGATGGAATGGAGTTGGCCTTTACGAACGTCTGGAAACGTGACCAATAGTCCGTCCACAGCTCTGCGTTTGAATCAAACTCGCAGAACCTGGTGTTGGTCACTGACGACTTGGGACGATCCATCACCAAGGCCATTAACGTTTCCATCTGTTGACGCTGCAACTCCATCTGCTGTTGTTGTTGGGCCATCTGATCACGCAATAACCCAATGAGCTCCTCGTTGGTCCATGCTGCTCGTGTAGTCATGACGATACGTCCAAAGCAGCCAATGAACGATCAGCAGGCCGATACGTCGCTCCGCTAGTTGGTTTTCCGTGCTGTCCGATACAGCAAAAAGTAGGTCAACCGTTTGACCCAGTTCCCCCTCGCACGTCCGACACGGCAAGGCAGGCTTGTCCTGATGAAAACGTCCAAAACCAGCCAATGGACGGTCAGTAGGTCGGTACGTCCGACTCCGCTGGTTGGTTTTCCGTGCTGTCCGATACAGCAAGAAGTACGTCACCCGTCCGACACGGCAGGTACTCCTCGCACGTCTGTCACGACAGGCAATCACGTGCTGATGATTCTTCCACGTCTGTCACGACCGACAGTCACGTCCTGATGATTCTTCCACGGCTGTCACGGCTGACAGTCACGTTCTGATGATTCTTCCAAAGCAGCCAATGGACGGTCTTCCCTCTCAGCAAGTCGAAACGTCGCTGTATATACACGTCCGACTCCGCTGGTAAGTTGTCTTTGCTGTCCGATACAGCAAGATAAGTAGGTCACGGCAGCTTCGCCTCGTACGTCTGACACGACAGAGCAATCACGTCCTCTCCCTCGCTCATCTGGCACGGCAAGGCAGGCAGGTCCCCCTCGCTCGTCTGGCACGGCAGGGCAGGCAGGTCCCCCTCGCTCGTCTGGCACGGCAAGGCAGGCAGGTCCCCCTCGCTCGTCTGGCACGGCAAGGCAGGCAAGTCCCCCTCGCTCGTCTGGCCGGCAGGCAGCAAGTCCCCCTCGCTCGTCTGGCACGGCAAGGCAGGCAGGTCCCCCTCGCTCGTCTGGAACGACAGGGCAGGCTGGTCAAGGTGGGCGGACAGTCCCCTTCGCACGTTCTTCCTTCGTCCGGAGGCAGGCCAGGGCAAGGCTCGTCCTTCTTCGTCCGGAGGTAGGGCAGGGCTCGTCCTTCTTCGTCCGGAGGCAGACCAGGGCAAGGTTCGTCCTTCTTCGTTCGGAGGAGAAGGGTCCCTTCGTCGGGCAGAGCAGCTCGTCCTTCTTCGTCCGGAGGTAGGGCAGGGCTGTCCCCTTCGTGGGTTGGCAGTCCTTAAAAGGACTGTGATTTCATGTGACCCACAGCTGGAATCCTCGTCGCCACTGTTATGTACCAACCGCAGTACATAAAATAACTGCTGAGAGGGAAGACGCTCCTTTGGTTGCCAATCATCAAGTAATTGTTTATTCAAGTATTTTAAATCATAATATATCACAGACTTAGTAATATTAAACATGCAGTATAGAAATATACATAAACAGAAATATACGTTATGTAATATAACGTCAATGCACAAA
The DNA here is from genome assembly GCF_034508935.2 of Berghia stephanieae. Taxonomy (NCBI): domain Eukaryota; kingdom Metazoa; phylum Mollusca; class Gastropoda; order Nudibranchia; family Aeolidiidae; genus Berghia; species Berghia stephanieae. Next base: position 118,420,225 of record NC_088360.1, read on the forward strand.
TGTAGTTAACTAATGATACGAATGTAATGTATTCTATTAATATATTCAATTGTGACATCATTTAGAAATAACTAAATGTAATTAAGTGTATTATTCATGGAAGTAAATTATTAGTTATTGCCAAGGGCAATAACTCAATAATAACAATACACCATAACAATGATGATGATGATGATGATGATGATTATGATGATGCTGAGTAGGGTGCGAGGAAAACTGGAAAAAAAATATGATGCTATTTCAATAGGAAGCATAAATCAGAAACATTCGAAATTAAACGATCAACAAGAACAAAACCTTAAGTTAATACTGCCAAGTTTGATATAAAAAAACTTAATTGGGGCAAGACACTTCTAGATATGTCGGTTATACCAAAGTCATTCTAAAATCACATCAAAAGTTTCCAAACTTGCGTCTTATTTATAACTTTCGCTAGAAACTCATTTAACGATGGCTACGATCAACAAAATCAGACATTTCAGTGAATATAAATTCAGTTTGGTACGTCACCTATATCAATAATGATGAAAATTAAACGTATGGATGAGTTCCAGATGAAAACATAATAAAATATCCCGGTGGTAGAGAGACGAACCCTGGATCCAGTTGATACTCACCGCCTGGCTTCTCTCGGTACTTCTAATTCCCTTTATTTTTCGACATTTCACGGAAAAGAGTTTACCATATTATCCAAAAATAAGAATTATATTATCTGCTAAGATTACATATAATTAACACGCCAACCACAAAAGTGAACACGCAATATCATATATCTAACATTATTAGAAGGAAAACATGATGATGATGATGATGATAATAATAATAATAATAATAATAATAATAATAATAATAATATAATAATAATAATAATAATAATAATAATAATAATAATAATAATAATAATAATAATAATAATAATATTAATAATAATAATAATAATAATAATAATAATAATAATAATAATAATAATAATAATAATAATAATAATGATAATAATAACATGGTTTTTATATAGCGCCTTACCCCGTATATCAACAAAGTCAAAGCGCTTAACATTAACGTGGCAACTTTCACTCAATCATGCAATATGAAACAAAGCAATATAATTCTACAGTGTTACATATTAAAAAGAAAAGTTTTAATACGTTTAAAAAAAAAGAATTCTGCATTATTACTGTCGCTGATATATAATCTTGGAATGAGATCCAGATAAGGGGTGTCGAATATTCAAACGCATGCTCGCCAATATTGCGCGTCATTTTTGGCTTCACAAGTATGTATGTGATTATTAGACTTTGATCTCAGATTTCTGGCTGGAACGTAGAATTTAAGCATGTCATTAATGTATCCAGGACAATCTGAGTGCAGTGATTTAATAAACAATAATACAAATCTTATATTCTAAACGTATCTCAACGGGAAGCAAGTGGAGTTCTCTTAGCAAAACGTATTTCAGACTTTGTTTCATTTTATCCCCATGGGTCATTTGTTTTTCAACAAGACAAGAAAGCTTCCCTCACTAGTAAACTACACACTCTTACTTTTAGAGAAAATGACATTCTATTTATTTCTAAAGAGGAATGACCTCCAATGAGTCCTGGCTTAAATCCACTTGATTATAGCACTTCGTTTATGATGCCTAACATTTTTTATAAGGGTCCTACAACGGTATACAAGGAGGCAAAGTTAAATAAATGAGTCAATTGAAAATGCATGGAGTTGAATCACTATTCAAGACATTAGAAAATCAATTTATTCACGGAATCAAAGGCTACGCCAGAAAGCAAAATGGGAGATCGAGAGATTACATCAACATTTGAGAATTACGTCCCAACATCTTCAATATTGCAAAAATGCGGATTTTTAACATTCAAACAATCGTGGAATTCAATTTTTTAAACTTGTACCATTGAGTAGACGACACAAATGTCAATAAATCGGTTTGATTGTGGTAAAATTTCAAACTTGCATCATATATATTATAGTCTGTCGACTATAGGCTTCTAAAATTTCATTTTTTTCTCCTACCCGATATGATGACATTATAAGTATTGATAAACAAATAGAAGTAGTTCACTGAAATCAGCCCATACGACTCTCAACTCAAACACATGGATACGCTTACAAACTTGGTTCCATCATTTCAGTTGCGAGTTTAGAGCAGTGCTTTAGATTGCAACAAGAAAAACCACCACGCTTTTCCCGCCTCACTTCAGTTTGGGCAGAAAACTTTTATTTCATAATATTATGTGGATAGATTAGGATGACCACAAGTTTATTAAATTTATCAAAAAGTCCAAATCATAAGACGTCTAAAACAAGTCTCGGGTTTAAGACTTCTTTTTGGACAATTTGACGGGTATTTGATGAATCGTCTCACAATAGTATTAAAGTATGCTCCTTTGTAAAATAGTATTATGTCGGTGAAGCCTTTCTTCTTCTTCTTCTTCTTCTTCTTCTTCGTTCCCGTCACGTCACATGGTCAGTCCGGTCTGGTGAATGAAGACCACAGTGGTCCTGAGGTCGTCCTCACTGCCGTACAGCTTCTTTGAGTATGGGGTTGGGTCAGGCCAGAAGTTCCTTCTCAACTGGTTGTACCTTGGACATTCCATTAGGACATGATGTCCATTTTCATTTTCAAGTCGGTGAAGCCTTTCAATAAGGAGAGTGGCTTATGTTTCAGGAACTTCCTTATCTTAATTGATACTAAGCTGCTAGAAGCTGTGGACTGGAAAAAGTAATCTGCAAGAATGAATATAACAGCTTCAAAAATAACAAAACACCAACCACGGAACGTTTTGGACTCAAACCCTTCATCAGCCAATAACAAAAAATGTAAAAACATAAATACACTATTAAGAAACCAGATGGACAACAGAGAAATATTCGGTGCGGCATCCCATCTGACGAGAGCTTTTTTGAAGCTGTTATATTAATTTTTGTTTATTACTTTTTACTTATCCTTATTCTTATTTTGACTTTAAAGTTTAAACACAATTTTCCCCATCTAATAAATGTCGACATAATACCAGATTTATATGTTGGGTCACCTATAAGACGTAAAAACGTTTTGTAGCCAATCAGCAGTAGACTCGGATAGATGATGATGTTTCAATTCCAAGTAACAAATTATGGAGCAGGCACTGCGATAAGCAAAGGATCTGAAACATTGTGTGTGACACAGTGCCATACTAAGCAAGAAAGAAAAAAAACAAAACAAGAAAAATAAAAACCATCCCCAAAAAAAAGTCTTCTGTGGTGTAATGGTAGCACGTCTGACTGGTAATAAGGAGGTCTGAGGTTTGATCTCAAGTGGAGGAAGACTGGTTTTTTGGGATGCTTTTTAAAAATTGTTTTTGTCTTTATTGCTTTGTCTGGCACTGTTTTAGACACGCTATTTTAGATCAATGCCAAGTAATCAACAAAAGGCCGATGATAAGGCACGGCATAAAGCAATGCGCCGTTACTCATTGTTTAATGAATCATGAATCGGGGCGGTGGCATGGTGAAGTGAAGGGAACGCTATTGCCTTGCTGGCAGTCCCAACCAACACCACAACCTATAAACCGATGTCTTCTATTGATTTGGCACTAGTTATATCAGCAGCATTGATTAGATGGAGATCGATAACCCTAGGGTCATGTGAGCACACAGTAGTAAGTAACCGGCCGACGACATCATTATCAGTATGCGACTGAAGAATGAATACTGGTTATCCCAGACTAAACTCGAAACTAGACTAGAACACAAAGCTAATTAACTATCGACTTGTAAGACATCCTGCTATTGAAAAGCATTGCAATTTTGCACTGGATTTATCCTAGCCCATCTTCTGTGTAGCTATTTGAATTTATTCAATTATTTATTTTTTCGTCCGATATGTGGCTTATTGAAATACGGTCATTCTAAATAAAATATCACGAAGAATATCAACTTTTCATTAAAAAAACGTTGTTCAATAATTACGGTGATGATGATGATGATAATGATGATAATGATGATGATGATGATGATGATGATGATGATGCTGATGATGATGATGATGATGATGATGATGATGATGATGATGATGATGATGATGATGATGATGATGATGATGATGATAAGAATTTAAGAAAGACTTCCATTTGCATTGCCTCGAAAACTCCTTTCAAGGCAGGGGTCGACTCATAAACCAATATCTGAAATGGACACTTACCATAACTTTCCACTTTATAGATGGGATCTGGTCTGTCGTTAAAATAAATCAACATTATAAATAATATAAAAAACCTTTATTCTTCCCCAAGGGAATATTTATGGTTTATTTCAAGGGAAGACTGGAATAACCCTGGCGTTAGCCGCATTGTAGCGCCTGGGTGTGCGCTTAGAGTTAGGTGACTTGCTCAAGGCCACACAGCGAGCATTTTCCCCATGAAGCCAGCCAGGAGCGCCTGAAAAACAAATAGTTGTCAATAAGTTTTGATTAATTCTCTTTAGTTATAACCCAAGGCAATGTGTGTGTGTGTATTTTTTTTTTTTTTGGTGTTAAAAAAAACCCAAACTAATATTAGTAATTGTTAATGCATTTTACAGTATTTAGATTAACAATCATGCCACTATGTCTACATTCTAACATAGGAACCCACCAACTATCAGTTTTAAAACAAACTGGCAACTCTGAACTCTCAAAAACAAAAACAAAACAAAACAAAAAAAAAAAAAAAAAAAAAAAACCCAATAAAAACAACAACAAACTAACAAAAAACAAACCAATAACAAAACAAAACAAAAAAAAATTATCAACCTACATGAATCTTTCCTACTGGCAGATACATTTGTAAATAGGGAAATGAATAGATCGATAGATAGACATATAGAATTTGATGCACTGATAGACAAATGTATAAGCACAAATTTAAAAAATCAAAAGAAGGAAAAGAAAAAAAAAAAGAGACGAAAGAAACACATGAAAACAAAATTTAAAAAGCTAAACAAAAATAGAATTAAAAAACAGGAAACCACCATCTTCAATATTTATTTGCCTTTGAAAGAAGTAAGAACAAAGAAGGCTTTTTTCAATTCTCTAGACAGTCTGTCGGAACGCCGAAGGGCATCCACTGTCTCTATAAGACCTTTCCTGGTGATTGGTCCTTGCCTATTAGTGGAACAGAGATCAAGTATTTTGGGTTACGATGATTGAGTTCGCTGCGTGCTTACACCAGCCTGTACTATTGATCTTCCCAACTGGTATTGCTTGAGTCAATGGAGAAAGTAAGGCCATTAGTCCTAATGGTAATGGGACATTCTCAAAGCAAAACCCCCGTTTCTCTATCTATCTATCTATCTATCTATCTATCTATCTATCTATCTATCTATCTATCTATCTATCTATCTATCTATATATCTATCTATCTATCTATCTATCTATCTATCTATCTATCTATCTATCTATCTATCTATCTATCTATCTATCTATCTATCTATCTATCTATCTATCTATCTATCTATCTATCTATCTATCTATCTATCTATCTATCTATCTATCTATCTATCTATCTATCTATCTATCTATCTATCTATCTATCTATCTATCTATCTATCACCTATATATCTATCTATCTACCTTATATATATATGTAATATATATATATATATATATATATATATATATATATATATATTATATATATATATGTATCTATCTATCTATCTATATATCTCCCTATATATATATATATATATATATATATATATATATATATATATATATGTATCTATCTATCTATTTTCTATCTATCTATCTATCTATCAACTATCTATATATCTATCTATCTGTCTACCTATATATCTATCTATATATCTATTATTCTATCTATCTATTTATCTATATCTATCTATCTATCTATCTATCTATCTAGGTATCTATCTATCTATCTATCTATCTATCTATCTATCTATCTATCTATCTATCTATCTATCTATCTCTATCTATCTATCTATCTATCTATCTATCTATCTATCTATCTATCTATCTATCTATCTATCTATCTATCCATCCATCTAAATCTATCTTTTTGCCAGTATGTTGTCTGTCCATTGTTTCTGATTATTATCAATAATCTGTTTATCTCTAACTTTTTATGGTATATTATTCATTTCTCTTTGCAAATTGCTCAATATTTTATCCTGAACTTCCTCAATCACACACACACACACACACACACTCACAAGTACACACACACACACACACACAGACACACAGAGCAAACCAAATGAATGATCTTGCTTTTAACCATGGCACGATCTAATCATAGCCAGAGAGAGCTGCTAAAAATTGATTCGAAGCTATATCTCGAAAGTCCAATGTGCCCCCTTCCTACCTCAAAAAACAAACAACAACAAGCATAAAAAAAAATTTAAAAAAAACAGAAACAAAACAAAACAAATTACAAATAAACAAACAAACTAAAGGTGAAATAAGAGATATACAGGCAAACAAACAACCTCCCCCCTTCGAACAAACAAAAAAACCCAACAAATAAAAAAACAACAAAAAAAAAAAACACCAAAAAAACAAACAAACTAAAACAAAACAAAAGCAGAACAAAAAACACAAAACCAAATCCCCCCCCCCCCCAAAAAAAAAAACAAAACAAAAAAAAAAAACCCCAAACAAACAAACAAACAATTAATTAAAAAGAACCCGCTCCCACCGAAAAAGAACAACAAATCATTAAAAAAACAAACAAAAAGGAATAAAAAAACCACAACAACTCAACAAAACAAAACAAAATAAAGCAAAAAGAAAAAAAAAACAAAACAAAAACCAAAGCCAGCAAACGAACCAAAAGCCAATGCAATATATTTTGCATCATCATTATTAGGCATAAACCAAATAATAATAATATGGCTTCATTTTTTCCCCATTCCCTCCATCAATCCTCCAAGCATGTGGATTCCAAACACCATTTGGGACATTAATCGCCTTGCGTGTTGCATACTAGCTACCATGATGTTGGCGGGGAGGTCGTTTGATTTCTTTCCTCCCCTTTCTCCGGACCGTTCGATTTCTATTACACACAAAACCTCTTAGCGTCTCTACGCGGCGACAGCTGTTCTGTTCTGGATGCCGGATCAAGACAAGCCTTTCGAAAAACTCAACACAATTCTTTATCAGGGGCGCCACATTTCTGTTGTACTCTGACAAAACAAACTATTTTTCTTCGTTTTTGGTTAGACAACTTTTACTTCAAATATCAGTTGATTTAAATTAATCTTCAACTCGTCAAAAGGTCTCAAACTTGATACTTAGCATTAGCTTCAAGTTTGACACTCTTTGACAAGTTTAGCATCATTCTATTTTTGAAAAATGGATTGATATTCCGAAGTAAAAGTTCTCTGGCCAAAGAGAAAAAAAATTGTTTTGCTAGATAAGGGCAGATTTCCCTTTGGTACCCATTTATCATTAGCATTTTGCCTGTTTGGATAGTCATAGCGACGACGACAACGACGACGACATCGATAATGATAATGACGACAAATTAAAAATCCCAACAAATCGAATTGTCACATTTATTTCGCTAATGGACAAGATTCGATTTGTCACTGGTGGGTTTTATTTCCATTCTTGGAAACAATCAGCCGCTCTTGTACATTATTTCACGAAATAAAGAAAGTAGTCAACCAAATACTGTCGTACTCTGGAAAAACCCATTTTTAAATATTTGGCCAGAAAACTCATCCTTCAAATATCGATCGATTTAAATGACCCTTATCTTGGCAAAATAACTCTCAAACCTGGGACTTCGCGAAGTCCCAGGTTTGAGAGCTCTTTGCCAAGATGAGGGTAATTTTAATCGATTGGATATTTGAAGGATGAGTTTTCCGGCCAAATTTTAAAATATGGGGTTTTCCAGAGTACGGCAGAATAGTTAATGGCTAAAGGGACTTAGAATCGATTTAATCGGATTATTTTTTTCTGTCCCTTTTCTTTTCCTTTTCGTTTCGTTTGAAATTTAAGGAAATTAAATTCTTGTTTTGTTGTAAACAATGGTGGTTTGATCACCGCCGGATAAAGCTAGTATTATACGTGAATTGCTTGACATTATGTTTTGGTCAAATGACGAGAGAGAAAAAAAGAAAGAAAGAAAGAAAGAAAGAAAGAAAGAAAGAGAGAGAGAGAGAGAGAGAGAGAGAGAGAGAGAGAGAGAGAGAGAGAGAGAGAGAGTCACTCTTTCCGTCTTTCTTTTTGTTATTCTCGCTCTTCTTATTTTTTTTTTTAGATTTCTACCTGTATAGTTTGCGCCTAGGTGTAGGAATACAACAGATGTCCTTTATCTATCTCTTTGTGCCTTCGTTTTCTCGACATATTTATGCGTATAACTTTTTCCTAGTTTACAGTCCCTGCCATATCTCCACAGAATTCGATCCTTTTATATTTTGTTTACCAAATAGAAACATATTGAAAGAAACGTTATGTGAATTTCAAATCATCGACTTATGGAATAAAAACAAAACGGTGGAACATAAGATTCAATTTTGAAAGATATTTATGACACAGAGTTAAACAAAGCCTACAAAAATATTTTTAAAATATCGAAAAAAAAGTAATAAAAAACAGAATTTTCGTCATATTGATACTATGAGTTTATGTAACATACTCACAATATCCGCCAGCCGGCTAAAACGTACCAGCACACAAACCTACATGTAACCGTGATCGTTAATGGTCTGATTTATATAATTTAGTGAGAACTGATCACCAAAATGGCTATCTAAAACAAACAAAAAAAGAGCTGAGTGACGTCAGTTGCGTTCCTTCTATTGGTGGACAAACTGTTATTTGCTTTGTTTGTCACTTTTCATAATGCCTTTTCCTTTTTTTCATATTTTTTTTAGACAAGCACCTTCTCCTCAATTTTCACTTCAATATAGATAGAACGAAGTTGACGTCACTCAGGTCTTTGTTATTATTTTTTGCCATCCATGTTTATGAGTAATTCTCACTAAGCTGTATTAACCAGACTATAAACGTTCATAGTTTTGTGTATTGGTCAATTATATTTACGGATGGCAATGTTATGAGTTTCTTAGCCAAGCACAGTATGCGCTTGGCTAAGAAGCGCACAACATTGCCATCCGGAAGTATACCGGACCAACACACAAAACTATGTGTAACCTTGAACGTTTATTGTCTGATTAATACAGTTTAGTGAGAATTACACATTAAGGTGGATGGCAAAACAAAAAAACAACAAAACAAACAAAAACAAAACAATAACAAAGACCTGAGTGACGTCACCTTCGTTCTATCTATACCTATTATAAAAAAGAATCGATGCCGTGTAAGGTTATAATCAAAATTTTGCCCGTGAAAAAAAAGAAAAGAAAAAGCTAGTAGCCAACACAACCAATGAACACATCTGTGTACATAATTATCAATGTTATCAACCAGGACTTATTATGACACATCGCCCGTAGGTAATTCATTTTTTAAATTATTGATTTACTAATTCAACATGGACATTAAATTTCAATAAACACTGCGTATAGCATATTATTATTATATTCTGGTCCCATAGATTAGACTCCATCCTAACCAGCCGTGTATTGTGTGAGCAAGCAGGCCCATGGATTTGGTTTAATGAGAGATCAATATTGGCGCACTTTGAACAAACAAGAACACACTTTAAAAATGTTGGTCACAAAACTCGCTTTTGAAATATCGATTGATTAAATCACCCCTATTTCGTGAAATATCCTCAAACCTGGGACTTCCTTCAAATCCCAGGGTTGAGAGTTTTTGTCAAGATGGGAGTCATTTAATCGATCAATATTTGAAGGACAAGTTTTCTGGCTAAAACTTTAGAAATTTGATTTTTCATAGTAGACAAAATATACCAATACCTTCCACGCTCTCTTTCCTTCACCAGATTTACCATATGGCGCGGGTCGTGCTTGATTTCAGTCGAAACATTGTTGCCATTACCGATGGGGTCGGTGACTTACATTCCACTTTATTAACCAAATATAAAAAAAAAAGAGAAAAGAAAAGAAAAAAAAAAGAGAAAAAAATACAACAAAAAAAGAAACAAAAAACAAAAAACAAAACAAAAACAAGGACAAAACAAAGAAGCCAACAATAGTAACAAAACTAAACAAACAAAACAAAACAAAAATAAAGAACAAAAAAAACCCAAACAAAACAAAACAAACCAAAAAAAAAAAAAAAGAAAAAAAAAAAGAAAAGAAAAATAGAATACAGAGCCAAAAAAGAATGAAAAGAAAAACAATGAAAAAATATGATATAAAAGAGAAAAGAAAAAAGAAGACTAAAACAACACAAAACAAAAAAAGCAAAATAAAACAAAACAAAATAAACCAACATAATCCAACATTATCAACTCTTCAAAAAAAAAAATGTTTTTCTCCGGTTTTACTTATATTCAGATCGACGTGCACTTATTTGGAGGTCTTATAACGCAATTCAATATGGACTCATTGTTGTGATGGAAATCTCAAAAAATAACGCAGGATATTGTCCATTACAACAATGTTAAATTAGGCCCATAATCGGGTGCATATATGCACTAGTCGATTCAGATGATTAAAAAACAAAAAAAAAAAAAAAAACCAACATCCCCCCCCCCAATAAAAACTATTGAAACAAAAAAAAACAACAACAACAAACGAAAAAAGAAAAAGAAAACCCAAACACAAAACATAAAACAGACAAAAAACAAAACAAAACAAAACAACACCCCCCCCCCACCCAAATGAAAACAAAACAAAATCAAAATCAAAACAAAGAAACATTAAAAACAAAACAAAAAAAACAAAAGAAACAAAAAACAAAAAACATAAAACAAACAAACAAGCAAAAACAAAACAAAATAAAACAAGACAAAAATAAAAAATATAGAATATAATTTTATAAAAAAATATTCCATATCTTGAATGTTATGTAGGTACGTACTTAGTATCTGATATTATGTACTGAATGCATACAACTCGCCCATCCATGCGCCAATTCATAAAAACGGAACTATGGTAAAGGAGAAAATAAATAACACAGGCAAAATTAAAGTGAACAGTGGGAGAAAGTACCGATGAAGAAAAATCTAAAGAAAAAAATATGTTAGAATAATTATAATAAGTCAGAAAAATGCATGATTATAAAATAAAGAGAAAGAGACAAAACCAGCTTTTCGCGAAGACAAAAAGACAGATTATACTGGGGATATTTTTCTTTGTCGGTATTATTAAGCGCTTAGAACCTGTGTATGGATTAGGCGCTACATGTGTTTTTCTTGTTATTATTACATATCTGACTTGGCTGGCACTGCTTCATACCGTGGCCTTCGTAAAGTTATGGCCTGACACTGACCAACAAATGAAGTCAAAATGACAGTCTTTTGCCACAAAAGAAAACAAATCGTGAGTTGTATTCAATAGTTCAACCAATTAAATGACTTGTTTCCATGAGCTCTACTAACGACAACTCACTAAGCGGTGGAAAAAACAAATAATGACGTCAAACTGCCAGTCCTTTTGGATTTCAGTATCAGGCTATAGATAGTATGCAGATGACGTCACTCAGGCCTTTGTTATTGTTTTTGCCATCCGCGTTTGTGAGTTGTTCTCACTAAACTGTATTAACCAGAGTATAAAAGTTCATGGTTACACAGAGTTGTGTGTTGGTCCGTTATACTTCCGGATGGCAATGTTGTGAACTCCTTGGCCAAGCGCATTCTATCTATAACATAACGATGGCTACGATCATACCCAACTACTTAAATAATGTTCTATACAAACATCTGAAACCCCTTCCCTCTTTATCTAAAGGAGAACAATAATTAACTACCGAGCACGGGTTTAGGACTAAGAAGACGTGGTGAAACAAGATATTTATTTTCTTCTTCTTTCTTTAGTGGAATCGCATTTAATGTTATATTATTTGGCATGTGACTTTTCCCACGGTATGTTACAGGAGAAACTCACTATTTCCTTATTTCTCCATATATCAATAAACATTCGAAATCTAAGGCAACCAAATCAAAGACGACGCTAAATAAGATCAATTTTTGAGTTGAAAAAAAATATTGATAGGGAAAGCAACATCAACTAAATACATAATTTAGTAATTTCGCCATCATCATCATCATCATCATCATCATCATCATCATCATCATCATCATCATCATCATCATCATCATCAATGACATGATTCTCTCCATTTACGTTAATGAATGCGCTACGATTGCTATTGTAGTGCATTGGCTAAACGAATAGTTGATAATAGCACCTTACAGCAAAGATCATAAAGTCTATCACAGCAATCGACAGCAGACATTTATATTGGCTTGAATTGAAATGTGAAAATGATGATAATGATTATGCATTGTTCTCAGTTTTCAAATAATTATATCAAGCTAAATAGGTAAATTCAATATACGTCAGTATGTAATAATAATGTGTAGTCAATATCATAATTATAATAATATTATAACGTCATTATCATAGCAATAAGATTATAACGATCCGCCTCTCTTATAGAAAGAAAAATATAAGAGTCAATGAGTCTACGCTGTTTGTTAGCGGCCTTCTCTCACCAAACCCTCTATTAGTGTCACAAGTGAAACCCCGCGTGAGAACTGCATAAAACATGAAGGGGGACGATCGATTTTCTTTCACAATAAAATGTGCCTCGGGGACGGACAAACCCACCCTCTCCTCCACCTCCATTCCCTTCTCCCCCCCCCCCACCCCCCACCTACCCCTCCTCCTCTTTTCCTCTTTTAAAACGCGCACGATATAAAATAAATAGTATTAGAAAGGCTAGAATAATATCTGCAGCAGCCTTTTTATGGGTGCTCATTCAGTAGTCGCTTTGCACGAGCTGGTTTACCGTATAGAGCCTACATGACAGCAAGGCACGTGCATCCAGGCGAAACCAGACGAAGTCTAAAGAGTATTGTGTGGGCACGTGCTCTATTTCACTCTTTGTTCCCTGTCCCAATGCATTATGGGACATCTGGCTTCTGTGTCCCTTGTCTTGCTAGGCACATAGGAGTGAGTCGCAAGATCGCCTCTTTGTACTCGCGTTATTTTTAACAGAATAAAATTGCAAAGACACTGCTATTTTTGTGTGATGGGCAAAACTAGATTGGCCTCATCGAATCTGAAAATATACGATAATAATGTGTTCCCTGACTTTACTCGAGAAACTAAAAAGAAAGAAAAACTGTTGCTCTAAACTCTAAATAGTATTAAGACACTAGGTAATTGAGTTTCGTTTAAATTGTTTTTAATAGTTTATATCGTTATGAAAACTTACAACTGATAGACGAGTTTCATATTTTGAAACCCAAGGTGGAAAAATAATCTTGACCCAAGACATGACAATCCTCTTGTGTTGTTGACCATTGCTTGTATACACAATAATGCATGTCATCTATCCTATTCATCTTAAAACTTGTTCCAATTTTACTAATATTTGTATTTAGTTTTACGGACTCTTGTTGTTGTTGTTGTTGTTGTTTTTCTTCTTCTTCTTCTTCTTCTTCTTCTTCTTCTTCTTCTTCTTCTTCTTCTTCTTCTTCTTCTTCTTCTTCTTCTTCTTCGTCTTCTTCTTCTTCTTCTTCTTCTTCTTCTTCATCATCATAATCCTCATCATCATCATCATCATCATCATCATCATCATCATCATCATCATCTTCTTCTTCTTCTTCTTCTTCTTCTTCTTCGTCTTTACTCCCCCCCCCCCCTTTCATTTTTATTATTAAAAAAACAACATAACCAATGATTAATAGAGCATATCAATTTCAACTCGAGATGTCAGCAACAATGGCACTAAAGGAGCGTCTAGTGTGGATCAATAATTGATGACTGCATGAACAATGGCTGGAGTTGGCCATAGCCACAATGAAAACCATTTCTGGTGTTGCTTTATTGGTGAATTGGAGAACAGCCATTTTGAAATTTTAAAACATAAGTAAAGATTCAATTCAAATTAATTCAAATGTTTCTTTATTGTCGGCATAATATGTATACATTGAGTTTCAGCGAAGTACACATAAAATATAATTGTATAATTACAGTGAAATCCTGATAAATGAACAGCGTCAGCCCTGAGAGATTGGATGACTGTAAGCAAGGTTGACTTTATCCATTACTGATGGAACATATTTAGACAAAGAACAGAAAACTTGGGACCAACTGTAGGCGTTGACTTTAAGCAGAAATTGACTTTTAGCGTTGACTTTAAACGAATGCCATTGAAATATTTCCCTAATTAAACTTCTGTCAACATTGGAGAGAACAATTATTAATCAATTTTGTAATTTTTGGTCACTTTCGTCTGTGAATAATTAATTCCCCAAAAGGTGAATTCTTTGTTACCACACGTGGAATTTCCAAAATAAATTTAAATGGACAGAAATTAAACCAGATCTCAATAGAATTATTGTAAGAGTACATTTTATGTGTATGCATTTGTAGGATATATAATGATGGTGATGGTGTGTGGGTTTTAATTTTTGTTATTCAATTTGAACAATGGTGATTAAAATCAACGCTCTTGGTGGATATATGGGCGCCTAAGTAATTACAATGTCTACAATATTATGAGAATAAAGATAGGGGTTGGGGGGGGGGGGGGGGGAGAAAAGGTGAACTTTTGTGAGGAGAGAGTTTATGGGCGTATAAAAGAAAGAGTCGCAGAAGAAGGAGGAGTAAAAGAAAGATGATGAAGACTAATATGAGAAGAAGAATGAGGGCTGATGACGATATAAAGAGAAAGAAACTGATATCTAGATGATGAACTACTGTAAAAGGTGGGCGGAAGGAGGATTCAATAACCCTGTGATGAAATCCTAATCTCATTTATTATGGGTGGGATATTAATAAAAGCGCAATTTGCTCCCTTGCTTTTGTTATGCCAACTGTTATTTAGAAGCGCGCTCGCACCCTCTCTCTCTCTCTCTCTCTCTCTCTCTCTCTCTCTCTCTCTCTCTCTCTCTCTCCAACCCCCTCCGCTTCTCTATCTCTCTTCATCTCTCACACACACCTTCTCTCTCTCTCTTTATCTCCCACACACACCTTATCTCTCTCTATCTTTATCTCCCACACACACATTCTCTCTCTCTCTCTCTCTCTCTCTCTCTCTCTCTCTCACGAGAGCACGACAGATTGAGGGGCCATATTATGGGCGCCAGTCTTTTACAGTTTGCGCCTATTGAATTCGCATTTCAATTGGCAATTTTATTTCAAAGGATATTGTCCCACTTTTCTTCACTTTAAAAACTTGTGTATTATTGGAGGTGGACATATCTCGTCGTAAAATTTCTTATAGAGAAAGAAATGACTCGTAACACTCAGCTGCTACACCATAAGGATGGAGTGGAAAACGTCATGGTTACATAATGATGTGGCTCGAATTTTAACTTCGTAATAAGAATGGCTATCCACTGCTGATTTGTTGATATTTTTTCCCCCTACACTACGAGTATTTTCCAATTGAATTATGGATTTATGTTAATTTGGCTTCTGTAGGAGGAAAAGGACAATTGAGATTTCAATGAACACCGAATATTAGGTTGTCTTTACAATGGAATTATAAAAGAAATACAAAACAAAAACTTTAAAACAGTAAAAAAAAAAAAAGAAAGAATAAAAGGATAAAAATATTTCAAGGATGAAAAATAAAAACAAAAGCAAGACAAAAGCAGAACAAAAACACGGGAAACAAAGAAAATAAAAAAAAAACGGTATACATAAAAACAAAAAACAAAACAAAACACCAAAAAACATCCACACACAAAAATCCACCCCCCCCCAAAAAAAAAACAAACAAACAAAAAAACAACGAAACAAAACCAAAAATAACAAACAAAAAAAAAAAAAATTAAAATAGAATAAGAAAAGCACCCCCAGCCCTCCCTCCCCCCCCCCCCCCCCCCCCACGCCGCGATAAAACAAACAAAATCAAAAACAAAGACCACAAAAAAAAAACAAAACAAAAAAACAAACAAAACAGAACAAACAAAACAACCCCCCCGCACACACACACACACACACACACACACACACACAAACAGAACCTCCCCCCCAGAAAAAAAACAACAAAAAACAAACAAAAAACAAAACCCCCCAAAAAAACACCAAAAAACAAATTAAAAAAAAATTAAACAACCCAAGAAACCTCCAACATTACAACTCCCCCTTCAAAAAGTTAACTTTGTTTCAAAGTATGTAAAGTACAAAATATTTTTCTTGGTCAATGATGATCTGAGAAAAGTGCAAGTGTCATCAAGCTACTACTGGGCTTCAAACTCTCGATCTTTCGAGAGAGACGCAAGTAAGTGACTTACTACGTATTTCCTTCGGCTCTGGCAACGGGAAAGTAACTAGCTGGTTTGAAAACTATAATATTGATTTATGGGACTTACTCAATATGCTATTATTATTATTTGATATTAAATGATTTAGGCCTACAACCAATCTGTTGCCAAGTACGAAATACCATTATTATTATTACCTACAAATCAAATCTTGAGATTGTCATGTTTGTATTAAATCCCCCCATAAACAGCTGCTGTTCTTATAATTATTCTAATCCTCTAATTTGATGTTATAATCCAAGGGAACAATGGGGAGTACATTCATAGTCTAGCTATTTTCAGCTGTGCGTTCCCTAGCTCTGATATGACCCTCAAGTGTCCTGAGCTTCATTTAAGAGGGGGAAAAATGCAAGGAAGAAATAAAAACCAGCTAAAGAACAATAGCATCAGCAAGAATTTTCACGAAAGGAGAGAAAAGCCCAACTATTAGCCGACCCCCCCCCCCCCAACTAAAAACAAAACAAAACAATCAAACCAAAAAAAAAAAACAAAACAAAAACAACCAACCCCCCCCCCCCCCATGAAAAAAAAAGCCAAAACAAAACAAAAGAATAAATTTAAAAAAAATCAAACCCCAAAACCAAGCAAACCCTACCCAAAAAAAAGCAACAAAAAAACCCCCCAAAAAAACAAAAAAAAACCCCAAAAAACAAAACAAAAACAAAAATCAAACAACAAAAGACACAACAAAACCCACAAATAAAACAAACAAAAATGAAAAAAAAAGAAAGAAAAGAAACCAACCCCCCTCAAAAAGACAAAGACACACACACACTCACACACACACATACACACACACACACACACACACACACCCAAGCAAAATTAACAACAAATCAAACAAGACCCCCCCCCCCCCCTCTACAAAAATGAATATAACAGCTTCAAATCAGAACAAAATGTCAAACGTGGAACGTTTCGGGCTAAAATCCCTTCTTCACCCAACAATAAAAAATCAATAAAAACATAAATACATTATTAAAAAACTAGATCGACTACTAAAAATTCCCTACCCAAACCAAACAGACCATTCTAAAGCAAAGAAAATAAAAACAAAGCAAATCAGTGTTCGAAACGAAGTTTAAAACTGTTATATTATTATAACGTGACAGTGACGGTTGCTTGGTTTCAGCACAATGATCAATTAGAGTTTGTTATAATGGCATTCCAATGACGCAATGTGGATCTTATTACGTTTAAGTAGAAAGCGGTAGGGGCTGCCTGAAGCCGGTGATCGTGAAAATACTAACGAAAGAGTGAAAATGGAGAGGCTTCGAATGGGAACAAAACAGGCAATGGACGTTTTGGGTGCAAACCCTTCGTCAGCCCAACAATACACAAATTAACGTGTACCCGAAACGTCCATTGTCTGTTTTGTTTCCATACGAAGCCTCTCCAGTTTCACTCTTTCGTTAGTATTCTTACTACGTTTGAAACACGCAAACAAAACCAAAGCTACAAACAACCCATATAATAAACTCATGTGGATTTAACGAAGTTCCATTCTGTGCGACTTAAAAGGTGAAATACTAATACAGACCTGCGTACTACTACGAAAAATTCGTAAAGTTACGAAATTTTGGCTCCAATTTCAGAACTTAATGAGATTCTCTAAGTCATTAACTTGTTGAAAATGAACGTCGCTGCCAGACAAGATAATGTTCAGGATTTTGAAGTGTTATTCGCTTGTGAGGGTAAATAGTTGGTTTTTAACTTTAACTATAGTGACTACAAGTTTTATCTCCTAAAAATTACGAATTTTTGAATGTTTAAGTAGGCAGGTCTGCTAATACACAGGGTTGTGCACATTTGGCTAAAGGGAGATAATTTTTTTAAATACCACCTCTCCTTATATCGTTTTTA
>NC_088360.1:118443469-118470969 GCF_034508935.2 Berghia stephanieae
AGCTTTCAGTGTTATAAAGCCCTTAAAAGTTTCTGTACTTTTAACACGAAATAATTGCTTACTTATCTTAGTATCTCTCGAACATCCGTCATTTATCCAGCTACAAAGTACTGCAAATTGCAACGTGGGCAGAAGTGTCTGAAAAAAGAAATTGAACCCCACTCAATTCATTTTTTTTTCGTGGGAGTCAAGTAAAGGAGTTATAAGGAGATTTCGGGACCTTCCTCACAATGTGCGGCTAATGTGATCTTTTGATATGACTCTCGCCCCCGGATAGGAAATTCCAAGGTTCGAGTCCCGCTCTGAGCATTGCATAGTTGACTCCCTGGAAAAAGGCTTTTTACGTAGATTCTCTCACCTCATTCATGTGTAAAATTATTACCTAGCATTGTTTCTGCCAGGGAAAAAATTGTAATATCGCCTAACAGGCGTCATCTTGACGTTCTGTATACGTTAAGAGATCTCGTACATGGGGACGAGATGTGACGTAAGAGGCTTTTTTTTCTGGTATCTCGTCTGTCTGCACGATTTCGTTATTTGACGTATTTTTTTTTTTTGGTCTTCCACGTTTGTACTATTATTTGCCAAAACCAGGTTATAGAACCACCACCAACATCACCACCACCACAACCAACAACAATAACAACAACAACATCAAAATCATCATCATCATCATCGTCGTCGTCATCATCATCATCATCATCATCATCATCATCATTATCTTCTTCTTTTTTTTACTACTACTGTTGTCACAATCATGTTGAATTACATATCTGATTCTAACATGAAAAGTTGAACATGAAACAGTACCAGATAACGCAGAAAAAAAGCAGGAAAATCTCTCTCTCTCTCTCTCTCTCTCTCTCTCTCTCTCTCTCTCTCTCTCTCTCTCGCCGCCCCCCCCCCCTCTTACGTCTTTATGACTGAGGCTCGAAACTCAGCCAGACTGGTTTCCATTACACCGCAGAGGTTATCCAGTTTGGACGATTTTCAGGCTTATATTTTACACGTGTCCTCTTTAATATCCTTTTCAGTACTAATATAAACACGGAGGCCGTAAATGCGAGGATGGAGACATGAGAGAATTTTTCTATGCTCCGAACTGCACATATTATATTTTTCCTGAAGAAGAAAGCTGATTTTATGGGATGATTTTTTTCTTCTTATACTAGTGGATGTGAGAGTCTGCGTAATTCTCTGCGGAGAAATAAAGGCTATTATGAATAGGCACTCATCCATTTTGATTATTATACTTACTGTATTGTGGACATTAATATAGATCGAGACGAATCTTTTTGGCCATCAACAATCGAAATATGTTCAATAATAACATCTTCAGGAGATCGCAAATAAATCTGGCAACAACAGGACGGCGATTCCCAAGTCAAATGGCCGATCGCAGTGCCCTCGCAGATTATAGAAAGATTCAAATCCCCGATCATTATGCCCACTGCAGACTTTATAAATAACCATTTGTGTCAGCAAGTGATAAAATCATCCTTGATTAAAAAAAACAGTTTTGAAAGTTACTCGTATATCATTCTGTAAAAACAGTTTTATAATTCTTTGATTTGCCAGTAAATCTCTGCCGTCGTATGACAAAAGGACGTAAATGTCACGGGGTTAGTTTTGAACTATGGCCGGAAATGTGTTCGGAAATTTAAGGATTTATTTTATGTTTCAATTTCAAATTGGTGTATTTCTGAGAGTATCAAATTTCACATTACCACATGGCCTAGATGGTATTGTGTGACTTGAAATGAGGATTCCCATAATATAAATAGCTCATTTTTGTTTACGTAGGCACTTGCGTCATTTTACCATATGACGGCAGATCTGTGCTCGTTGGCAAACATTTAACAATGGCTGAACGGGGGAATTTTGACCTCCGACCCTATTTAAAAAAAGAATAGACTATTCAATCTGCTCAACATCGAATGTGTGGATTCAAAGGTATGCGATTAATTTTTTTTTTTCGATCTGAGGAGCGATCGAGTGATGATTAATATTTCATATCAATAATAATTCTAGTAAGAATCATACAATAACAATAATATTGCTATTTCGTCTTGTGAGCGTTTGACACAAGCAATGTCTTTGGATAACAATCACCGTTTTTCTTTGTCGCTGTTGTATGAATTTTTCATGTTGTTTCAATGTAGCTGGAAGTGGAGAACAATTAAAGTGATGTAAAAAACTATAAATGTTTTCAAAAATTTAGGGCCATTAAAAACGAATTTGGTTCACTTGTAATGACATGCTTAATAAAAGATGAGTCTCCGACAGAAAACTGAATAGATAACAAAAAAAAAAAAGCTTGTTTGAATTATCAATTCTAAAATCAAACATGAAACCATGCTTCTATTGAGCAACATAAAACATTTAGACATCTCTAACAAAAATCAACGCGAAAAGACCACGCTCTGAATCACACACACTTCCAATTTAATAAAGTTTTAAATTTAAGACATTTTGACAGGTTGCGGGTGACATTCTCTCTCTCTCTCTCTCTCTCTCTCTCTCTCTCTCTCTCTCTCTCTCTCTCTCTCTATATATATATATATATATATATATATATATATATATATATATAAATTGTTTTTTTGGCCATAATGATGAAATGTGTTTTGCCACGTAACAGAAAATATATTTTTATATAATTATTTATAATCAAGAACTTTATTTTACATTTAGAAAGATTTACGAAATTGAGATATGTCGTCGGAAGAAAAGTGAAATGCATTCCATATTAAAATCATCCCATGAATTAAATGGATTACCAATCTATGATGAGCGAGATAAGAAATGAACAGCATGGCATCCCCACCAGGGAGTCGTGCAGTCTGTATTGCATACACAGGACTAGATCTCAAGTGGTGGAAATCTGAGTTAAAGATTACCGTTCACCTCATCGGTTAATGTGAGTCACTTATCAGTCGGCAGTCGAATTATTCCAATTGAAAAAAAAAAAAAAGAAAGAAAGTATAAAAGAAAAAAAAAGAAAGGAAAGAAGTGTGCAATTCATCAAATAGTTGAAGGCGTCTTCGGAATGGCACATTTTTGTAAAGTATTTGGAGATCGTAATTGCCGATTTGCTGCGCCTTATACTTTTCTGAGGTCTATCTGAATTTTAAAGAGATGTATTCGTCCTTTTACTGTTTTTGTTATTGGCTGAAGAAGGGATTTGAACCCGAAACGTTCAGTGTTTGGTATTTTGTTCTTTTATGAAATTGTTACATACATTTTTGAACACCGGATTGCAGTTTGATTTTCACCAGGTAGGGTTTTTCTTTGATACAGTTAAGCTTGTTTGAGGTATTTGAATTTGTCAGATCTTATGGCATTCAATTTCTATTTTGGACAAAAAAAAAAAGAAGCTTGTTAGACGTCTTTTGTGCAACAGAGCTTTTGAAGTCATATCTCATCCAGGTTTTTAATCTCGATGGAATAAAAATAATTAAAATGCCTCTTTCACCAACACAATGCACTCTAGGACATCACTGTTAACTTGAGAGCCTTGGCCCTGATTGGTCGAACATCAGATGTCTGAGTCTGAGCACGTCCCGTATATCCCTTTTGTGGAAAGTGCCAGGGTAGGGGGTTGATCGGCGAATAATTTTGTTTTCAGTTTAAAGGTCGAACATCTTTAGATGTGGCCAAAAACAGAGCTTTACAGTTATTCATAAATCATTGACGTTTTTTTATGTGTCACATAAAAATAAATGAATAAATGAAAATAAATGAATATAATCCAATTTCGGCCTTATCCTATCACAACTATTGTTACTACTATATAAATGTTTTACTGGGATATGCGAATTTTGATTTGGATATTAAAATTTTAGAAATTGTACATGGACGTTTTTTTTGGAATTCATATCAATATTGTCGTTGGACATTCTTTGCACTTTGGCCGCAACACTTTTTACTTAATAATTTTGGCACACTACAAACTTCAAAATTATCATAAAAGCTTTGATCCATACATTTCTTTGGAAGTCTCAAGTTGGGCGCTTAAAAAATATATTGTTCAATAAAGTAAAAGTTTTCTGGTCAAAACAAAGGGGCTTTTTATATGCCGGAATACTTTGCAACATTGTTCTGGATTGTTGACTTCAAATTCCTTTCGGGAAAGTAAATAAAATAATGATGATGATGATGATGATGATGATGATGATGATGATGATGATGATGAGGATGATGATGATGATGATGATGGTGATCCTGATGCTGATGCTGATGATAATGATTATGATGAGGATGCTGATGGGGATGATATTAAGAATGATTCTAATAACAATAATAATAAACATTTCTTTTGAACACCACGTCCATAAGCCTTGAGTGCTCTTGGTGAAAAAGATACACAATATAAACAAATTTTGTCTAAGATATCCTATTTTACATGTATTGTTTTAGAATAAAAACTATTTATTTCAAATTCAAAATTTAAGAATATAAAGCTATTTTTGTTATTGATTGAGGAAGAGGTTAGAGCAGCCCGAAAAATTCCGTATTTGAGTATTTTGTTCTATTTTGAAGCTGTTATATTCGTTTTTGCCGCCCATTACATTTTACAGTCCACAGTTCCTAGCAGCTTAGGATGCAAACTTTAGAGTCACATTCCCTCTCGCAAAAATCTCAAAATAACCTTGGCGAGTCTGAGAGCACATTTTTCTTGGAGAAGGAAGACCATTAAGCATGCAATGAGAGTAAAATAATCCCATGCCTTGTAAACAAAGGCGCTCAGATTTATGTTTACATTTCAACGTGAATCCAAAACACAAGACGTAACGGGCCAGCTGTTTGTAACAAATAAGGGGGAGAAAAAAGTCCACAAAGGTAAACATTGTCTCATTCCCCAGATCAGGTACGTTAGTTTCATCACCTCTGCTCTCCCTCCCTCCCTCCCTCTCCCCTCTCTCTCTCACTCTCTCTCTCTCTCTCTCTCTCTCTCTCTCTCTCTCTCTATATATATATATATATATATATATATATATATATATATATATATATATATATATATAGTGTCTGTGTGTGACCAATCTACTCAAAAGGATGTTCTGTCAGGACGAACCTGACTTTCATAAGAACAATTTAAGCTTAACTTGAGATGAATGTAACGCCTTCATGGGCGAAGATGAGATTTAGTTTTAAAACTTCAAAATCCTATAATTTCCTATTATTGATAATTTCGACGTAAAAATCCGTTCTCTCCGTGAAGTTTGTTCCGAATTAGGCTAATACCGGATAAACATGCACGTTGGGACACACACACACACACACACACACACAAACACACACACTGTGTCATACAAACACATATTTATACAGTTGGATGCTATATTTTCAATCCGTAGTTTTTGTTATATTACCACAAGTAGTTATAATAAATCGGGGAGTAAAATCTCATGTGAAACGTAATGAAAACCTTCAGTGTTCAGGAGTTACTCGAGGATATGATTATATTATAATCTAGTAATGAATAAAAATGCCTCAAAATTAAAAAGAAGATACATTTCAGGCAAGTTTCTACTTCAAAAACACTCAGGATATCAGTTCACTCTTCTCTCAAAAATAGAAAATTAAGGACTGACAACAAAAAAAAAAAAAAAAGAAAAAAAAAAAAAAAGCGGAGTATGAACATTGGTTTGTTATGTGGCGTGGGAATAGCAGCAGAAACAGCTGTTGTGGTTGTTGTGGTAGCAGTAGTTGTAGTAGCAGCAGCATCAGTTGAAGAAGTATTATTATTATTATTATTATTATTATTATTATTATTATTATTATTATTATTATTATTATTAATATTATTATTATTATTATTTATTATTATTATTATTATTATTATTATTATTATTATTATTATATTATTATTATTATTATTATTATTATTATTTTATTATTATTATCATACTATTATTATTATTATTATTATTATTATTATTATTGTTATTATTAGTCTAGTAGTAGTTGTTGTTGTTGTAGTAGTAGAAACAATAGCTGTCGTAGTAGTAGTAGTAGTAGTAGTAGTAGTAGTAGTAGTAGTAGTAGTAGTAGTAGTAGTAGTAGTAGTAGTAGTAGTAGTAGTAGTAGTAGTAGTAGTAGTAGTAGTAGTAGTAGTAGTAGTAAGTAAGTAGTAGTAGTAGAAGTAGGAGTAGATGTACTAATATTAATAGCAGTACTAGTTGCAGTATCAATAATAGCTGCAGTAGCATTAGTAGTTGAAGTAATAGTTTTAGTAGTCGACATTTAAGTAAAACTAGTGATAGTAATTGTATATCTTATGTTTTTTTCTCTTGTAGTTTGTCTAGTTCCCAACGGGGAAAAGAGAAGGAGATTGTGGAATAGAAAGAGAAATAAGTAAACATAGAGGCAGGGATAAGGAAATACCTGATTTGATTTGACATTTAGCAGGAGTTGGTTTCAGTTCCAGACATCGAGGTTTACGACACCACGTAATATTTGGACAGAGCGAGGAGGCAGGGATAGTCATTAAGCGTGAGCTGTAATCATTTTGGGAATGTAACATGAAAAATGCAGGTTTATTTACTCGATCGAGTCTGTTGTGTTTATGGCGAATCGTTATCCCAAGAGGGAAATTAGATGGCTTTGAAGTTTATAATATGATATCCTCCTCGTCGTTGCCGTCACCATCATCGTGATCATCATCATCATCATCATCATCATCATCATCATCATCATCATCATCATCGTCGTCGTCGGCATCGTCATCATCATCGTCCTCGTCATCATCATTATCATAATCATCATTATCATTGAAATGATGATCACCACTATCATATCATATTATTATTATTGTTATTATTATTATTATTATTATTATTATTATTATTATTATTATTTATTATATTATTATTAATAACAAATAATAATATTTTTAAAATAAAATAATAATAATAATAATAATAATAATAATAATAATAATAATAATAATAATAATAATAATAATAATTATTATTATTATTATTATTATTATTATTATTATTATTATTATAATAATTAATAATAATAATAATAATAATAATAATAATAATAATAATAATAATAATAAGAAGAAGAAGAAGAAGGATAGTTTTAACTATACTAATAATGATAATGATAATAATAATGATGATGATAATAATAATAGTAACAATGATAATGATGATAATAATAATGATGATAATGTTATTATTATTATTTTTATTATTATTATTATTATTATTATTATTATTATTATTATTATTATTATTATTAATGATTATTAGGCATTATATGTATGCTGTTATTGATATTATTAATGATACTGATGATGACCACGATGATGAAAAAGGGATTAAATATTGAAATAAAATTAAGGCAAGTGACAAAACTGTCTTGTTATTAATCAGTAAACAACATGACATAGCCCTCCAGCATCAAATAAAATTGTACCAATCATTTATGACAAAATTACTGGAAGAAGAAACAAGACTCGGATATAATTAAATCTTTTCCCAGGCGATATTGTCCATCAAATCAAGAGGAAATTGCACGGGATTGGATGCTTGTCCCACAGGGGTTCCATTTCCTTTGACATAGTCTGGAAAGATAAATAGGAAAACAAGAGGGATACAGAGGATTGGAAAACACGAATAAAGGAAGGGAATACAATTGATATAGATTCATTAGAAAATAGGAAACATTTTTCAATGCTATGATGTGCATCAAAGACTGAAGATTTGAACATAAAAGTAAGAAAGAATTTCTAATTCGAATGTTGCTCCACCCCATAAATAGTAACGCGTAATGATATCAAGTTTATAATAATATTTTGTGACGTCAGAATATCAAGCGTTTAATTTCAGTAAAATTATATTTTTTAAAATAAAGGAAGTAATTTAAGTATTGTGGAAAATGTCTTTTATTCGGAGATAATGAAAAATTTAAAAAATTAATATAAGAGGCAAAACGAAGATAAGTGAAATGAATGATTGTTGTTTTTCTCCAAGGATTCAAAACTAATATAAACTTATATAAAGTAAATGGCAAAGGAACGTTTTTATATTTTATGGATTTATATCAAGACGTAAGAGCAGCTTTGAACGCTAAATAGTTCTTTTCATATTCACTATTTATGCGATTGTATTAAATATATAATATAATACTATTATCTTGTTTAATCCCGTTGTAAGTTTATTTCCTCTTTATTCTTATTTCATGGCAATATGAAGAAATAAATGTATTTATATCTTGGATCCTTTCTGTATTGTATTGTATTGTATTACATATTTTACCCCTGTGGTGGTAATGACGTGCTCGTAGTGTATTCATTATCAGAGATCCCAAATGCATATTCTTTCATGGGCAGAGGATAAACTGGTTATATCTCCACTTTTGGAAGATTTTGAGATCTTATATGTATTGCAATCAGATTTTAAGGGAATTCATCTGACAATTGTTTGGTTCAAATTAGCTCAAAAATTAAGTTTAAAGTCTATACAATTATTAACCATAAATATATATAACTTAAATCAACTTTTCCCAATTTGAAGAAATGTGGAGATAGAGCCAGTTAACCCCCAACCCACGATTTGTGACCAATCATCTCTTAACGGTCTTATGTCGCGATGAACCTCGTATCTAAAATTGGATTTTCGAGTGAATGATGACATATTGAGTCAAAATACATCAGTTATTCCTTGAATAGAGTGTTTTTTTTTTCTTAAATTCCAAAACAGCATACTTTTCTCATGTTGATCACTTTTACTTTAAACAAAATTTTCTTCACCAAATTTATTCCGACAAAATATCAGCTTGACGTGATGGCTCATGCTTTTGTAAGCTACGAGGACGATCGCCAAAAAATAATTCAACACATATTTTATCACTCCACCCCATAAATAGTAACGCGTAATGATATCAAGTTTATAATAATATTTTGTGACGTCAGAATATCAAGCGTTTAATTTCAGTAAAATTATATTTTTTTTAAAATAAAGGAAGTAATTTAAGTATTGTGGAAAATGTCTTTTATTCGGAGATAATGAAATAAGAATCGAATGAGGGGTAGATTAAAAGATTTCTTACCCTTGCACTTTTTAATTTGAACTTTGTTCCCAACGGGCTTTGCAAGTTCGTGCAGCGGTTGGGAATATGTCTTGTATTCCCAAAAAAAAAAAAAAAAAAAAAAAAAAAAAAAAAAAAACAACAACAACAAAAAGCAAGACTGCAAGAATGGTATATTATACTCTGAACTCTTCTCCAACTAACATTTTGTCAGCTATTTTATTTCATTCCACGTTTGAGTTATGAAAGTTTTTACCCCGATCTAAAATTATACCATATATTGTGAATTTAATCGCTTTTCCGGAATCTCAGGTAGATCTTACGGAGCTCTAATGATAAGATAAACTTTTCCGTAATGGTATAGGAGATGTTGGGTAATCAAGATGAAAATCCCCGGGTTACAGAACCGATATTACAGTTTTTCTGTGCGGCTTTTAGTCTCGTGGTATGATATTTGCCTTCAGACCGCTTTGAGCAGCGCAAAGTTGAGTCATAGTCTTTACTTTCATTCTCTCATTGAACTCAGGTTTAAAATGAGTACCTGGCCGTTAATAGCATACTCTCTGTCAAAAAATTGTGATATTGCTTTCAGCCGTCATGTCTCGTCTTACATTTTAAGTGTTACTGTTGGCTAAGATCCCCTTGTAAAGCGTTTGAGCAGGTTTAGTGGATATGGTATTGTATAAAAAGTTTCTTTTTTACTTATTTTAAAAATTGTGTTGTTGTCTTGGAATATGAATTAAATATGAAAAGATGATCTCGGATCTACTTCAGCTCTGACACTTTAATGACAATTTTTATACTATGTATATATAAACTCCATCTCTAAACTATTTTACAATTCAATCATGCGTTTTATCTGGCAGGATATAATCCTAAAACGCCACAAACAAATAAACAATCCTCCCCCCCCCCAATAGTGGAACGACAAGAACATCAGTAGTAGCGATAATAAAACAGATAATCGTCAAATAGTTGATGAGACTGTCAAATAGTTGATGAGACTGTAACGTTCAAATATCAATGAATGAAGACGACCTTAAACTTGCCATAAAAACTGAGACCTAGAATCTCCAAATTTCTGGTTATAATGATAAAAAAGTGTTTTGCCGGCATATACCAAGAATCTATCTAGTCTATATTTCTGTCGTATATATTGATATTGTTAAAAACTAAATTAGTTTGGCAATCAGCAAAACTTAAGAATGATTCTATTTCCACGAGCGCCATTTAAAGCGAAGAGAATAGATTATTCCGTTAATCACAAATCTATTGTGAACATTCGAAAGATAGAACAACATGATTTCCATCATTTCGAATTTAAAAGAAATATGTTCTACCTTTCCTCTGTACAGCACACTATCCTTTTTTTTTTTAATTTTCGTTTGTGAGCCTCATTCCAGGTGAATTGTTTTGTAATTTAGAATATCATGGAAAAAGAATTCAAGAGCAAACCGTCATGTCAGGTAGGAATAGTCATTACAAATTGACCTCATTTACTCTGAAAATGTTCTTTTCTCTCTCCCTCTTTTTTTTTTCTTTTGACGTAAAACAATATTTTTTTTCTTCTCACAGCTATTTATTTATTTATGCAGATGCTACTAACGTCATAGGCGAGTAATCTTTCATGTGAATAACGTTTTAATACCTTAAGGCAAGGTAAGATTTCCTGTATTCTTAAACACTGATGTAGGGGGTGGAGGGATTGGGATGGGGGAGAGAAACGTAATTCAGTTGTCATGGGAAAAACTTTTTCTATCTTCAAAAAGTGATAGCAGAAAACGCGATGCTTTTAAGATACACGCGCTTAATTTTGATTTGGCTAGAAAACCCAACCTAATCTCATTTATTGATATACTAAGATGTTCACTGTAGATTTAAACTTTAGTCAAGTCGTTCGTAATCTTTATATACTTTTTTTGAAGTTTTCATTTGGGCCTTATGGTCATGTGTTTGCGCGCGCGCGCAAAATTTAGCCAGTGTACGATACCGCTATTGTAGAGAGAATCATGAAATTGCATCCTTCTGAGAAAGCACATTCTGTGTCAGAATTTAACTTGGTGTCCATACTAAGCCTTATTTAACATGGCTTCATGTAATACTATTTAGCTTGTATCTGAGAATCTTTTTATGGCTTAAAATAGAGTCAGGACCACACATTTATTATTATATTCTGAAAAAAACCCCCCACTGAAGTTTAATAAGAAAAGAAATTATATATTTGAGCACATACAATTTTCACAGCACGATATCAAACATGTAATGGAAACTCAAGGTCATTGATTTTGTCTTAGTGCATACATCTGATATTAGAAATGCTTCTAAAATAAAACAAAAATAAATGCCAATCACACATTAAACACACAGGGTGAATTCACCACAAATACTTACAATGTGATACTATTTGCCATAAAAAAGAAGAAACAGGCAATGTCTTTAGTATAAAAAAATATATAATTCCCTTTATTCATCCTGAAGGGAAAACTTGTCTTTAGGGCATTTTCCTAGAAAAGACTGGAATACCCTTGACGTCAGCCACAGTTCAGCGCCACAGAGTGAACTAGGGCGAGGTGACTTGCTCAATTCCATAAAACGCTGCGGGAGTCGAACTCGGTACCTTTTGGGTAGGAAGTAAAGATCCTATTACTCTGCTACGCTGAAAGGATTGTAGGGCAAGAACCAGGAAATAAATTGAAAGTATTAGGCCTGATTATTGAAATAGAACAATAGGCGTACATCTAAACCATCAACCCGCGAGGTTCGAGCCTGGTATCTACGAATTTTTTCTATCTTTTTACAACCAATTCGGCTCACTTTTGAATGTCCACCTATATTTGAGCATTCAAGGATAATGTAAGAGTAAGAGTGCCCGGTACAAAGATTTATTATTGAATTAAATGGAACTTTGCTAATATTATAAGATGGACTGCTTGGGAACAGATAAAGTTCTGCAAAGCCAATAGAGCATTATGCAACCTTGGAAAAGTGCTAATTAACTACCGGATTGCTTGTGTAAAAAAAAACAACAGAGTTCGTTATTCGTTTTCATCCTAAAATATGACCCATCTCTCAAAACGGTATCATGTCGGGATGAATTAATGGACCCCAAAATATGACTTGAGGATTAAAATGGTAGAAAATACTAATTTTTGAGTTTTTGCAATGTAAGAAATTGTATTTTTCATCCACAAAAACAAACAGAAAACTACCCCAAGTTTCATATTTGTGTCTATCAGTTCTGTTTTCAGCACCCATGTATATATCCCTACTTGACACGGTGGGTCACTCATTTCAGGAGGATTAAATTGCTAGTTGAGATGAAGTCTTTGGGTGTATGTTTTTGTGAAAGGTACAGTATACACACCTGCTCGTAGGAAGCCAATCTGTGGTATGGGTGCAGGGATGAGTTTAGTAATTAACCATGACAGGCATTTACTAGACTGATCCACAGGTACTTGGGTGGTTCCTTGTGTAATAAATGGATTCAATTTAGACTTGCTGTAGATGGTAATTTGACTAAATATGAATAATGAGTATTAAATTAATGACAACCTGTATAAAACTATAACTGTTTTTCATTGAATATATCATATTGTGGGGCTATATCGTTTCGTGGTATGAAACTCACTTGGATCGGAAGGTCCTGGGTTCGAGCCTCGCTCGGCGCATAGATGAGTCCTTGGAAATGGCTCTTTACTAACATTCTCTCACCATACTCAGGTGTAAAATAAGTACCTGGCCGTCAACAGCGTTGTCTCTTCCGAAAAAAAACAACGTTTTAATATCGCCTAACAGACGTCATGTCTCAATCTACATGTACATGTTGCTGTTGGCCAGGGACCCTTTGTAAAGCACTTTGAGCACTTTTAGTGGATATTGCCCTATATTAAAGATCAAGCCCAAGTTGATATAAGGGGAATTCATTTAATATGGTTTACGTACTTAAATCGTGTCAATCAGTGTCAACTAGACTAACACGTCAGCAATATATAAAAGGGCTAAATTTTTATTTATATATCCTTGATACAATCTCACAACTCGTAAAGAAAATAAGCCGCAATACTGAAATACTATATCCATTTGTTAGGTCCTTTAAATTTTAAGTCCTTCACTGTCCAAGGGTTTGAAGCAAGAAAGAAATGCATTCTCTAAGTAGAATTCAAGGGATGAGTGAGTGACTTTGACAACACAGAGCCAATAACCACTTCCTGTTGTAAACAAAAGGCGGTTGAAAGGCACACAACACGTATCTTATTATTGGAAATGTCTCAGAAAGGTCATTTTTGTAAAATTCAACACAAATTAATTTCAATATTAACTTAAGATAGTTTGAAGAATAAAAGAATGATTAAGTTTTAAACGTTTTTCTGGTAATGAAAGATAATTTAAATATTGAAGGTTTGCTATCAAAATTAAATCAGAAATAGCATTTGAACGTGTCGAAAATGTGTAGGCAATTTCGATACTTTAACTACTTTTATTTTATACTTTCAAAAACTAAGCATTTTTTGGTCAATTATGAGAAAAAACATGTTTTTGGCAAAGACACTACTTTATATAATTTGAGCTTCATTAATTACTCTAAAATTAGGAAGGATTGTGATTTTAGCATTTCCCAACAGCAGTTGATTATCGATATTTGATAGCATTTAAAATTTGAAGATTAATAGAGTTGACCATAAGCTAGCTCGGGTAACGAGGCGATTTAATCGTCCGTTGTTATTTTATTTTGGATAAATGCTCAAATTTTAATGGTTTTACCTATTAAGAAATCTCATTACATTAATCCATAGGACTGTATCTCTCCTTAAGACAAGGTGACTCTAGTTCCTATCCTAGCACATGCAAATGGGTCAAATCTGTGTTTGAAATGATTTCTGTTCCCTTTGTTTACACTGCTGTGACTGGGTAGCTAGGTCTAAGTCTGATCTTGTGGAATGTGCATTGCGATATAACAATATTCAATTCAAAGGGTAGATAGATCAGTATCTAATTCTAAAGGGAATAGTCATATTTTTCATCCAAAGGTTAGAAATTAACTGTTGCTGGTATTTTCATCTTACAAAAATTGGTAAAAACTCCGGCCTTCCGGTGGATCTGGTAGGTGTCATGACTACATTATCCTGTGTCTCGTCCAATACTTTTATAACTTCACGGTTTTTGAATCGAAGTATAGACTAGTGTTTAAAAATTGTGTTCGTGCCCTTAATTCCTTCTCAATAATATGTGCATTTCATTAACGTTTACCTGCATAAACTATAATGGTTCTCGTATGTGCTGCCAATATAGCTGTCCCTCTCAATTTATCGTTAATTATTTATTGTTTTGGTTTAATTATGTTCTTCTATTATAAACGGGTCATAAATCATAAGCCATTCAGTGCGTTATCAATCTGCACGTTCATTGCTTGTTCCTCCAACTATATTATTGCCCAGATTTTAAAAAAAGTCATACACTCCATCTATTCATCCATCCATCTATTTATCTATCGATCCATCTATCCATCTAGCGATCTATACATTCATCCATTCATCAATCAGTCAGTCAACTAATCTATCAACCAACCAATCAATCAATCAAGGAATTTATCCTTATCTTATCATTCAATTGTTTCAATGATTTCTGCCGTCTACCTATTCAATGATTTAGACAGACCATCGTTTTCCACCAAGAAGAACTCGCATCTACTGTAGAGTATTCAGCCAGCTGCTCACTTCAATGAATGTACTAAAATTTACTCAATCACTCGCTTCCTTCCGCCTGTGCAGTCACCCCATTACTCTCTCCGGCTGTAGTCATTATCCCAATAAGTTTCTCTCACTGCCCCCCCCCCCCCCCCTAACGATCCCACTTTCTTCAACGCCCCCCCCCCCCTCCCCCAACCCCCACATTTTCACTCGATCGTTATTATGTAGATACACCTGACTGAATATTTTTGCCTTGAATTCTTTCATCACATGGTTTTTATGGCACGCCCGACTGTAACTAAGGCATATGCCTGGGATTCCATTGATGAAGGTTGTGATGAAGTAGGAATTACGTCCTTTGATGAGCATTGCAAGAAAGGCTTTCATTTATTTTAGTGTTGATAGATGAATTGTATGAAAAAAAAATGAGAAGGAAAATTTGATGAACGGGTTTTTAAATTGTGACACAACTTTAAAAAAGCAGTATCTATGCGTGTTTGTGAGTGTGTATGTGTGTGTGTGTATGTGTGTGTGGAGGGGGGGGGGGATGAGTAAAAGTAGTCCTTTGGAACCATAAGGCCTATGGTTTATCCCGGTTTCTATAGCGTTAATAGGACAGAAGAAATTTCTTGCTTTGGACAGGACGCTAGTCTATTGTAGAGTACTTTCCGCCAGATCGAATAGACCCAGCTACCCAATTAGTGCTTGGTAGACATGGGATCAGAAAAAAAATCTACCTCGTCCGGAATCGATCCTAGTCTCTTTGGGTGTGAAGCGAGTGCTCTATCAACTGAGCTTTGAGGACCCCAAAGGGGTGGGGGATTAGATGCTATTAATTAGTCATAATGAAATATAAGAGACCTGGATTAATGTTTTATTCTTTATTGAGGAGAATGAATGCAATCTCTCAAACTGACAAAAACCTGGAATTTTACATTTCTTGTCATTTAAATTTTCAAACCCCCTTCGAAACATTACCGTTCTGTGGTGATGGATCGCAAATGTACAATTAACTGCAATATAATAACAAACAATCAATTCAGTACAATAATGGACGAATTAATGTGGCCAGATATTATAAGAGTTGGTAGAACATTATGGAATTTTTAGAATGGAATGAAAACAAGTTTGATGGTTGTAATCGTCTATCGTCATTAAGTTGGGAAGTAATCACTGTGATCGACGTTTGCTCTGCAATTTCCCCAAACTATAAGAAAACGTGAATGTTGAAGTAAATTAATTTTAGACAAGAAATGACACTCTCAAACCTGAGAATTTGACAATGTCAGGATCGTTTTAATCGATCGATAAATGTTGGATGAGATTATAAGCCAACATTTTAAAATGTGTTTTATTTTCTTCAGAGTAAGACAGATCTGTGGGTTTGGGGCCGGCGATTAGTTATGGAAATGATATTATATCATTGTATCTAATTCCCTCTGTTCACCCAATAATAATTGGGTAGGCGTGTTTTGTCATAAAGATCAGCGTCGTATCCAAAGGGTATCATATAATTGCTACTGTTCGTTACACCAGAAACTCCGGCTCCCTGGGCTTTCAAAATGGCGATCTTTTTATTTATTTTTTTTGTTATAAACGCTTCGTTTCAAACCTTACGATGTTACCTTTGAATGGTTGCCACCATGAGCGCTACGATTGGGAACTCAAATCGAATTCCAGAACGAGGGAATGCAAGAATATTTTTGCACTTTGATTTTTTATTTATCTCGGATTACTTTTTTTCATTTACCTTCAAAACGATAGCTTCACAAATATTTCAAATCACGATGGAAGTATCTCTTATCATTTTATCATAGGGTTGCTGTAATAAAACGACTATTATACAGGATTGATAGTAGTGGCAATGGATGCAACGATTTAAAAAAAAAGATGGATTTTATAAACGAAGATAGAAGCTTTCTTTTTTAAATGAAAACGAAAAATTGCATTCGTTAGGATTAGAATATCAAGTTTAATGCGGTTTTTGATGCTTCAATTCTTATATAATTAAGCGAAACTGAATTTTGATTTTATATTGAACA
The DNA here is from genome assembly GCF_034508935.2 of Berghia stephanieae. Classification (NCBI taxonomy): domain Eukaryota; kingdom Metazoa; phylum Mollusca; class Gastropoda; order Nudibranchia; family Aeolidiidae; genus Berghia; species Berghia stephanieae. Next base: position 118,460,247 of record NC_088360.1, read on the forward strand.
ATACAATCAAACGTTCGTTTTTATTTTCTTATCCATTAATCATATCCCGTACCTTTGGGTCTTCAGCTTGCCAATCATATCCAACCAAGTCGAGTTGGTTCGTTATCATCATTTTGGTTACCATCATCATGATCATCATCCTCATCATCATCTAATGCCAGGTTTGTCACAGACATTCTCGATCATGACTTTCGTCTAATGCTTGTCATTCCTTTGCCTCTCGAGAGAGGAAAAGGTTTTTCTCGTATGTTGATTGTGTGTTGGTCACTTGTTACAGTTGTCTTATTCTCTCCCACTCTATTTTCCCAGTCAGTTTCTCAATTCAATCAATACCTGTTGTTTTCGTAAAAATGACATAAAACTCAAGTGCTCTTTATTTAGTTCCTTGAATAAAATAATAACTATTTTTCAAAACCCCAATATTTGCCAAAAAGTTAATGTTTTTGATACGTTATGTATCATTTCATAGAATGTGAAGAATTATTTAGTCCAATCGACCGTTGCATACATCGTACTCGTATATAATAATATTTAAATTCAATCATAATTTTATATCGGGAATTTATTAATGTTTTACCAAGCAGTACCTTAAATCAACCTATTGAGTCTCTCCTCTGGTAACTTTAGATCTCGAAAATGAAAAAACAAACCCTGAGGTATCAAAATTAACTTCATGAAAGACTAATCTATACAACTGAATTATCCTTCCTTATCTAGGACAAGGCACATCTATTTAATTCAACATAATATTAAAGGCCCTAAACGACAAACAATCTTTTTGTATCGTCCTTCTTTGGACATGTTCAATGCTGCTAGGTTCCCTTTTGCATATTGCGTTAATATAAGTAACAAAATTTAAAATATTATTAAAATAGTATAACTTGGAACCCTATATAATTGTAATCAAACAACAACATTAAAAAATGGCAATTTCACTAGAAACTAAAATTACATAACGCTTACTAATGAATTGCCCCAATCCGAAGAGCCCATTATTAAATATAATCATATCCTTTGTTTAAGAAACTGCATTACCTTCCTTCTAATTTCTTCCCAAAAAATCTCATTTTAGCTTTCACCATCTCAACACCTCTCATACCTCTTGAACATCATTACCTTTAGCAGCTGGAGGCGGGTGCACTCCAGGACTTAGTGATTGTTTATATGCACAGTACCGGATCTCACAACTCTGGGGGATGCCCTCCATCCAATTGGGGTAAATAAAAAACAATTCTTACATCAGTTTTGCTTTAGTCAGTCTGTCAAGATAGGGGATAGGGGGGGGGGGGTTATCATTTACCTGCGCCACTGAAAATACAAATGAAGGTGTGGTTTGACTTAAGTTTATACTATTTTAAAACAATTCGCCAAGACAGATTTTAAACAATTCGATGCAGATGTCAACACATACCACATAAAAGTGCTCCTAGATTTGTTTTATTTTAAAAAGCCTTTAAATGTTAAGATGTCTTTCAGAGCCTTGAAGGCCATGGACCCGGAGTTTATCCCGGTATCTAAAACGTTAAACGGATAGAAGCTTTTGCTTGTTACCCTTTGGATAGGACGCTAGTCTATCGCAAGTAATATTAAATCTAATAGACGCAGCTACCCAATCACTTCTAGGCGGACATTGGGGTCAGGTGTAAATCTCGACAGCACCCGGGATCGATCCAGGTCCTTTTGCGTATAAAACGAGAGCTATACCAACTGAGCTATCGAGACCTCCTTTAAGTTTTAAGCATGACTTAATATTTTACAGGCCCAAATAATTCCAGTTTGAATTCTCAATAAAGCATGATTAATAACGTCCGTTTTGCTATCCGAAAGCTGTCATGAATCAATTTCTATGAACAGCGACAACCAGACTTATTCTATTTATTCTTAAAGGGTTAATAATCTCGTCTCATGAAAAACAGTCGAAAATGACTGAAAATGGTATCGAACCTAGAACTACTCGAGTTGAATGTCTAAACCATTTATTGGCTACTTCCACCGGCCCTCATACGATGTGGAATCAAAATTACTTTAACGAGTAGGCGGGCTATATAAATGGTACTAAATGGCTTGAATGATATTATCTCGGGGGGGGGGGGGGGGGGGGGGGGGCAGGAAGTTTAAGGTTATATTTTAAATAAAACTATAAAGATTGAGTCAGAAGAAATGTCTATTGAGGAGTGTGATTTCTTTTTCTTTTGACTTAAACAAAAAAAAAAAAAAGAAAGAAAAATAAGAGAGAGATAGATAGATAGATAGATAGATAGATAGATAGATAGATAGAGAGAGAGAGAGAGAGAGAGAGAGAGAGAGAGAGAGAGAGAGAGAGAGAGAGAGAAGAGAGAGAGAGTGAGAGAGTGAGAGAGAGAAGAGAAGAGAAGAGGAGAGAGAGAGAGAGAGAGAGAGAGAGAGAGAGAGAGAGAGAGAGAGAGAGAGAGAGAGAGAGAGAGAGAGAGAGAGAGAGAGATTGAAAAAAAAAATCTTCACTTGCTTTTGATATTTTTGACTTCAAAATAATTTCTTTATCCATTCCATTCCAACATAACAGCAGATCGACGCGGTGGGACCAACGAGCACGTAATCGTAGGTCTGATAACCGATTTCAATTATGAGGTGGTCGAAAATGGACAAAATTTTGCGTTTGTTTCAATGTATTTCCATTACAACAATGAACCCATAACAATGTGGGTTATCAGACCTGGAAATAAGTAGGCTACATGTCGGGTGGGACATATAATTTGTAGAGTTGAATTCTACCTATCGCTCATAATAATTTACGGAGTCGACATTTTTTTGTGGCATCTGTTTCTGGAAGAGTAATAACACTTAAAAGACTAACATCTCCCTTGCTCACATTATTTTTTAATTAGAAAGAACCCGAGCGAAGCATTGTGATGTAACGAAATGTGGTGAAAGTCTTCTTTTGAAATTCGAGAGTTAATTATTTTCTCATTCTTTTCTTGATCTATAACATTACACCATCTTAGAAGACGTAAAATGTGAGTTTGGGGTTATAGAATATATCATGTACGAGTATATGCATAGTTTGATGTACCTGGGAAGATATATATTTACTTTTACCTTTTACATAGACAAAAAAATATCAAGTGCATTGATGTGAGGTAAGTTAAAACTATGTTGTAATAGGTAATTAGTCCCCGTTGCCAGAAGCTTATGGGAATTTCTGGTTGGGAAATTATGACTCATTTGTCTTTTCTAACCTCCAAAAAACCTCAAACTCGAAGTACAGTGTTAAGGTAATAAAGATAAGATTTTGTCCTAAAGATTCCTGGAGCTCCGTTAGGAAATCCCTTGACAAAATAATAAGCCGTTAGCCTATTCTCCCGTACACTGAAAAGACACATTTTAATAATTTTGGCCAGAAATTCGGATTCAGATATCGATTCGAATTATCCTCAGTTTGTCTAAAACTCTCAAACCTGGGACGTCAAGAGAAAGTTCCAGGATTGAAAAACTTTGGCAAAATGAGGGGCATTTTAATTGATCGATATTAGATAGATGGAAGAACCTTCTTTAAAAATGTGTTGTCTTTTTTTTCACAGCACCCACGGCAGATTTGGTTGTCATTCCAGTTATCTATAGACGCCGGGTTTCTCTTAACAGGGAAATATGTAGGCGTGGAACGTTTACTTTTTAAACACCGAGGCAAAAGTGATGGGTGAGTGGAGAAATGTTTTAGGAAGAAAGCGAGCTTGCGTAGATCACATAGATTTATTCTGTAAATAATATGAAATCCATCCTTACCATCCATTACGAGAATCACTTCGGATAGAAAACAATATTGGCTGTTATGACTGACTTGATTTGACAACGATTGAAAATATTATGCCATTTCGGTGAACGAAAGTAAATAAGTACCCACATTTATTATGTTACAGAGGTCATGAGATGTTTCAGTTCATCCGGGTGATGATGTTCGCAAATTTTGGCTCCAGCATTCCGCCCTTGAGTAAGACACTTCAAAAAAAAAAAAACCAACAAAAAAACTAGAGCTTTTATAGAGCGCCATATTTTCAATAACTGTGCTCAAAGCGTTTTACAAGGGGTCTCTGACCAACAACAACACGTAACATGTAGACAGACGGCTGTTAGACGATATCATAATTTTTTTTCTCCGACAGACACAACGCTATTAAAGGCCAGGTACTCAATTTACACCTGAGTACTGTGAGAGAATGTGAATAAAGAGCTTTTTCCAAGGACTCAACTATGCGCCGAGCAAGACTCGAACCCAGGATCTTCTGATCCGAAAGCGAGTGTCATACCACAAGACCACATAGTCGGACACTTTACCCAAATTGAATCTGGTGTGAACAAATGCATGACTCTTGGCACTGACAGGAATACTAAAAAGTCTAGTACAAAAAGGTGTCTATCAGACGACTTGCACTGTTTAAAATATAAAGCTAATTCCATACACAGACTGCTGGGGGAATAAATAACGCTGGTGAAACCCATTAAGCATGAACATGTTGAAATGGTTATAGTGTGCTGAATAAAAATGCAGATCTATTCATAGATAAGTGGAAAATCAATACTACTATTGCAGCTACTACTACCACTGCTACTACTACTACTACTACTACTACTACTACTACTACTACTACTACTACTACTACTACTACTACTACTATTACTACTACCACTACTACTACTACTACTACTACTACTACTACTACTACTACTACTACTACTACTACTACTACTACTACTACTACTACTACTACTACTACTACCTACTACTACTACTACCTTTATCTTACTACTACTACTACTACTACTACTACTACTACTACTACTACTACTACTACTACTACGACTACACTACTACTACTACTACTACTACTACTACTACTACTACTACGACGACCACCACTACTACTACTACTACTACTACTACTACTACTACTACTACTACTACTACTACTACTACTACTACTACTACTACTAACACTACTGATTGATCGTATTCGTTGTCTTTCCCATTTATAGCGTGGCCTATTTGGCAAGATACTATTATAAACCTCCTATTTCACATTAAGGTTTAGGCCAAATACTTGAAAAAAAAGGACAACGCTACGAAGGTTTTTAAGTATAATATAATGTGTTGTGATAAATCACAAGTGTCGCCACTTGCCAGCCATACACTATCTTTGCTCATTCCACATGGCCGTGAGTTCGTGTGGCAGAGGCATCATTTCAGGTGTGGCGAGGGAGGAAAAATAATAAGGGTAAAAAATAGGACAAGTTGGTATTTTCACCATTAATTTTTTATAATTTTGAAACAAATATGAAGAAACTTATTCTGGACCAAAGTCAGGAGACCCGAAGGAAAACATTAAAGACGGATATTTTCGATAAATAATTGGTTTGGCGAATTAATGGATAATTGCATTCATATATGCATACATTATATTCATCAGATTACTCGATAGGAGAGTATTATTTTACAAATTATCCTAGAACGAAGGTAAACTTTTAAAAATATGCATAACTTATTAGTTGTTGTATCAATGTCTTTGATATTAAATGAACTATATTAGAAGCAGATAATATTATTTAATTGTTAATTATTTAATATCCAGGAAACAAGAATATTCTCTGTCCTTTGGGCTTTACGGAAGCCTTCTGAATAATGAGTCCCTCCGAGCCAAAAGGAACCAGAGTTTATACCGGTTTCTGTATTATTAAATGGAGAATAACAATAACTTGATACTCTGAGGATAGAACATCGGTCTATCGCATACTACTTTCAGCCAGATCTAACGGATTCAATTGCCAAATATGTAACTGCTGAGTGGAGAGGAGGGTCAGAAATAATTTCCACTCCACCCGGAGTTGATCTAGGTTACTTGCTTGTGAAGCAAGTGCTCGACCGTTGATCCATTGTGGCTCTGAAAACTAGCTGTTTTAAGGACTGGAGAATGGCGCAATTGAACAACAAAAATTTCCAATAAATGACTGAGTAGAAGCTTAAAAAAAGAATCCACCATAGGCTTATTGTACTAATCAGGATTGATTTTTACATCTAATCATAATTATTATTCTAAGGAAATTGTTCATTGTGATAAAGGATTTGATAACTGATAAGATGACTCGACAAAATCATTTCCCCCTTAATATTGTTTTCATGCCCTTTGTCTATATATTTACACTGTAATCACAAATCCCAGGTGTCTCCTGGCCTCGGGGTAGAAATGGGTTGAAAGTAAGTAAATATAATGCGAATTTCTATTTTCCTTGTTGCTTTATCATAATAGTAGGTTGGTTGCAGGAATTCCAGGCTTTGGTGATTGAGCTCCACGACATATTGTCTTTTAACAAAAGGCAAGCGATACTGAGCGTGTTCACGAACTGGATGAGTAACGAAGTTAGGAAAATGTTGGCAACATCATTGTGTCCCGAGTCACTCTACATAGACAATCTCATTCAACTCAGGTGTGAAGGAGAACCTGGCCGCAGGTTGCGACGGATATTTTAAGAATGCTGTTACAAATAGGACGCCTAACAGGCGACTTACACTGTACGAAGCGGAAATTTGGGACAGACAATTTAGTTTAGAAATTGTGAAGGTATGCAAAATATCCACGATTTGGTTACTCTGTTTATTTCTCGATTCATATAAAGTCGAGAAGCAGTAACTATGTCACTACAATAAAGCTTACAACTTGAAAGCTTGCTATTTCTAACGTAATTTTACCTGAACAGGCGGCCTCAAGGTTCCCCTCAAGGCGGCCTAAAGGCCAGGACTGAAGTTAAACCTGCGTCGTGGATGCCCCGCTTAAGGAAGACACTATCACACCTTGGAAAATACATACGATTTAATTTAACCCTTCCAAGCTAGTTTGAGATTTTCTAACTTCACATCATAGCTTACTGTGTGTACCAAAAGAACAATAACAACCAAGGGATTCGAGTCGCTGATTTTTTTCTTTCTTGGTCATAGTTATTATTAAATTATGGTCTTTTAGGGAAGGGGATCAAGCGAATAAGGTATTACACTTACACCCTGCTGAAACGGGTTCGAGCCTTGTCTTTCTCTTTTACTTTCACTTGAGCAAGAAACTTACCCCTTTCGCGGCGCCTCATGTTAAGTATCTCGGCCTTCTATGATGATAGTGGTCCTTCAGAGCCGGATGGAACTCCCATGGAGACAGATTTAATCCCGGTTTCTATAACGTGAAACGGACAATAGCAAATGCTTTCAATCCTTTGGATAGGACGCCATTCTATCGTAAGGTACTTTCCACCAGATTTAACAGGCCCAGCTAACCAATCACTGCTCGGTGGACAGGAGAAGGGGGGGGGGGGGGGGGGTCAGAAAGTAAGCTCGACTGCACCCGGAATTGATCTCGGCCTCTTTGCGTGTGAAGCGAGTGCTCTACCAACTGAGCTATCAGGACCCCCTCTCTGATGATAGACACGTTATAAAAATAATACCTGACTAAAGCAACAAAGGGAATTTATTATTTATTTATTTTATTCATCATGAAAGATAATGCTAGAAAATCATGGGTTGAAAAATAAATCAGTCTTTTCCTTTTAAAGCGGTTATTTTTTACCGCGGTTGATATTTATCCTGCACCCTGCTGTTCACCTTGGAGCTAATCCTTCTATCTTTTCGTGTTGTTTTTACACGTTTTTATCCTGCACAAACAACACACGACGGAGATTCGATCCCTCATCACCGCAGTCATCAAGCGCTGATATTTATCTGTCATGTCTAACCTGCCTAAAACATATACAGGTACGACCTTCTTGACCTATTCGTTTGTATTGCTAAGCATTTTTTCCCTTGTAGATAAACGTTTATTTCCTCCTATACGAAGCTTAGCTTTTGTGTCTCTGATCACTTTTACTGATGGGTAGCACCCCGGCGGTGAGGGTGGGGGTGGGGGGGGGGGGGAGGGAGGATGTGGGGGGTTAGAGCAAACAATGCAACATGCAAGGGTGTTAGAGAGTAATGAGAGTTACTCAAGGATGATAGAAATGTTTGGTTATTTGGCTGTTAAATCCCCCCCCCCTCCCAAATACCATGCGTTGTGTGGCTTATAGCATATCACCTCGCCCAAGCTCAATTTGCGGCGCTGCACTGCGGCGGACATCTGGGGTATTCCAGTCTTCCCTTGGAATATACCATAGAGACAAATTTCCCCTAGGTGATTTTATTTTATTTTATTTATAATAATAATAAATGGCATTTATATAGCGCTTTACCCCGTTGTCACAGGCTCTAAGCGCTTTACAGTGATATAAAACAAAACATATTACAGTGAGACAAGTGTGAAGGAAACGTGATACGAATTCAATTTAACAACAACAAAATATGAAAATAATATTGCAACATTATGACGTAAAAAGATAAAACTTTAAGCGAGATTTGAACGTTGTCAACGAATCCGAGCATCTCACGTGTGACGGGAGAGAGTTCCAAAAATGGGGGGCCGAAAATTGAAAAGACTGTTCACCTATTTTACGCAATGGCTTAGGTTTGACAAGGATTGATTGGTCATTGCTTGACCTCAAGTTTCTATTGGGGACATATATGTTTAGAAGGTCTTTAATATAGGAGGGACTGTTCGTGCTTAGGGATTTGTAGACAACAGTACAAATCTTATAGGCAACTCTTTTTTCAACAGGAAGCCAATGTAGCTCACGGAGAAGAAGAGTTGCTGACGGGTATTTTTTGTCATTGCGTACAATGAGCCTGGCTGCGTTATTTTGAGCAACCTGAAGTTTGCTAATTTTGTCTTTAGTTAAATTCGCCCAAAGGGAGTTACAATAGTCCAATTTAGATAAAACCAAGGAATTAATTAAAAGTTCTGTTATATGCTTCGGTATTAAATTACGAATTTTGCTTATTTTTTTCATTTCTATGTACATAGATTGTATGGTGTTATTCACGTGGCTTGTCATGGAAAGATCTTTATCAATGATGACGCCAAGGTTTTTTGCTTTATTTGAAAATTCTATTGTGCTATTTCCGAGAGTAATTAGTGATTTATTTGCCTGTTTAAGGATACTCAGTCTTCCACACATTAAAATCTCAGTTTTACTATCATTTAATTTTAACTTATTGTGGTACATCCAAGATTTAATCTCATTAAAACAGCTCGTAATTCGTTGTATTAAGAACTGTAAATTACTAAGGGGTGCTGAATCATATATTTGCGTATCATCTGCATAAAAATGATAACTCAGATTGAATCTGGATATCACACTAGAAAGGGGCTGCATATATACAGTAAAAAGGACAGGGCCAAGAACAGAGCCTTGTGGCACTCCAAAATTTAGTAAAACTTGTTCTGACTGAACACCATTCACCACGACAGTCTGCCATCGATCCTGTAAATATGATGTAAACCATTTAAGGGCAATTCCTTTTATGCCGAACGTATTTTCTAGTCTTCTTAACAAAATGTCATGGTCAATGGTGTCAAAGGCAGCTGAAAGATCTAAAAGGCATAATACATTGATATTGTTAGCATCAGCATTACATAACAAGTCATTAAAGATTTTAAGAAGCGCCGTTTCAGTACTGTGTTGATGTTTGTAGGCTGACTGAAAGGGTTGTTCCAAACTGTTGTTCTTAAGATGAGATGTTAATTGTGTAAGAACTACCTTCTCCAAAAGTTTTGACAAAAAAGGTAAATTTGATACAGGACGATAATTGTTTAATATATTGTGGTCCAGTGATGGTTTCTTCAGAAGTGGTTTGACGAGGGCACTTTTAAAGCACGATGGAACTTCGCCAGTCAGTATGGATGTATTTATGATTGATGTAATGGATGGTAATAATGTATCGATGGAGCTGGCCAAAAGCTGTGCTGGTAGGGGATCAAGGTCGCAGGATTTAATGGGGGCTTTTTTTATCAACTCGTTTATGAAACTAGGTGAAACTGGTTGGAACTTGTCTAAAGGGGTACCACAGAATGTATTTGTATCTATAAATGGTTCATGCCGATCTAGTTCTGAACGAATGTTATGGATTTTGTCTTTAAAAAAGTTGACAAATGTGTCTGGCAAGTCTCTTTGGTTGGTTGTAGATGGTAATGAAGTGCATCTTTCACGTCCAAGTAGATCATTGCAGATGTTAAATAATTGTTTACAAGATTTAGAAGTTTCAAATTTTGAAAGAAAGTACGTGGTCTTTGCCTTTTTTATTGTTGTCTTCCAGGCACGAAATGCGCTCTTGAATATTTCACGATGAATCATGAGGCCTGATGTTTTCAGCAGTCTTTCTGCTCTCCGACACTTCGTTTTAGCTTCTTTAACGTCCGACGTATACCACGGAGCATACTTGCGGTTGGTGACGGTCCTTGTTTGGAATGGCGCATGTTTGTCAAGCGTTTCAATGAGACAACTATTTTATTTATATTTATTTATTTATCTAAGTGTATATGTTTTATTGAGGAAAATAGATTTTAAAAAGTGTTAAATCGGGAAAATGAGATTCTGATCATTTTAAATTTATATCCACTTTTTGGCTCAGATTCACTCTGACATAGTGCCCGTGTTGTATAGGAAAAAAGAGCTTTTATATAGCGCAAAATCCACTAAACGTGCTCAAAGCGCTTTACAAAGGGTCCCTGACTAACAGTAACACGTAACATGTAAAACGGGACATGTCACCTGTTAGGCGATTTTTTTTTCGCCAGAGATAACGCTGTAAACGGCCAGGTACTCCTGTTTTATCTGAGTACGGTGA
>NC_088360.1:118475969-118478469 GCF_034508935.2 Berghia stephanieae
AAAAATATGGTAAATGGAACCAAACAATAAATTGTTACCATTAATAACCACAAAAAATACAACAATCATAATACCACCAATACGTACAATAATAATAATAATAATAATAATAATAATAATAATAATAATAATAATAATAATAATAATAATAATAATAATAATAATAAAAATAAAATAATAATATAATAATAATAATAATAATAATAATAATAATAATAATAATAATAATAATAATAATAATAATAATAATAATAATAATAATAATAATAATAATAATAATAATAATAATAATATTACCATCATCATTACTACCACCACCATCACTATTACCACCACCACCATCACCATCATTATTACGTTTCCAATCCGTTTTTCTCGTTTTTTAAAAATTGATACCTATAATAGACGAAAATTCCGGTGATTTTTTTAAAGGATAGTTAAAATATCTACCATTTTATTAACCCTGAAAACTACGATTTTTATTTTCCTATTTCAAGTAGGCAGGTCTGCTATGACAAGTATCAGTTCCATAGTCAAAAAAAGACAAACAAAAACAAAGTTTGTTTAATCTTAGGCTTTCGCCAATAATTCATACAATACAATTAAGACAAAATAATGCTACCAATCTCTCCTCATGCATTCATTAACAATAACGACCGTGTTATCTTTACTCCTTACCCAACCAACCCCTAGCTTCCCGATTCTTCATCGCGAACTATCTTATGTATGTATTAGCTTCAGGACGGGCAAGTACGGAATCTGCCCACCCTTCCTTTAAACGTCTTTATTTCCTCTATAACTTAGAATTCAACTCTCTCCTTTCTCAGAAGAGTATTTCTCGTATACTAATTCAATTGTTGAGAAAACCAAAATGGTGGTTGTATTTTATATATTTATTTAGTCGTGACTTCTGAATAAAAGTGTTTTGTTTTATTAGAGGGAATACAATAGAAAATTACATTGTTTTGCAAAAATATTTAGTCTGGCAATAAAAATACAGCGGTAATTACTTTAAGAATTTTTTTTAAAAAAAGGAACAAATTAATTTGTTTAAAAAAAACAAAACAAAAAAACAAAACAAACAAACAAATAAGACAACAATTTAAATAAATGAATTTTGAGAAGCACTAAAGAAAACGAGAAAAAAAGAGATAATTTAAATGGATAAACAAATATATAAAACAACACAAGTTAATACTAACTTGATATAATATTAGTAAATTGATACATTTAATTCAATACTGGAACCTTCTCAATGTTATTACATCAATGGTACCAGCACAAGTAAGGCAATAAATAAAAAAAAGTTCGTTTGCCAAAATCTCTATTTAGTGCTCACTGGTTTATAAGGTGGGCTCATTTGAATTAGCCCGACCTAGAACTAGAGAGGCCAGACAGCAAAATCACCGTCAGGCGACGTGACGATGAGATGACGATGTGGGCGGAGTGGAGTGGTTGGGAAAGGGGGGGGGGGGGGGTGATAAAAAAGAACAGGAGCGTATCCTGGTTTATGCATTACGGGGTGCATGGTGATTCGCAATCTATCAAAAATACATACAAATTGATTTCAGTACGAAGTATCAAGTTTAAGTACTAACTTTTAAAATTATCTAATATAAATTAGATTATTTCGGACCTGGTAATACAGCTTATAACTTGAAAAAAACAGGCTGGTATTTGCCCACCCTGCCCAATATTACCAGCCGTCCCTGTTTGATACGTATAGTGCAGGTAAAACACGCAGACGCACACACAAACAATCACACACACACACACACACACACACACACACACACACGAACACAAATAGAATGAGAAAGAGAGCGAGAGAGAGAGAGAGAGAGAGAGAGATAGATAGATAGATAGATATATAGATAGATGGATATATATATATATATATATATATATATATATATATATATATATATATATATAATAGATAGATAGATAGAAAGATAGATAGACAGATAGATAGATAGATAGAGAGAGAGAGAGAGAGAGAGAGAGAGAGAGAGACAGAGGGAGAGCGACAGATATGATGAGAGGAAGAGATAGATAGATAGAAAGAAAGATAGATAGACAGATAGATAGATATATAAATAGATAGAAATAGAGAGGGGAAGCAAGCGGGGAGAGAGAGAGAGAGAGAGAGAGAGAGAGAGAGAGAGAGAGAGAGAGAGATATATATATATATAGATAGATAGAGAGATAGATTGATAGATAGAGAGAGATAGATAGATAGAGAGAGAGAGAGAGACAGAGAGAGAGAGAGAGAGGGAGAGAGGGAGAGCGACAGATATGATGAGAGGAAGAGATAGATAGATAGAAAGAAACGATAGATAGATAGATAGATAGAGAGAGAGAGAGAGAGAGAGAGAGAGAGAGAGAGAGAGAGAGAGAGAGGGAGAGCGACAGATATGATGAGAGGAAGAGAAGATAGATAGAAGAAAGATAGATAACAGATAGATAGAATATAAATAGATAGAAAAGAGAGAGGGAA
>NC_088360.1:118483469-118503469 GCF_034508935.2 Berghia stephanieae
CGTCCCTTCCCTCGTAATGACGCATGGTAACTTAGTAACTGGCTCTAAACTATCGGAAAATGGCGGACGCCCTGATGAAATATTTCTCCGACGAGCATGAAAGCGTATCCAGAGGGAAAAAAAAACATTATAAATCTGATCATGTTTTGACTTTTGCACATTCTGATCACAAGACATATGAAAAGTTCTAGCCAGCATGAAGAATAATTCTTTGTTTGTAACCACGATGTCCGCCGTTGCTGGGCGACGTGACATCATATTGGATCCAATTGAGGAGAATGATATTTGTTTCTTAACTTAGTAAAAGTCTTATCTTATAATCCTGATCATTTTCACTTAAAACTCAACTTTCTTCTCCTGGGTCATCCCGACACAAAACCGCATTGACTTGTTAGGTTACGTTTTTATCAGGCAGAAGTATTTCTCAGCTGACAACTGCTTGAAATTAATTTCACTGTGCGATCTTGAAAAAAAAAAACATTTCAGAATTGAAGAAAAGTTTTGTGAGGCTATGTGCTCATGAGGTATGATACTCGCCTTTGGATCGGAAGGCCCTGACAGGCGTTATGTTTCTTCCTGCATGTTTAGTGCTACCGTTGGTTTGGGACGCCCTTGGAAAGCGTTGTGAGCACGTTTCGTGGATATTTCCCTTTTGAAATGCTCAAGTTTTAAAGAAAATATGGCTGATCTGTGAATAACATTGTGGAGAATGCTACTTTTCTTGTTCAAGACTAAAACTTGAAAACATTATGCTGGACGATTCAATCCTACTGTCACAGAAGCAAATGCATCTTCAATTAATATGACGAATGAAGTCGTAATGTAGATGCAACGAAATTGACGTCATTGTTCTTTATCATTGTTTTGGACAGCCATTTTAATGATTAGTAAAAAAAATGTAGTAATCACAAAATTGTAACATGTCAATAAGGACACCCAGTTTTTGTGTGTCGGTACGTTATATCCGGCTGGCGGATGTTGTGAGAATTTTAACTTAACGCAATGCAGCAATAACAAGTCAACTAGATATTTTAGCTTTATGAAGAAACAAAGAAAAATATGTAACCCTTAACTTTGATCCGATAGATCAATCGGTAGAGCACTCACACAAAGGAACCGAGATAGATCCCGGACGAAGTCGAGATCTTTTTCTTTTCGAACCTCCAATCACTCACCAATGATAGGGTAGCTGGATCTGTTAGATCTGGCGGATAGTACTTTGCGATATTATAGCGTCCTATGCAAAGGTAGCAAGGAATTTCATTGTCCGTTTTACGTCACAGAAAGAGGGATTAACTCCGGCTCCATGGGCCTAATGGCTGTGAACGACTACCTTAACTATTTGAAACTGTAAACCTCGGTTGTTCTCCGAAGAATGACATTTTTTTATCTATCTTCTCTCCATTTCCCACTCACTCTCTTCCTGCATCTTACACACTATCTCCCCCCCTCCCTTTCTCCTTCTCCTCTGTCTCTTACGCGCACGCACACACACATACACACACACACACACATACACATTCTCTCTCTCTACACCAAGACACTCACACATATAAACACGAACCGCAGGCTTATCTTTAATCTCTGGACATTTGATTGGGCATTCCATTTTAAAAAGTTGAATGATTTAGAGTTAGAGAGTCGTTAGTACTATTCATGTACTCACGTACGCCCAGACGCCTAAACACACAAGCACACACCGACATTCACGAACTCACAAAGAGTATGATAAGGAAAATGGAAGCTTTTTATCGTCTCTTCTCGGAACGGTGCCAGAAAATATCGATGAGCCGTGACCTAGGAAAGGCTCCACCCGAACTCATTGACATTTGACCTAGATTAGACGCTGAATAATGACGCATTACTTCGCGTTTAACGTGAGAAGGAACACACACATACACACACATACACACACACACACACACACACACACACACAGAGAAAGAAAGAAAGAGAGAGAGAAAGATATATACATATATTTTATATATATATGTTATATAGGTATATATATATATATATATATATATATATATATATATAATATATATATATATATAATATATATAGGTAGGTAGATATCTATCTATCTATATATATATATATATATATATATATATATATATATATATATATATATATATATATAGTCAAAAAGATAGAATTCCTGTATTTTCGTCATAGACATACATGGTGACGTCAATCAATAGATCGATACGAGCATTTTCTATCTGTAAGAAGCCCGATATCCGAAACGCAATATTTATTATGGGCTTGATTTAAAATTGTCACAATGGACAATATTTATTAAAATAGATTTACGAGAATTCTCATTGTAACAAAGAGACCACAACAATTTGGATTATTTGGCATGTATCTAACAACATACACATCAATAAAACGTTATGGATTTGGACATGCAATATTTATGTGATTAAAAATAATTGTGCTTATGACCAAGAATAAAATCGATGCTCTCATAAAAATCAGATTACGTCGTAATGTAACATTGAGCTGCTCAGGACACTTTTTTTGAAAAATATATATGAACCCCCCCACCCCAGCCCCCCGGCCAAAAACAAAAATAAATCCCCCCAAAACCCCAACATTCTTTGCATTAGACGTCTAATCCTTTTTAATAAAAGTGGCTCAAGTAACCATTGCCTTGGTGGCCCAAGTAAGCCAATATTACGGTATGCTAATAAAAAGATGCTTATGAAAGATTGTTTTCAATATTTGGTTCAAATGAATCGTTTCCTTCAGTTATAAATGATTCAGATTAACTTTTATATATTTCCTTTTATAACTCCATGGCATAAACGTTATCGTTTTCAGTTGACTTTGTTTTCAAAACAGTATACATTATCCCTAAATTCCCGTTTTAAAAGTGCGATGAAGAACAACAAAAATCTGTGATTTTCCCTACGTTTTGGCAGCGTTGATATAAACATATTCCTTACTTTTCACCTCGACTTCTTGTCAAGGTGAGGTATCAGCGCAATGCGTTTTCAACCATCAATTCTAGATTTTAGAAAAATGTTTGCAGTTGGAGCTATTAAAAAAATCATCCTGATAATTGAAAAAAAAGAAGAAATATCTGTTTGTTTGCCTTCCCTGCTGAGAATTTAAATAGCCATACTTGACACATTACCCCTCACGTCATGACCTAATTACGTTTTCCTTTATTAGACAAGGAATACCGTCCTCACCCTAGAAATATATCGGATAATAAGAAAATTGCCTTTAAAATCAAGTTGAGTAGAAGAGGCTTAACCAGTTAATTGCCGTTCTCTGGAAAACTCTGACCAGAAAACTCGTCATTCAAATATCGATCAATTTAAATGTCCCTCTCCTTGGCAAAGACTCTTAAACCTGGGACTTCGCAAAGAATTGTACCCGTTTTAAAAGCAAAAACTCTTTTAAGATTAAAGATTTTGTAATCCATAATTTTGATAACTGTTCTTTCATTTTTTTTCTTATAAAAAGCACACCCCTCCATAAACAAAGGAAGAAGAACTCGCCCCCCCCCCCCCCCCCAAACAAAATAATAAAATAAATAAAAACAAAAAAAAAACAAAAAAAAAAACAAAACAAAAACAACAAAACAACACAACAAACCACCCAAAATGCAACAAATAGCCCCCAATCAAATAACATAACAAAACAAAACGAAAACCGAAGATAAAAATCACAGAAAAAATATTTCAACGTGTAATTCGTGACACTTTAAAACAAATGCATCAAGATTCAAGGGTGCCACGATACAATTAATTCAATTCTTTGTGTGACAGAAGACATTACATGCTGCCTTAATTCTCTCATGCTCGTAACATTAAAAATAAATATGTTGTTCTCTTTGATGTGGGTAGAGCAAATGAATAATGAAGAACATATTTGCCCTCGATCCTCCCCTTCTTCCTCTATAATATTGAGAAATACATTATATATCCTATTACTGAGTGTGTTCTCCGTGTTTGGAGTGAAAAATATTATGGTTTATTTAGAATTAAATATCTGTCATAAATAGGAGGTGATAAAAAGGTTATCACATCTCTTAATAGAACGCCTTTTTACTAGATATAATATGATATTTAAAGTTCAAGTTTTCTGACTAAAGAAAAAAGTAAATTTCCTCAGAGGACGACAGTATGATTCATGAACGTATAATATAGGCCTACTACTGATTCACCGTCCTATACAGTCATCTTGAGTAAGAACTGCCGATGATAAATAATTCAACCAACACTAGCATCGATTTTTTATAAGTCTGACCTTCCCAGAATCAGTGTGTCATAATGAATGTAAACGAAACAAACACACAAAGAAAAAAATAATAAGACAGCTTTGTAGTATGAGCAACATGGTATAAAGAAACGTTCCGTTCAATTAGCGTTCTCAAGTGATGGTTATGGTGGTTTATCGCCAAGCATTTGAGGTACAATGCTTTGTTGAGAATCATTTGACGAGCGAGAGAATTAATCTTTATCGAGACCAATTCAATACGATTGTTATGTCTTTTAAATGAAAAGGAAAGGCTGAAATAATAAAATCGCGAATAAATCGAGAAATCACACATAGAAGGGCCTGATGGGGGAATATGTGAACATAATATTATATTTATGCTCCTCTAACCACCAACTAAATCTGGCTAAAAGTATTTTGCGATTGATCATTGCTTTTCTCAAAGGGGCAGAAATCACTTTTTACTAATTTATTTCACACCACCGTGTTTAATTCAGGCAGTGTGTCTTATATTATAGTTATAAATTTAATGAACTACACAATGTTAAACTTAATTTAATGTTGAAACAGTTAAATAAAACATGGTATTCTGTAGCTTTATTCATAATATTATGCCAGGTAGACATTGATTAAGATGAAAACTGTAATGTTATGTGCTTGACAATGGTCAAAGAGTATAACCTCCCTCCCCCTCCACAATACGTCATTGTGGTGATACAGTTCAAGGTGAAAAGTATTTGAATCTAGTGTTACGCTTGCATATAATGCAAATGTTTCTGCCTGAAGCTTGAAGAAATATCTAACTAATGAGATGAGATAGAAGCTTCAATCAAAGATATATTATGAGAGATGATAGGACGGCCATCTTCTTATCTCTTATCTATTATTCGTCTTTAGCGCTTCAGTCACTGACGTTCGTTGACAAAGGGGAATTTCGAATCTGTCTTTGTGCGTCTATTTCATTTTACTATTGTTATCTATTACTTGCTGACCGGAAGTCGATTTAGGGTGTTAATAGACTGTTTTGTATAAGTCTGACCTATACCAGCAGGGTTATCATAATTGGCGACATTTGAATTGTGCTGAAATTAGTTTACTAGACATCAGATTAAACCAGAAGTAGCTCTGTCGGTTTGTCTTTGTTGTATCCTACACAAGGCATCTAAGACAAATATAAACCATAATACGAATACAACAGGATCAACAACAGGAAATTATTATTCAGTGAATTGTGAAGCTGAAACACGCATTAGGTCCGATGAGAGCATTGCAAAAATTCGACCCACAATCCCATTATAATTGAGTTGATTTATAATATAAAAATATCATTTAGATCTATAGTCAAACATTCAAGACTTGGGTTAATTTCATTGTTTAACTTACAGAAAAGAAAACAGCAACTTCAATATATCTGATCATTTCAAGGTTATAAAATTCACTAATGGACATCTGGTTCATCCCTCGATATTTATAGATTGACGCGATGTGGTCACTTACATACTCGTGCATCTATAAAAGATTATGGAGTTAAGCTAGTCCTTCAGAGCCAATAGGCACATGGAGCCGGAGTTTATCCTGGTTTTTATCCCATGAAACTGACAGCAATTGATTTATACCTTTTGGATAGGGTGCTTGTTAAAAAAACAAAACAAAACAAAAATAATTTAAAATTGAGCTTTTATATAGGGTAATATCCACTAAACGTGCTCAAAGCGCTATACAAAGGGTCCCTGACCAACAGCAACGCGTAACATGTAGAACGAGACATGACGCCTGTTAGGCGATAGTACATTTTTCCCCCGACAGAGATAACGCTGTTATTGGCCATGAACTCATTTTACACCTGAGTACGGTGAGAGAATGTGAGTAAAGGGCCTTTTCCAAGGACTCAACTATGCGCCGACCCAGGACCTTCCGATCCGAAGGCGAGTGTCATACGACAAGACCACATTGCCGCAAAGTACTTTCCGCCAGATCAAACAGACTCAGCTCTCCAATTACTACTGGGTGGATAGTGGAGTCGGAAGAAATCTCGACTGCACCAGAGATCGATTATGATCCCTCTGCTTGTGAAGTGGATGCTCGACCAATTGAGATATTGAGTTATAACCCCCAAAATTAACAAAAAGCAAAATAAAAATGCAAATTCCAGCTGTCATAACGTACCAAACCTTTCTGGCTGATTGGATGGGCAATGACGCATGGACGCTCAACATTTACGCTGCCAGTATCTTTTTTTTTTTTAATTTTTTTTTTTGCATCAAAGCAGTCAAAACAGGACTTACAGGAAACAGGCCTGGTTTTTGTGATCGATATCCCAGCCAATATTGACTTTTCCCTAATTCGATTTGTCGAGATAAAACAACTTGAAGATTCATAGCGATAGGAGTGGCGTTAATCAAAATAATTGATCTCCTTTTGGACGCGTTCGTGTGTTTTTCCAACCGCTGGCTGGGCGTCCTGATGAAGGGGTTGGTATTGGCGGATGGTGGGTCGTGGGAATCAATAGAATTGGAAATTAGAAATAATATTATGATATAATGTGATATGAAAATTGTCGCTGTTATATTCTTGATTTCCTTTTAGAAGATATTCATTTTGAATTTCCGATTTGTGTTTTTGTGCGCGTGTGTGTAGTTGGGGTGGAGATTGTTAGGGGCGGGTATTTTTTAATATATCAATTATCAAATTTTTTATTAATGTATTTCAAATCAATGATAAAGCACCACTATTAGGAGCCCACCGATTGCATTATATCAAATCGGAATTGGTCCAATTATTGAAAAAATGATCTAATATTTCATCTTTCTATCTCACCCTCTCGATCTCTTTCTCTCTACCCCTCCCCCCCCCCACCCCTACCCCCACCTCTCTCTCTTTCCCTCTCTTCCCTCTTTCTTTCTCTTTCTCACATTCCCTCTCTATCTCCCTCTCCCCCCGCCCCTTTCTCTCTCTATTTTCCTCTCTTATTCTAATATAATGTGGCGATCGGAGATGGTAAAAAAAAATATACTGGTATTAAACTTCTGTTACTTATAATATTTAATTACAGGATTGCGAAAACTTAACAAACGAAACACCAGATAAAATTGTCTCACCTTGGGCGGTGAAGACAATGAATTTTCTCATAACTAAAGCAACGGTATATTTTTACCGAGATCAAAGCGTTGAACTTCTTCATATCTGTTTTATAGCCAGCTATCAATGACATGAAACTACAGGCATGCGAATTTAATTTTGCCAATGTTATTGGATTATATATATATATATATATATATATATATATATATATATATATATATATATATATATATATATATATATTATATATATATATATATAAATATATATATATATATATAATGTATATGTATGTATGTATATATATATTTACATATATATATTATGTGTATAAGTTAAACCCATAATATATGTGGGGAAATAACGGCTATTAGAAAGAGACACAAATTTATTTTAATTATCATACTACTGTATTGTGGATATTAACATATATCGAGACCAATCTTTTGAGCCATCAACGATCAAAATCGGTCCGGTAATAAATTCTGTAGGTGCGCGCAAATGTGTCTGAAAAAAGGGCGTCAGATGACGATTCCCATGACCTATCATTATGCCTTAGCAGATTTTATAAATAATCATTTGAGTCAATGGGTGATAAAATACCCTCAATTTATGAAAGGTTTTCATGTATCTCGTATATCAATATATTAAAAAATATTTTTATACTTTTAAGATTTGCCTAAATTCTGTACTTGTTGGTTAATATTAACATGTGATGTACGCAACAATTTTAGCCCAACCCTTTTAAAACTATCTTGAAATATTTCCATACTATAAACTGGGTGGCCGGTTTGGAGGAAGACGGATATTCGGGCACTGTTCTAGTCATTTCGTAAATCAGGATGAATACCCCTTATCCCCCCCCTCTCTCTCTCTCTCTCTCTCTCTCTCTCTCTCTCTCTCTCTCGCTCTCTCTCTCTCTCTCTCTCTTTGTCTATCTCTCTGTCTCTCTCTGTCTCTCTCTCTGTCTCTCTCTCTCTCTCTCGCGCGCACATACACACACACAGACACACAGACACACACACACACACACACACACATGCACACATAGAACTTGCCTCTTTAGTCCACTGCTCACTCTCCTCCCGATCGCACTCATATTATACTTTTAAAATTGATTAGTATAAATAATGAGATTCTGCATTAATCTTATTCACTGTTCGGTAAACGATTATCTTTTCTGTCTGTATTCCCTTTTTGACGCACAGGAACCTTTAATCAAACTACGACCCTAATTCACCTTTACTACCAAAGGTTATGTAGTCCACAATGTTAGATCCTCCTCTTGGCAGGCATCAGTCTACCAGTTTACCTACCAGTTTACCTTTCAATTTATTAACTTAATCGACCTTGTCTTTTTGATGGCTTCATGATGGCCCCGTCTAATTATGATAAAACATGTTGTGTGGTTTACATCACGCTGGTCCAGTATACCATGAACCAATTATAAGCTCCTCAAAAAATTATATTACACCAATGCCTGCACTTGGTTTATCAAATAATGATATGTCTAAGCGAGGTTTCACCAAAGAATGACAGCACCAATATCATCTCTGACAACCCGATTGCAATGCTGCCTGTCACTGGAGTCGTAGAGATGCAATCCCACCCCTGATCTAATGTTTTGCTATCTAAATTCTTCAATTTGTGTGCGAGACAATATTTTAATGATACAATCCAACTCTCATGTAGCTCCATGAACTGAAACTACCAAAATGTAAACGGGGAAAAAGAGTGATGTAAAAATAACCTGGCTCCAATCTTATAGGAAGTGTAAAACCAGCCTTCCGGAGGACTTTAAAAGTAATGAACAAAAATGAATATAACAGCTTAAAAAAAAAACAAAACAAAAAACAAAAAAAAAAAAAAAACAACAAAAAAACCCAAAAAACAAACACCAATAACGGACCGTTTTGGGTTAAAAACCCTTCTTCAGCCAACAACAAAAAACGATAAAAACACAAAGACATTACTAAAAATCCAGTTCGACGACTAAATCTTTCATACATCCTCACTCGTTTCGTAAACCTAAGAATCTGCTTAAACATCCTGCTATTAAAAAAAAAGTTAGGTCACCTTATGATTCAATATGTAAACTATTCATTATTAGTCCTCCGAAGGACAGGTTACACATACACTTCCAGGGATTTTAGAAGGTAGCACTTAGACTTGTCCAATTCGATTTCTTCTCTTCTCCTCATGATTACATTGTATCACCTAAACATCGCAATTCTTTTTACAAATTATACATTTTAAGATTAGGGCGAGATGACAATATTCCTTTAAAGTCTGAAAACTCGTAAAGCTGAGTTCATTACAGTCCTTGTAACTAGAAAAAGACCAACACTCTCTAAAAAACTTCCTGTCATAATATCTGGACAAGATCAATTCATGGCTTTAAAAGTCAAGGAGTGGGAAGGGTGGGGAGGGGCAGAACAGATAACACTTAGAAGTATGAAATCAAAATAAAGCAATAATCATAGATGGGTGCGCTGGACAAGTGTTCTTTCTCTTGAGTTCCAGGTCATTCATCTCGATTGGGATGCACAGGGAAGGAGAGGAAGGGATTGGGTGATTATCTGTGATGAATGCAACGATTGCGATGGTGATAGTAATGATGATGTTACCACCGCCGACATCGACGACCTTGGTGATGATGACGATGATGATGATGATGATGATGATGATGATGATGATGATGATGACTATGATGATGAAGATGATGATGATGATGACGATGATGATGATGATGATGATGATGATGATGACTATGGTGATGAAGATGATGATGATGATGATGATGATGATGATGATGATGATGATGATGATGATGATGATGATGATGATGATGATGGCGATTATCATAACGAAGACGAAGGTACTAATGAAACTGAAAAGAATAATTTAAAAGATGATTCTTTTGCTACTCCTAAATGAGCTAAATTGGCAGGTCGTGGTAGGTCCTATTTAGGTTCCAGAGAATCATAACGTCGAGAGGTGGAAGGTAGGGTGGAGCCGAAGGACGGACGACTGGGATAGATGGATAGATAGACAGACGGCTGGATGGATGGAGGGATGGAGGGGAAAGAAAGAGAAGTTGGGTAGGGATTGTGGGGGTTGGGTGGGGATGAGGAAATAGGTTATCGATCTGTACCGTCCCATGGTTAGCTGTCCCGAGACCGGAATAGCTTTGTTCACTCTAAAGATGTAGTATTTATATTTCATTCTTTTTGGCAAAATACTAACTGTCCGGTGGAAAGTCCAAAGGTGCTGCTGGTGTCACTAGGCATGTATTGGTGCTGGGAAACGAACACTCCAATCGCAAGCTTTTATTTTTTTATTGCTGTGTTTTGATGTGATTGTTATCTTGGTCATGTTGGGAAAAGTCATTATTTCTTGAGATAGTGTTTTTGTAAGGAAAGTAAATATTTCTCTTAACCGTGTGGTATAAGATCCGCCATTGTATTCGCTAGTCTTGTATGGGGATGTATAATCGTTTACATTCTTTACTCACATTTCAATCCTTTTTCGTTGTTGTTATTCTTTTAGTATCATCGTCAAAAATAATTTATAAGTCATGCTAACCAAATATGTAACTTTCAAAGTATTTACTTGTTATAATTAAAATTTTCCCTTGCATATTTTTAACATTCCAATCATATAATATCTTATTTTTTTTAAAGATGGGGGAATGGAAGTGAGTGTGTGTGTATGTGTGTGTGTGTGTGTGTTTGTGTGTGATAGAGAGAGAACGAGAGAGATAGAGATAGATAGATAGATAGATAGATAGAGAGAGAGAGAGAGAGAGAGAGAGAGAGAGAGAGAGAGAGAGAGAGAGAGAGAGAGACACACACCCATCTACAGAGAGAGAGAGAGCGAGAGAAAGAAAGAGAGAGAGAGAGAGAGAGAGAGAGAGAGAGAGAGAGAGAGAGAGAGAGAGAAAGAGTTGGCAATAGGGATAATTTAAATAAAAAATTACATAAAAGTGGCTCTTTTTGCACCCATGGCTAAACTGGATATATTATATCTTGCCGATCGGATAAATAGCAGATATTTGGAATATGGGGAAACAATAAAATAAAATATAGCAGATAAATTATAAATTTCATTACATTTCGACTCATTGAGTTCTAGATGTAATACAATTTATTGAGAGATATATAATTTTGTTTCTTGAAGTCCGTGAGTTTGTTCTTTTTTTGATAAAGGTGTAAAAAATTCAAATGTCAGGGAACCAAAATTCAAATCTCTCCGTAAAAATCACAACCTCTAATGACTAAGTTTATCAGTTGTAAATTCCAAAGTGAAAAATTAGGGAACAGGTAGATACTGGTGTAAGATAAAGATCTGAAAAATGCATATGAAACAGTTTGAAACAGGCAAATCAAGAAAGAAACATACAAGAAGAAAAAAAACATCCCTAAAAATTAGTCTTTCACGACTACCTATGCCATACACGACATTATAGTCCCGCAGACGTGATTAGTCATTACTTCGGCCTACACCAAACAAATCACATTTAGTCGTCATTTTTTGCAAGAACACTATTCATGGGACAGCGTAGCTCAGTGGTATGGTCTTTGCTTCGTACCTGAAAGGTACCGAGTTCGACTACCTGCCGCGTTGTGTGGCCTTGAGCAAGTCACCTAGCCTTAGCTCACTTTGCGGCGCTGCACTGCGACTGACGCCTGGGTTATTCAAGTCTTCCCTTGGAATAGACCCTAAAGAAAAAATTCCCCTTAGCGATGAATAAAGGGAATTTATTTTTTATTTTTATTCTCCAAACACCAATAGATTAAAACGACCTCCCCCCCCCCCCCCCCCCCCCCCATTTGTCGACATCTCAAAGGTCACATCTCTGATGACAAGAAAGAGAAATCTTCTTGACGAACCAAAGAGGCCTTGAAATCATATGTAGTATTGTTGATTTATGATAGTTTTACATACAGTGTGAGTCGAACACTCTTTCAATAATTGAGCTCTCGAGACGTCTTAACCTGCATATTATATTATGCGTAAGGACTGACCAAAGTAAAAGATTCCAATATCCATTAACGTCTTCCTAGGAATACAATTACACAAAGCAGGCAATCTCAAGTTGGAACAATAAAAGGCCTTCGCACATTATTATTCTTCCCCCCCCCCCCCCCCCCCCCCCCCATTATTAGAGATGTTTTATCAGCTTTGTATAATTTCTTTAATGGGTTTCAATTTCTCTGTCCAATACAATGAGATTAAGGTTTCCTTCTTAAAAGCATTGGAATGGATTCTTTATCCTTAATTTGGTTTCCTCTAGGGTGACCCATTTTAACTGCCTTAACTTAATTTGATAATGCGCTTTGAGCGCGTTTAGTGGATATTGCGCTATATAAAAGCTCAAGTTTATATTTTTCACTATCAATATCCAAATCTTAACAGTTTTTTCTTGGATTTAATCTTGACTAGATAATATTAACCTAGCTTCCCATAAACTTTACTCAATAAAATAAACTTATTGGGCGAGAAGAAGGTGATAGGGAGAAGGGTGGTGGGGGGGGGGGGGTGTCAATTTTCTTTCATTTTTAAAATAAACCTTTCTTTCCATAATGCCATTGGTTTAATAATATTATTGTATGTACAAAGTTCAGTCAAAATTATAGATAATGCAATAGCACTAGCCCTAAATCTGATTTTATAAGCCGTGTAATAGGGACAAAAAAAAAAAAAAAAAAAAAAAAAAAGGACAAGATAAATAAATCTTGAAAGAAATACAAAATAAAAATCCCCTAACTCCAACAAAAAAAAAATCCCAGAAAAAAAAAGAAACAACCAAACAAAAAACAGAAAAAACAACATTTATTTTAGCTTTTTTATATTAGCGCAATATCCACTGAATGTGTTCTAAGCGCTTTACACACACACAAAAAAAAAAACCCAAACCCAACAAAAAACAAAAAACAACAAAAAAGAAAAACACAACAAAACAACAAATACAAAACAAAACCTGCAACTCGCCAACCAGCCACTTTTCTTGGGGTATTCAACATTTATATCAAATTTATCTAATCATAATGGGTTTGAATTATCTTATGAATGCGCTCTCCCAATGGATATTCCAAGATCATTTTATAGATGGGTGGAGATACGAACATTCATAACAGCGTTTCTATTTTGATGCTTTGCTTTTGGTTCTTCTTGAAATCTAGAGCTAACATTGGTGTTCAGACGTAGTTCTCTGTCATTGAGACGTCGTCCCATAGAGCCTTTTTATTGACATTTGTGTAGCACAGCGTCAAACTGGTGTCATGTCGAAGTGAGAATTAAAGAATTGAAGTTATCAATGTCGGAGAAAATAAAAACAAACAGACAAGACAAACATAAGCAATAAGAAAACAAAAAAAAAAAAAACAACACTGACAAAAAATAAATAAATTAACAGACAAAAACCCAAACAGAATACAAAACAAAAAAACAAACAAACAAAAAACAAAAACAAAAAACAAACGATAAAAAAAATCGCCCAAAACCAAACAAAATACACCACCAAAAAAAAAAAAAACAACACAAAACAAAAACAACCAAACCTCCTCCTCAAAAAAAAACCCAAAGACTAAAAAAAAAAAAAAAAAACAAAAAAAAAAAAAAAAAAAAAAAAAAAAAACACTCCTCCGGAACAAAAAACCCAAGCAATAAATCCCGGGAAATAATTTCATGGATATAATTTTTAGTC
This sequence comes from Berghia stephanieae, assembly GCF_034508935.2. NCBI lineage: Eukaryota > Metazoa > Mollusca > Gastropoda > Nudibranchia > Aeolidiidae > Berghia > Berghia stephanieae. The sequence goes on from NC_088360.1 coordinate 118,497,499, forward strand.
TTACCCCAAAAGATTTAGAGAGCGTGTTCTTCTCGTCTTTAGCCACACCATAACATTATCCACCATGACCATCCAAATTTTTGATGAAGCATCAAATATTTCCGTTTATAAAATTATTATTAGTAACGGTTCTTAACCCTTAACATTCACAACCCCCCCCCCCCCCCCCCACTCCACTTTCATTCCACTATCACACAGAGTCCGTTATGAATAAAAAAAATCCTCAACTGTGTTAATCAAATCAACTGTATTCTCGTCTCAATAATCAAGAATCGGGGATTCGTAACAATCGGAACTGATGACTTGGGAACTGCTTCAAATTACCGGATACAAAGAACTATTTCAGGAATCATTGCACTTATCATAGCTCCCACACCATCCTCCCCCTATTAGTTCAAGTATAAGTACCAGTCCTAAAGCACGGACCAGCCCCTGAAGATGGAGTTTATCCCTGATTATTTGTCATTCGAAGCATACAGGTCTACGTATCTTGTATTACCAACTGCAGTCAAAATTATGGGCATACTGAGAGACCCCTAAATGTTCTGAATGTGCATGAATTTGAATTAAATCCCTTTGAATTTGTGTAGAGTGCACTATTTCCTCTCTCTTCTTATTCCTTCAATTCTGCTTCTTTTTCTAGCCATCCAATTCTCATTTGTACTTTTAATGCTGAAATCACATAATTTGGGTTTGAAGTTGAATGAATAGAATCTTATTCCATTTTTCTTTCGTAAGTGTTGATTTTTAGATTTTATTAAATTAGACTTATTAGATCACGACCTGCTTAGAAATTTCTGTTTGAACAATTTAATTTACTTGAGAGTAAGAGACAAAAAAAGTGATTATAAATGAAAAACAGAGAGATACGGCTATTGCTAGAAACAAGGGATGTTTATTTTAATGGCTGTTAAAATGGACCAAGGGCAAAAATGTATAGGTTAAAAGGTAGGCGTTGAAGATAGCGACGGACAGACTGATACACTTAAAAGATAACAGCTAATGGTCTGGAAAAGGAAATGGATTACGAAATTATAACGACAGTTTTTTAAAACTCATAAATGGTTGAGGAGAAGATAAAAAGATCACTGTGGATAGATCGAGATGAAGAGAGAAATTCTTTAGTCTAAGCAAAATGGCGACTGGAAATCAACAGCCATAGTAAAATCAATATGGAAATGGCACATTTGTTTACTTGTCTCCAATAGAGAACTTGTGTAAACATTTCAAATGTTTTCATTCTATTTCTTTGGCCACTAATGATTAGAGAACATGACAAGGCATTGATGAACGGGATTGGAATCAATAGATTGCTCACATGCATGTGTGGATGATCAATGACGTCATTTCCTGCGACGTCTTAGCACTTCATCATCTATTCAGACGTTTTTGAAATGGTTCTTTCACGAGAAATGAATGTTATTTCCTTATTAATCAAGTTCTCGATTGACTCTCATTCAGATTCTTTTCATACTTCAGCTAGCTATGCCTGTTCTCCTTGAAGTATAATAATATGTTTTTTTCGATGTTTGGTTGGGTGAAAAGAATGTCTTGTCTTAATTCTTTCACTCTCTGCAAATAATTAGGATTGCATAAGTCAACTCGAAATACACTCTTTAAATGACTTTGAAAGGGACCACAAAATTCGAAGTGAAAAAGTTTTATTTGGAGAGCTCTGAAAATACAGTTTTTCAGCGAGTTTATTTCATTCCAGATACATTTTTGGCTTTCTCTTATTAATTAAATGTCGGGACACGGTCTCTTAGGATAAACATTTACAACGTACTGAACTCTGAATTTAATGCATTTAATTTGGGAACAATCAAACACCTTTTATAGATTAACCCTCTCCTTACCAACTATAGGACAATCGTCATATTAGTTACGATACAACCAGCATTTTTCTAATTCAAAGTTCTTTTGTACATCATAACATTTAAAGACGATAAACAGTGTGTTTTAGAGCATGTTTTGTTATATTTATGTATGGCAAGAAGTTTACTGCTATAATGTCAGAGTGATAGAAAAAATATATTTTTCTGTTAGTTGGGTATGAAGTTTTGGGGAAAATCCTGAAAATGGATGGTAAGGAGAGAGTTAATATTAATTATTCTAATAAAAAGAAAAAAAAAGTTAAAGATAGCTCTTAGAACAATTCATATAACTTTGGCATCATGAATTTGAAATGCATATTGTTTTATCTGCCGGTTAGCTCATATAGATATAATCAGCCCTGCATAACCGTTTGTAACATTATAAACATACGTGAAAATGTATACGAATCTTTCCAGTAAATGAGGTATAATGCAAGTTTAATCTTCCATAAACTAATCTATAGACATCGTTATCATGACTTGTCTTATAATAAAGCATCACAAAGCTTTCTACCTTCCACAGTCTTATACGATCAGATTATAAATTATGTGTATCTATACTTCTTGCATCCCATTACTCTGTATTTGCTTACTTACTTTTTTCTTCAATGATTAACGAGGTATACACGAGGTGTCAAGGTACTCACAAACATGTGTTACGTAACGTTAGATCTAATTTATCTTTGGAGTATAATGTTGTGACGTAAACTAGTTTCAATTGCTTTAAATGTAGGCAGCTGCTTATCTGTCGTAATTCACTGTAGACAATGACTTTTAAGAATCGTATATAATACAATATATATGTATATGTATATATGTATATATATATATATATATATATATATATATATATATATATATATATATATATATATATATGAGTTATATAACAAAATTTGGTTTATTTTATATGTAAAATATTTTACCCATTAGTCTTTTGATTTTGTTGCTGTAGTTTATTAGGAAGTAGTGAAAGGAGAGAGTATGTGGGGATGTGGAATGGAGGGTAGAGTAAATGAAGAGAAAGGTGGAATGGGGGGGGGGGGGGGGGGGGGGGTTGTGGATGATGAGAAAGATGAATAAAATTTAAAAAGAAAAGAAAAGAAGAAAGGATGATGAGAGAAAGAGGAGTAGAGAGAGAGCAGAAGAAGAGAAGAAGAAGAGAGAAGAAGAAGAAGAGAAGAAGAAGAAGAAGAAGAAGAAGAAGAAGAGAAGAAGAAGAAGAAGAAAGAAGAAGAAGAAGAAGAAGAAGAAGAAGAAGAAGAAGAAGAAGAAGAAGAAGAAGAAGAAGAAGAAGAAGAAGAAGAAGAAAAGAAGAAGAAGAAGAAGAAGAAGAAGAAGAAGAAGAAGAGAAGAAGAAGAAGAAGAAGAAGAAGAAGAAGAAGAAGAAGAAGAAAAGAAGAAAGAAGAAGAAGAAGAAGAAGAAAAGAAGAAGAAGAAGAAAGAAGAAGAAGAAAAGAAGAAGAAGAAGAAGAAGAAGAAGAGAAGAAGAAAGAAGAAGAAAGAAGAAGAAGAAGAAAGAAGAAGAAGAAAGAAGGAAGAAGAAGAAGAAGAGAAGAAGAAGAAGAAAGAAGAAGAAGAAGAAGAAAGAAGAAGAAGAAAGAAGAAGAAGAAAGAAGAAGAGAAGAAGAAGAAGAGAAGAAGAAGAAGAAGAAGAAGAAGAAGAAGAAGAAGAAGAAGAAGAGAAGAAGAAAAGAGGAAAAAAAGGAAGAGTAGTAAAATAGATCAAACAGAGCTGGAGTTTAAAAAACGATGATAGTGACGATAATAATTTTGATAACGATAAAATGACCATAAAATAATGATACAATTGAAGAAGATAATGATCGGGTTATTGAAATCGCGTTGCTTAATGATGTCTTTAAAATATTTTGTTTTTACGATTATCCTCTTATTTCTATTTTCCAGTTTTTCGAATTCCAATTACTTAATGTTCCAAGCCCATTAATGACATGACCTAAATCCAACCAACAATGGTTAGCAATATATTCTAACACACTTTCTGATCATCAATCCAAGAGATATTTACTTTCACATCCTTGCCCTCAAATTCAGGTCAGTAATAATATAACACAAAGAATGAAAAATGATGCTTTTTTCATCTCCCAATCTCCCCCTTCCCGTTTCTTCTTTACCTTTATTCTTTACAGATATTAACCACCTAAAACTTATCACTTTTCAAGACATAGCTTTACCTGGTTCCAATTTTCTTTCATTTTCATTTTTCTGCCTTTCCCCCCCCCCCCCCCTTTCTTTTCTTCAGACACCCCCCCCCCCCCTTCCGCGTTCTCTCTCTATTTTCCCCCCTTTTCTTCTTTTAAAAAAGATTTAGAGCGTGTTTTCTTTGTTGGCGATGCTGTACCTCTAAGATGGATTAAACAGATAGGCAGCCAGGTAACCTATGTATGAGTCTTCACGTGTGTGTGTGTGTGTGTGTGTGTGTGTGTGTGTGTGTGTGTTTATGAGCGTGCATGCGTGTGTGTGGCTTAGTAAAATTTGATGATTCTTCACCCTTTCTTTGTAAATTATAACCTTAAAAATAAATTAAAAAATCTCGAGGTATGCCACCACAATAAGCCGCTCATTTTGTCGCTTCTTTAAGTAAAACCTAAAATACCTAAAATAAAAATACTCCCAAATTATTATTTTTTAATGTCCAAATCGTAGTGTGTGAGTTATTCTTTCTCATTTTGAGTAGTGATCATTAACCTAAAGATTGTGAACACGTTTGAAAATTGTGTAAAAGGAGAAAGATGTTTGGGAAGGGGTGGGGGTGGGATGGAGGGTAAAGAAAGTAGAGAGATAGATTTAGACTGAGATTAAGATTTAGAAAGTAATCTGAGATACTCGTAGATATGCAAATAGCTTGATATCTGATGGATCGTTCGATATATATATATATATATATATATATATATATATATATATATATATATATGTGTGTGTGTGTTGTGTGTGTGTGTGTGTGTGAATAAATGGATAAATAGATCGATAAATATATAGAGAGATAGATATAAAGATGTATAATGAACCGCATTATGACACAAATGTGATAAGAGTACTTGACATTTGACAATTATTATGGAGCGAAGTATAAAATATTAATGGCTATTTGATAACAATACAGAACACTTTATTATTATTATTGTTATTATTATTATTATTATTATTATTATTATTATTATTATTATTATTGATAAACTGGTGCAGAACCCACAATATTCGCGTAGAAATAAAGGCTATTATTAACAAGCACTCATCTATGTTAATTATCATTTTATTGATTTGTGGAAATTAACATCTTTCGAGGCATCAACGATAAAATATGTTTGGTAATAAAGTCTGTTGGTGCCCGCAAATGAATCTGGCAACAAGGTGGCCAGATGGCGATTCCCAAGCCCACGGTCAAATTAAGGACCGATCATTATACCCTTGAAGGTATTCTAAATAACCATTTGAGTCAACGGGTGATAGAATGACTCTTAATTTTTTTAAAAAAGGTTTGCAGTTTACTCGTATATTGATCTGTAAAAATAGTTTTATAATTGCCAGTAATTCTTTGCTCGTTGGTAAAAAATAAACATGGACTGTACGGAACAATATTAACCTCCAACCCTATTAAAATAGAATAGATAAGGTATATTCTCCTGAACAACACCAGCCTCTCATCTCTCATTTAGTGTTTTATTCATCACGTTTTGTTGACAAAGGGGGAATCCGAAACGTCTACATCATCTGACTTAGTTAATTAAATTGAAGCTTCCATTCTATTTATCTATTGTTATTTGAAGCTCCAACGAAAACGTTTAAAAATCAAATTAAATTGACGAACCTCACTCTCGGAAATGTATTCAATAAAATCAAATAGCAACGGCCCTTCTATTAAGATCAACAATCGATGATTACGAATTGAAAAACATTGAGGCCTAGTGCTATTTTCCCCTGCATATTGACGGCTAATATTAGATTGGCAGTTGTCTTTCTATCGCGTGTTTAAAAGCTCACAGCACGTGCAAATAGGAGGAATTAATGAACAATGAACTCCGAAACCCAACAATGCTCTATCATCTTATAATGGGAATGCCTTGTCTTTAAGC
>NC_088360.1:118508469-118515969 GCF_034508935.2 Berghia stephanieae
GCGCCGAGCGAGGCCCAAACCCAGGACCTTCTGATCTGAAAGCGAGTGTCATACTACAAGACCACAACAGACGTTTTATTAGTTTGTTTATTTTTTGCCTATTGAGCATGGTCCAGCTCTAAATTTGAATCTTTTATTCTTTTACTTCCACAGATCTATCTTGATGATGCCTTGGGTTGATTCAGTCCAAAACTAATTTGTGTGGTTTTATTTAACAATGTTAATGACATTGTACATACATTGATACAACAATGCCATAATTTGTCATGTTTATCATGTAAAATCATGTATGGGTGACCTACAAAACCATTATTTTGAATGGTGATTTGATGATGATTAACAAAATATGTGTGTTGTACAAAATAAATGGCAAAGCTAACAAAATGCAGTCTACTTAATAAGAGGAAACTAGAGATTGACAAGTGCTGCAACTAATTGAAAAATAATATCAGAAGTTTCTCTTAACATGGTTGGAATATATGTGAGGATGTTAACATTTTTCAGTCTTTCATTAGCCCTCTCAACATGAATTCTACATGAAGCAATTTCTTTTGTTAATAAAATCTCATTTTCAGTAAATTTATATGTAAAAAGGGAGGGATGTTTACAGTTACTCCTTGAGGTAAAATATCTTGAATTAGGAAACCTTTATCTGCTAAAATTAAATCTCCAGGGCTTAAAATTAAACGTTTTAGTAATCCACAATTTTGTACAATGGCCTTATCCGAGACAGACCCTGGATAAAGTTTAGAAATAAAATTTATCACACCATTTGGACTCACACCAACAAGAGCTTTAACAGAATTCATGGACCTATAAGAAGAAGTTAACCGTTGTTTATCCATTTCTTTAGGAATAGCAATTGGTCATCTGTACAATCAATGATCATTCTGCAATTTGGAAATTTTAAAAATGATGATGGAGCTGATAGTTTATTTTTATGTTTAGAAGGGCATGTAACCTTCATAACATTTTCAAAGAGAAGCTTATGGCTTATGTAAAACATGAATATAAGTTTGTATAATATTTGTTATGGTACTTTCACAAACGCTAAACAATTGTGAAATATGAAGGTTAGTTTAGTTCTGTCTAAGTTTCATAAGTGTAATGAAAATTTGGTCTTTTAATGCAACTGTCTCTTCCTGAACTTCCCATCCACTATAATAAATAATGTTACCTCTAAAGCACTCAACATATTGAACCATAATATTAAATATTTTAAAACAATGTACACCTGTCTCCATTCGAAGAACTTTTTCTGTAAGGCTTGAAACAGTGTAAGTGCGTTGGATCTAACTAAGTTGGGTTTTTTAAAGCTAGCTATTTCCTTATTTTTGTCTGTAATTTCTTGTTCTTGAATTAAATTTGTTGTTCTATTTAAAATATCCTCACTTGTTCTACAATCTGTTTTTTTAAAAGATGGAATCCTGTGATGATGGTGACGAGAGTTGAGATGATGATGAGGGAGAAGATAATGAGGATGATGATGAGGAGGAAAATAATGATGATGATGAATCTGGTTTTTTTAAAGGTGGGACTTTGTGATGATGATGAAGAGAGTTGAGCTGATGATGATGATGATGATGATGATGATGATGATGATGGTGGTGGTGGTGGTGGTGGTGGTGGTGGTGGTGGTGGTGGTGGTGGTGGTGATGGTGGTGGTGGACTTCTTGATGTTGGTGCCAATTGAGATGGGGTGGGAATTCCTTGTGTCACTTTTCTTTTCTTTCTTTCTGGGTCTGATGGAAACAATTTATTTTTATTTCTGTCAAACAATTCAGGGAGGTTGGCTTTGTCACCATCTCTGAAGTGACAAGAACACACTCTTGATGATGATATTGGATCTTTTGTCCTTTCTCCTGAAAAGAAAAGATTTTTTTAAAAAACCAATAATTCTGTTGGGCATATTGGGTAGATTATTTAATTTGATAAGTACTTTGACACCAGCTCAATGCATGATAAATCAAAGGTGTGCAAGAGACTAAGTTACTGGTGGGTCTCTCGCCTGTCTTTTATGAAATCGCACATTCAGCAAAATGTCGCACTTCCTCATTACTTCTTTTGATGATTCTAACTAGGTATATAAAAATATGAATTCTTAATTTTACACAGTTAAAGTTGATCTTGGGGTTGAGTGTGACAAGACTGGCGTTTTCTCTTTATTTCAGTCAGTACTGTACTGGACAGTGCGGTGATGGAAACTTTGGAGTGTCAACAATCGGGCACAGGTAAAGGAGAGAGGTCCCCGCCGCCATCTTGCTTTGTTCACACAGAGTTGCCACCTCGGCTGTCGGGGAGGGGAGGCGTGGCAGAGAATCAGAGAAACTTTCAAAAAAAAGAGGAAAGTATGTGTGTTTGTGTGTGTGTGTGTGTGTGTGTGTGTGAGAGAGAGAGAGAGAGAGAGAGAGAGAGAGAGAGAGAGAGAGAGAGAGAGAGAAATATCTGCGTGAGGGGGGGGGGGAGAGGTTTCGTTATTTTATTTATTTATTTTCATTTTGCCATAAAGGTATCGAGTTTAAAGTAAGATTTTAACAAATATTTCCTTCTCTTTCTTATATTTTTCTCCTTTTAAAAAAATTATCACTTATCAGTAGAACTGAACTCTCATTCAGTTTATCTATCAGCCTTAGCCTTAACATCAAAACGTGTAGATTGAGATATCATTTTTGCTTCAACTTCAATAAAAACCTAGTTTGGAATGTATTTTTATTTATAATTTCGTGCAATTGTACACTTTAATCATAAAATATAGGTCTACGTAAGCTAGAACTAGACCTAGATCTGGACTACGATCTCTATCAAATGTTCGACGAGGCGTGCGTGCTTACCTGACTAAAGTGATCCACTTTTTCTTCAATTTTTTGTCTGCCTCTCCATTTGGTAATCTGTAAAACTTGCAGGAGTGACTCTCTGACTGGTGCAGACAATCTGGTACAAAACACTGGACCATATTCAAGATAAAAATTGTTTTTTGAGCGATTTTCCAATTATTCCTTTCCCGGACCAAGCACGAATTTTTTTTGTTTAGAGCCAGCCGATTCGTTGCTAGGCGGACGTGACGTCAGACTGTGGAATCCTATTACCATCATCATCAGGCTCGACTCTATCTCTTTTTTGGCGGCAATATTATTTTTCACTTCATTTTGTCCTTGCTTGTTCGTAAAATCAGTGTTTATAAAAAGAACACCCAAAAAAAGTAAAATCTAATCCATGCCTTGTGTTACTGAAGCTTTATAAAAACTACTACTACTACTACTACTACTACTACTACTACTACTACTACTACTACTACTACTACTACTACTACTACTACTACTACTACTACTACTACGACGACTACTACTACGACTACTACTACTACTACTACTACTACTACTACTACTACTACTAGTACTACTACTACTACTACTACTACTACTACTACTACTACTACTACTACTAATAATAATATAATAATAATAATAATATGATGATGATGATGATAATGATGATGATGATAATGATGATGATGATGATAATGATGATGATGATAATAATAATAATAATAATAATAATAATAATAATAATAATAATAATAATAATAATAATAATAATGATAATGGGATATACATCTAAAACACATCATGGCAATTTTATATCTAAGAATTTCTTCAATTGGGAACCAATGAAGTTCATACTGTAAAAGAGGAGAGTACGCAAGTCTAATTTTGTTTTGTTACTAATCTTGCAGCACTGTTTTGAATTATCTGGAGTTTTGAAATGTTATCACAGGTTATGCCGAAACATATTGATCTAATAAGATGACCTTTTGCATATTAAAAAAACGTTTTAAATCTCAGGCTTCTTTCAAGAGTCTCAGGTTTGGAAATTTTTGACAAATATTTTTATCATATTGCCCATTGATAATTGATGTATTGTATTTTCATCCAACAAATTGAAAAAAAGTGTTATATTTTTGTAAAACAGCATTCACTCTCGATGTTCGCCATTCCCCAGACAACATAACAAGCATGGACAAAGGATCGACTAGTTTCTTATATTGATTCCACGCTTCTAATGAGATAGAAGGGATTTACTTTCTATTTAAGATGTACCAATAAAGGAGAATCACATTAATTCCTCTCTCATCAAACCATACAATCTATTTGTTACACGTAGAAAAAATGAGAAGATAAAGAACATTAGACAACAGCTTATATTATCATTATTATTATTATTATTATTATTATTATTATTATTATTATTATTATTATTATTATTATTATTATTATTATTATTATTATATATTATTATTATTATTATTATTATTATTATTATAGATTAATTCTTCAGAAGATTTTATTCCGCGTATTTTACTCTTAATATAAAAAACCTGAGCATTTATATAGAGCATTATCCACTAAACGTGTTCACAGCACTATACACATGGTCTCTCCCGATGACAACACTTAACATATGGGCGAGACATGGCGCCTGTTAGACGATAATACAATTTTTTCCCGACAGAGACAATGCTGTTAACGGTCAGATACTCATTCTACATCCGAGTACGATGAGAGAATGTGAATACAGAACTGTTTTCAAGGACTTAAATATGCGCCGATCAGAGCAGGACTCGAATCCAAGACCTTCAATCCTAAGGCGAGCGTCATACCACAAGACGACATAGCCTCACTATTGTAGTATGATACTTCTTTTATTTATCTATTTATCTATCTATCTATCTATCTATCTATCTATCTATCTATCTATCTATCTATCTATCTATCTATCTATCTATCTATCTATCTATCTATCTATCTATCTATCTATCTATCTATCTATCTATCTATCCATCTATCTATCTATCTATCTATCTATCTATCTATCTATCTATCTATCTATCTATCTATCTATCTATCTATCTATCTATCTATCTATCTATCTATCTATCTATCTATCTATCTATAATATTTTCTATCTTCTATCTATCCCACGAATATGTTTATGAATTTCGATATATCCATTTAACGATTTTCTATAATCTTTTCGTTCATTTATCCATCTGTCGATTCATATAACCATTCAACTATCTATCTATCTATCTATCTATCTATCTATCTATCTATCTATCTATCTATCTATCTATCTATCTATCTATCTATCTATCTATCTATCTATCTATCTATCTATCTATCTATCTATCTATCTAAAGAACTATACACATGTGTATAAAAGGTGCCAGACAAAGCAAGAAAGAAAAATACAAGAAAAAACCCCCATCCAAACCCCCCCCCCCCCAAAAAAAAACAACTGTCGACCTAGATTGGGGATCGAACCTCAGACCTTCTGATTACCGGTCATACGTGCTACCATTACACCATTACTTCTGACCGGTAATCAGAATGTCTGAGGTACGATTCCCAGTCGAGGTCGATTGATTTTTTGGGATGTTTTTTTTTCTTGTTCTTTTCTTTCTTGCTGTGTCTGGCACCTTTCATTCACACTTGTTCAGTTCTTTATCTTACACCGGTGCCTGCTCCTTAATTTCTTAAATATCTATCTATCTATAAATCAATCAATCAATCAGTCAATCAATCTATCTATCTATCTATCTATCTATCTATCTATCTATCTATCTATCTATCTATCGATCGATCTATCTATCTATCTATCTATCTATCTATCTATCTATCTATTATCTCTATCTATCTATCTATCTATCTATCTATCTATCCATCTATCCATCTATCTATCTATCTATCTATCTATCTATCTATCTATCTATCTATCTATCTATCTATCTATCTATCTATCTATCTATTTCCCTATGCACCCAGCAACGTACCTGATCATATCTCTGTCAATCCATTCATCTTTCTGTTTGACGTTTCCTCAACTTAAGAATGGGAAACTAAAAACGGAGTGTATATTCGTCTTGAAAACAACCCCCCCCCCCCCCCAAACGGAGATCTATGCAAAATTTAAACAAAAAACAAACAAACAACCAAAACAAAACAAAAATAAACTAAAACAAATTATAAATAAATATAATAAATTCAGCCTTTTGTAGCTCAATACGATACTTTCATGAAACTGAAATAGACTGGAATGCTTAATTGAACAAAACTTTAGATAATTTCCAATCATTTGATACATTGTTTGCTCAAATGTGTTAATTCATTGGCAAGATATAATTTATATTTTTTATATAATTCATAATTTATAATTCTACCCATTTTTCACATCAAACATCCTGTAGGCTATATAAATTATCAAATAAGATTTACATTGATTCTCATGCTCTCTATTGAATGTAACGATCGTATGGCGATGAACATATAATGATGATTATAATGACAATAATAATGATACTAATAATAATTACAATAATAATAATATATAATAATAATATAATAATAATAATAATAAATATAATAATAATAATAATAATAATAAAATAATAATAATAATAATAATAATAATAATAATAATAATAATAATAATTATATGATGATGATGATAATAATAATAATAATAATAATAATAATAATAATAATAATAATAATAATAATAATAATAATAATAATAATAATAATAATAATGATAATCATCATAATAGTAACAATATCACATCAAAATAATATTATATCACTCAACGTACTTCATAAAATTCTATTTTCTTCTCTTAGTAGACCACTCATAATCGTGTTTCCATTCTATTCAGTACAACGTGTCTGTTGGACTTTCTTTTGTACTGGTTATCTTACAATATCCGTTACCATCGACCACGGGATACTCAGTCGAAATGAGGAATTGAGTGTAAAGTGCCTTACTCAAGGATTATTGCCAAGTTGATATCCGACCACATTTTGAATATAAAACTTTTTATTTTTAATTCGGTTCCCATTTCTCATTTTTCTCATGTAGAATATTTAATTTAAACGTGATAAATGGACAAAATGATCGATACTTTTAATAATATGATTTTTATAATTGATTTCTTTCACAGCTCGTCAGGCGTTCATTATTATTGTAATACACAGAGCAATTCGTTTATCGATCATTACTGATCAAATGTTAAAACATGTATTTGAGTATTTAATATAGGTGACCTGCCATCTTTAAACTGCATTCCGTCGGGTTGAACAAGATGTAAAACTAATATTAAAATAAAAACAAAACAAAACAAAACAAAAGACAAAAACAAAAAAACAAAATAAAAAACAAAAACAAAAACAAAACGAAATTAAAAAACAAAAAAGAAAAAAAAAAAAACAAAAAAAAAAAAAACAACCAAAAAGGATAAAAAGCAAAAAGAAAAAAAAAAAAAAAATAAAAAAAAAAAACCATTTAAAGTTAAAATAACTAGAACATTGCGATTCTTGCCAAAAATAAAATCAGATTTCAGCATCTTATTGGCCCAGACAAAATAAAGATGTAGTGGTGGCGGTAGTGGTATAATAATAATAATAATAATAATAATAATAATAATAATAATAATAATAATAATAATAA
>NC_088360.1:118518469-118560969 GCF_034508935.2 Berghia stephanieae
CTACTACAATTATTGCTACTAATACTACTACTCGGCTACTACTACTACTACTACTACTACTACTACTACTACTACTACTACTACTACTATTACTACTACTTCTACTACTACAATTATTGCTACTAATACTACTACTCGGCTACTACTACTACTACTACTACTACTACTACTACTACTACTACTACTACTACTACTACTACTACTACTAATAAAACATCTGCTACAAATTATAATGATAATACTAATAATAACAATGAGCATTATTATCATAATTGAGATTATGATAAAATTGATGATGATATTGGTGATGATTATGACGATTTAGATAATGATGATGATAATGTTCTGTCGACGGAACATCCAAACAACAACCAATATAAACATAGTTTTAGTCGAAGCTATCTGAAATTGAGAAAAAAATCATTTTTATATATTTACAAAAGACAAAGGGAGTAAAAAAATGTATTCCAAGGCTGAAGAATGGAACGACTCACAATGCTCTCCAGATCAGTTTCATCAAACAGACATAATTTCACTTCAATTGTCGGGTACGAAGTTGTTATTAATGTTGTTGTTCTTACTGGCGTTGGCATTGTCCTATCATTCACGTCTGCCATCTACAGTCACTTACATTTTCTTATTCATCCTTCTTTTACTTGTTCCTTCCTTCTTTCCTTCCTGCCTCCCTCCTTTTTTTCACCTTCTCCTTCTACTCCTATTCGTTGTCTTCTTCTTCTTCTTCTTCTTCTTCTTCTTCTTCTTCTTCTTCTTCTTCTTCTTCTTCTTCTTCTTCTTCTTCTTCTTCTTCTTCTTCTTCCCTCCTCCTCCTCCTCCTCCTTCTTCTTCTCCTTCTTTGTTTACTCAATCTCCTCTTTTCATCATATATCACCGTCTTCAATTGTACTCCTTCTCCTCTTCCTGCCCTTCTTCATCCTCAGACTTATCCATTTCTTCGTCATACTTTGTACCCCATACATTTCTATGTAATTATTTTGTTTTACATTTACTATAGTTTCAATTGTTTCATAGACTTATATTTTCTCTCACATTACTCTCACATCGGTTATTCCTCGCGTACCTGCTGCAAACTAACAAAACGCTTTTTGTTTATTTTTGCCAGATAATAAAAACTTGAACTTTTATAAAGCTCACTATCTACTAAATGTGCTCAAAGCGCTTTACAAGGAGTCTCTAGACAATCTCTGGGCACTTAACATGAAGGATGAGACATGACGCCAGTTAGGCGATATTACATTTTTTTTCCCGGCAGAGTCAACGCCGTGAACGACCAGGTACTCATTTTACACCTGAGTACGGTGAAAGAATATGAGTAAAGAGCTTTTTCCAAGTAATCAACAACGCGCCGCTCGAACGGGACTCAAACCCCGGACCTTCCGGTCCGAAGGCGAGTGTCATACCATTCGATCACATAGCCACAGACAAAGTTTACTTGATATAGAAGTAGTAAAAGTGACAAAAAAAAAAAAAAAAACAAACAAAAAAACATGACTCCCAATTTATAATCTAATGTCTCAAAACGCATCTTATTGAAACAGATGCCTAGAAGATTTTAAACATAAAATAATGAGAAATGTGGAATTTCAGGTTTTGATTAAACTTTGCACATCGTGGAAAGAACTCGAACCATTGACCTACCGGTCCCAAGGATTCTGTCATACCACTAGACCAGGAAGCCGCACGTTTACCATGACACCCTGACATTTTTACTTCAGCAAACTGTTTTCCCCTAAGTCATTTTACACTCCTTTGTCATGGGTCCTGACCTGTCATCAGTGATAATCAAAGTCTCGCTATTTTTAACATTTTCCATTTGTAACGCTCATGTTGACCCCTTCATTATTGGTTTGTCTCGTGTTAACCAAAGGCAACATCCGCTTCTTGAGGTCGCATTGCAGACAAAATGAAAGCGTTACTTTTTTCATCAACTGAAGTAAGAAGAGATGAATTCCTCCTCAAGTACCTCGTGAGGTAAACCGATCAAAGACCAGACTTTCTTTCGTACAATGGCAAAAATACTTTTGAGAAGTTTGGAAAGAAAACTCGTCCCTTAAATATCGATCGAATGAAAGGACTCCCATTTTGTCAAAGACTTTCAAACCTGGGACTTTCTTAAGTCCCAGGGTTGAGCGTTTTTGACAATATGAAAGTCATTTTGATCGACCGATATTTCAAGGAGCATTTTTCTGGCAAAAGAATAAAACAAAATGTGTTTTTTCAAAGTATGGCTGCTTTGTGGGCGGTACTCGACACATGATATTTATCTTCGTGAGTCTGTTATTTTGAGAAAACGTTATCTTAAATATCATCAATTTCAAGTCTCTTTGATTAGTTTTAGATTCTACCAGCTGAAGTTAAGTGATATAGCCCTTGGCTTTGCAGGTCTTTGGTTCGATTCCCCACGTGGGTTACGCAATGTTGGTTACTTGAAAAAGCTCTTTACTCACATTCTCTCAGCATACTTAGGTGTACAATGAGTAACATTGCCTCATATCTCATCCTAAATGCAAAGTGTTGCTAGCAACGGAAATTGATTGCCACTCTTCTGTTAGGATGCTAGTCTATCGAAATGGACTTTCCGCCAGATCTAACAGACCCAGCTACCCAATCACTTTGGGTGAAAAATCCAAACTTAATTCTAGATCGATTTGGGCCTTTGTGTGCGAAAGGAATGGTCTACCAGATGAGCTATCGGGACCTCCTGTTTAGGACCCATAAGTAATTCGCTTGGAGTGCATATAGGAAAATGAGCTGTATAGAAAAGATCATGTGTTTTTAATTGAAGGAGTAAAAGGAAATGTATCCATAATTCATCGATTTGTTCACTTCAAAGAAGGAGTACCAGATTATATTCTTATGAAAGGTAACCTAAACGGCACCATCTGGCAGCATTAAACACAAAATGCAAATCGTTCGTAAATCAGTGGGTTAATTACCTTATTTGAAGGTCTGATAACCCAAGTCGTTACGAACTAATTGTTTTAAAGGACATACTCTCAAACCAACGCAAAATAGTGTTAATTATAATAATGTTAAAATAATCCCGTTATTCCGTCCAGTTATCAGAGAGGGACAATATTATAAATTGCTTTCTATCCTTTAAATAGAACACTAGTCTATCACAAATTAGCTTCCGCTAGATAAAACAGACCCAGCTACTCAATCGCGACTGCACTCGTGATCGATCTAGGTCCCTCTTGCGTGAGAAGCGAGCACTTTATCTACCGAGCTATCGGGACTCCGAAAATTTTGAAAAAAAAAAAAATAAATAAATAGAAAAACAAAATCAAAAGAAAGACAAACGAAAAGCAAACAAACAAAGCAAAAGACAAAGCAAAACACGACATTAAAAAATATCCCCACCCCCTCACAAAAGGCAAACAGACAAAGCAAAACACGACATTAAAAAATCCCCCCCCCCCCCCCCCACCACACACACACATGTAAAAAGGCAAACAGACAAAACAAAACACGACATTAAAAATATCCGACACACAAAAAAAAAGAACCAAGATAGAGAAAAAGAACCAAATGAAAACACTAACCAGCCGGTCTCTTGCGTCACAGATTGGTTACTCTTCCATCTGTCTACCAAAATGCTTACCACACTGAAAAGGACCAAGACACCCAAATAAATCGATATTGGTCGTCTACGGTAGAAGGAATTTTTCAATCCCTATTATTGCCAAGGACAATCACACGATGACACCCCCCCTCTCCGGGGGCAAAATAGGTTTCGTTTTAATTCGTTGTTTATCTGTGCTTTCTGTCCTGTGTTGTTTTCTTGGATATCAATAACAATCTGATAAAAAAATGTTAACATAATGTTGTTCAATTTGGCATTTAAATAATATACACCCCTTCGATCTACCCACATCACTCCCACACCCTCTTCCTGTCAATTGTTCTATGTATATGGGTAAAATACAACATCCGCCAGCCGGTTATAACGTACCAATACACATGACCATAATGACCTTTAACATTAATAGTCTTATATATAATTTTAGTGAAAACTAATCACCAAAATAGCTGTCTAAAAAAATAGCAAAGCTGGATGACTTCAATATCGTTCCTTCTATATCATGCGATTAAGAAAGAGGCAAGGTACAGTCTTTTAGGACAAGTTTTCTGGCCAAATTTTTAATACGTATCATTCCAGAGTACGGCAGTTAACTGGTTAATCCTATGAATCACTCTATCACTTTTATTAATAAAATATCCCATCGGCCCCTATAGCCCCCCCCCCCCCCCCCTCCCCCACCCCTTCTTATCCCTTCCAAATCTCGCACTCCCATCACTCAATCCACCCCTATCACACTTCACGACCCCCTCCAAATATTATTACAAGACCTCTCCACCCAAAGTCAATTCCATCAGACAAATGAACCTCCAAAATTTGTCCCTTCAATCTTCACGATTTGCTATCTCCTCCGTTTCCTTGCTCACCCTCACCCTCACCGCTACCCTGTTATTTTTTCCTTACCAATAAATGGTCTTCATCTTCTTCATCTTCAAGATTAGTTTTTCCTATTCCCAATCACGTCATGCCCATCTTACACAAGTCTCGAGCAACAATCTCGTATCTGACAGCAAACCAAGTCTTCTTCTTCTTCTTCTTCTTCTTCTTCTTCTTCTTCTTCTTCTTCTTCTTCTTCTTCTTCTTCTTCTTCTTCTATAAAAAGATGACATCTAAAGATTCCCAATGACCCAAAACTGCTGTGATCAAATAAAACACATTTTTTTTATTGAGGCTAGAAATATTTAATTCTAAATATTCATTGAATGAGATGACACACACAACTTGTCCAAAATATCCCAATCCTGACATTTTCTATACCTACTATTTTGATGTTGATGTTACACGTTTGAGATTTTGGTTGTTGATAACTTGGTAATCATCTTAGTTAGATCCATTTCTGAAGTGAAATTTTCCTGGCCATACAAAATATCACAAAATTGATAAAATTGCGCAATCTAACCGAGTTCGAATCCACGTAGATCCGTGTTTCAATTGTGACTGCTCTGTTCCCCCAGCAACGATTGGTAGCTGGGTCATTTTAATATGGCGGAGAGTAATTTTATAACATTTAGTGTTTAATTCAAAGGATAAATATAAACATGCTTGCGTTCAAACCTTTAGAAACTGACTTTAACTTGGAACCTTATAGCTACGAAGAACAGCAATGCAATGGCGAGGTCCCAGGTTTGAAAGTTTTTGCCAGGATGAGGCTCATTTAAATTGATCGATATTTGAAGGCCGAGTTTTCTGGCATAATTATTTAATACATGCCTTGACAGTATGTACGGCAGTTAACTGGATAACTGACCGTCATCCAATTATTACAGCTCGTCTATATCGTCCGAACGTCCGAATCTAACAGAGACAGCATCCACTTAGAAATCAGCTGTTGCGAGTCACCTTTTTAGGCACGATTGAAAAATTCAAGATGTAATAGCTTGCATCATTTATTTTCCCCTTGATTTAAGAGGTCAAATGCTTTCATTTTTATGCCTTTGAATAAAACCTTTTTATCGAATAATACTTAAAATGTGATTACTGTAACAACTTGGGCTTTTATATAGCGCAATATCCACTAAAGTGCTTAAAACGCTTTACAAGGGGTTCCTAGCCAACAATGACACTTAACATGGAGGACGAGATATGACGCATATTAGGCGATGATACATTTTTTTTTCCTACGGAGTCAACGCTGTTTACGGCCAGGTACACATTTTACACCTGAGTGCGGTGAGAGAATGTGAATAAAGAGCCATTTCCAAGAACCCAACTAAGCGCCGCTCAGAGTTGGACTCGAACACTGGACCTTCCGATCCGAAGGGAGTGTTATGCCACTAGGCCATATAGCCGCACAAGAGAAAACCTAAATTCAGCTGCATTAATTTTCTTGCCCCGGTTTCTGTCCTGCAGGGTGTGATCAGATTATTATAAATCCCATTCACATTGATATCTAGTTACGACACTTTACCAGCATGCATCATCATTTCAAAGCAAGAAAGAGACTCCCATTTTCATCATCTCGCCATCACCATTCACACAACTCTTGCCCTCTATCGTCTCACAGACATGTCTTTAAAACGCTGGGAGAAAAACCAATATAACTTCCGTGTTTTTTCTTCCTCGGTATCCTCAAAAATATTCCATAATTTTGTCTTTTTGCCACTCATTCAATTTCTCTGATACCACGCGAGCGCACAAAAGGCACACCAAGAGCCCCCTTTCCCTTTCGATGTTACCGAATTCAATCAAGACTCGATCGCCATTAACACCAGCTCTCTTCCTCCTCCTTCCCTACTACCCCCCCCCCCCCCCCCCACCCCACCCCCAATGCTCTGCCATTACTTTTATAACTTCGGAATACGCCTTTACCACACCCCGTACCATTTTCCCCTCTCACCACATAACCCCTTCAAATTCAACTCACGCCGATTCATTTTCACAGAGTTCTTCATCAGAAAATCCCCTGACTCGTCTTCCAAGTGAGTAAAAATATCGATCAGTCCCCACGATATCCTGTTCTTTCTTTCTTTCTCTCTTTTGCTGACTTTTCAATGCTACACTCTTGAAATAGAAGTCAGTGACGTATTAACTAACGTTGTGTCGATAAGACAGGAATAAAAATTGGGTACCGTCATGTCGTATTGAAATATTATAATTCATGATCTCTCTATGGAATTGTCTTAACGTTTTCATAGTTGCAGTTACGATAAGCAAAATTATTATGGGCTCATTGTTGTGACGGAAATACTCTCAAATAACGTATTTCAATATTGTCCATTACAATAATGATAAAACATAATTGTGCTCGGCTTTCATACTTTAAAAAAAGTTTGTCCAAGTAGGGTTGTCTTTTTCGTTATGATAATTTCCTTTTTCTTTTTGACATGATATAAAATGTTTAAGTAAATATAGTATATAAACACGAAATAAATAAATAAATAAATAAATAAATAAATAAATAAATAAATAAATAAATAAATGAATAAATATATATCAACAAAATATCATTAACACCACAGATAAAAGCGGAAATAAAAAATACAAATTATGCAACACGAGTACCGCCCCCACCCCCCCCCCCCCCCCGTTCTCTGTTTGAATATCGACTAAAGATAACTTATTGAACGGTATGCTTTATAAATTGAATAATTCTTGATCAGATTTTTTTTTGCATCACTAGAATCATTACTAGAGTCTTACTGAGCCTTAGATTATCCATTATAATGATTCTGCTGATGCTATGAAAGATACAGAGTGACCGTAAACCAGAGATAAGTAGAGAGCGGTGGAGGCTGTCTGAATGCCTGGGATCGTAAAAATAAAAATAATAACGAAAAAAGTTTAAAATGGAAAGGCTTCGGAACTGAAATGTTCCGTAGCCTTCGTTAACTTATGACCTGAGACCGTAGCCATCGTTAACTTATGACAATGACCAAAAAATGACGTCAAAATGCCAGTCTTTGGCCACAAAAGAAAACAAATCGTGAGTTGTATTCAATAGTTCAACCAATGGAACCACTTGTTTCCATGAGCTCTACTAACGACAACTCACTAGGGGGTGGAAAACCCAAATAATGACGTCAAAATGCCAGTCTTTTTGGGTTTCAGTGCTTGGCCTTCGAAAAGTTATGGCCTGATACTGACCAAAAAATGACGTCAAAATGCCAGTCTTTTGCCACAAAAGAAAACAAATCGTGAGTTGTATTCAATAGTTCAACCAATGAAATAACTTGCTTCCATGAGCTCTACTAACGACAACTCACTAGGCGGTGCAACAACCAAATAATGACGTCAAACTGCCAGTCCTTTTGGATTTCAGTATCAGGCTATAGATAGTTCGAAGATGACGTCACTCAGGTCTTTGTTATTGTTTTTTTTTTTTGCCATCCGCGTTTATGAGTAATGCTCACTGAACTGTATTAACCCGACTATAAACGTTCATGGATACACACAGTTTTGTGTGTTGGTCCGTTATACTTCCGGATGGCAATGTTATGAGCTTCTTAGCCAAGTGCATACTATCTTTAATATAACGATGGCTACGTTCAGTGTCAGGCTATAAATTAACGATGGCTACGCTGACACTGACCAAAAAATGACGGCCAAAGACAAGTCTTTTGCTACTAAAGAAAACAAATCGTGAGTTATACTCATTACTTCAACCAATGGAATCACTAATTACCTTGACCTCTACTAACGACAACTCACTAGACGCTGCACAAACCTAAAAAATGATGTCAAACTACAAGTCCTAGATGGTTCTAGTGTCAGGCTATACGTTAACGATGGTTGAGGTTGTTCCCATCCGAAACCCTTCGTAAACTCATAGCCTCACCAATGAATGACGTCAAAATACAAAAGCTACGATCACCAAAATAAAGAAAATCGTGAGTTGTATTCAATAGATAGTTCGAATATGACGTCACACAGGTCTTTGTTATTGTTTTTTGCCATCCGTGTTTATGAGTAATGCTCACTGAACTGTATTAACCTGACTATGAACGTTCATGGGTACACCCAGTTTTGTGTGTTGGTCCGTTATACTTCCGGATGTCAATGTTATGAGCTTCTTAGCCAAGCGCATACTATCTATAGTTTAACATATGAGATTATTTGTTTCCTTAACAATAACTTATCAATGAACCTAAGAATGAAATCACAATACAAGTTCTTGTGTCAGATTAAAAGTGACTGAAGTGTACAGACGGACGGTATATGGGTCTGTTAAAACTCACGGAAAGTACTTTGCGATAGACAAGCGTCTTATCCAAAGCGTTCCAAGTAACTGATATTGTCCGTTTCACCCTATCGAAATCTAGAGAAACCCCGGCTCCCTGTTGAGTGTTTACAGGGCGGTCGACTTCATTCGGGAGCGATCTTGGTCCCTTGAAGCGAGTGCTCTATCAACTGAGCTATCGGGACCCCTTATTTGAAGATAAATCTATGAAATAATATTACATGTATTTTATAATGACATACCTCAGTACAATGGCAATAAACGAAACTTTTCGTGCCTTGGTTGGTATTAAATAAATAGTGTTTTACATTCGGCGTGTATTTATGGAGAAAAGGCAGAATGTAACATTAGAATGATAGGCAGAATCCAATTAAGAAGCAGAGCAATGCTCTTTATAATTTGTCAATGTCGATGGATGATCTGCCTTGTGTGATATGGGAATACGTGAGTAATCAGTTATCAGCCTTATCGATGGAAAATGCACCGAGTCTCTCTCTCTCTCTCTCTCTCTCTCTCTCTCTCTCTCTCTCTCTCTCCTCCTCCTCCTCTTCCTCCTCTCTCTCTCTTCCCCCCTCTCTCTCTCACTTTCTCTCTCTCTCTCTCTCTCTCTCTCTCTCTCTCTCCTCTCTCTCTTTTCTTTTTCTTTTCTTTTCTCTTTCTCTTTCTCATTGGACAAATCTGGAAAGCTGGACATTGGATTGCGTAATTCGTGAAGTGACGCATTCATGAAAATTGAATTATCAGACAGAACGTTAAAGATTCCATAATCTTGATTTATCAATAAATTAAGGATTATCTTAAATATTAAAAGTTTTTTTTCTCTTTTTCATCCATCCTCTTTACTTAATTTCAACCTTATCCTCATCCGCTCTCTTTTCCTCGTCATTCTCCCTATTTTCCTTCCTTTCTTCTCCCCTTGCCCCTTCGCACGCTCCCAATTCGTATATTTCTTCTTGTTGTTGTATGATATTGTTGTTGTTGTGTTGTTGTTGTTGTTCTTCTTCTTCTTCTTCCTCTTCTTCTTCTTCTTCTTCTTCTTCTTCTTCTTCTTCTTCTTCTTCTTCTTCTTCTTCTTCTTCTTCTTCTTCTTCTTCTTCTCCTCCTCCTCCTTCTCCTCCTCCTCCTCGTCATCCTCCCTCCCTCCATCTACTCCCACTCTACCTCCTCTTCCTCTTCAACATTCTCCTCATCTTCATTCCCTTCTTCTTCCTTCTCCTCCTCCTCCTTCTCCTCCTCCTCCTCCACCTCCACACTTTCTTTGATATTTTTCTCTTCTTATTATTCATGTAAAAGGCATAACGATCGATCAATATCAAAACTTCAAACACCAAACATGAACGTGTAAAAACTCGAAATAGCTATTTAATGTCAAAACACCTCACATACACTTCCATTCTAAGAATAGGCCAACATTTGATTCATCTCCTAATCCGGCTCATTTCATTGATTCAATATCTCTCCCGTTCGCCAAATCCCTTTACGATTTAACTCCCACGAGACTCAAAAACGCAACGGAAAAAAAGAGAAAAAAAAAAAGAAAAAAAAAAAAGAACGAAAATAAAATAAAATCCAAACCAGAAAATAAAATAAAAATGGCATCCATAAAAAAATATTAATCTCATTCCTCAAAGCCTTTTTTTTATTCCCGTTTACTCCAATCTAACATCCAAACAAGTTTTCCCTTTCATTGCTTCACGCAGGGCTGTAAATTCATGTGCACCATCCCTCTACCCCCCTTCTTCCACCCCTCCACTTCCATCCCAATCATAATCAGTGTCATCTTAATCATAACCATTCCATAGATTGTGTGCCTCACAATCCTCCGCCTCTCTTCCTACAGAGCCGTACTATAGAAAAAAACAAAAACAAACACGTTTTATACATTTTGGCCATCAAAAAGTCCATTAAATATCGATGGATTAAAATTTGTGCAATCAAATTCGTCCTTCAAATGACCTTCATTTGTCGCTTTGTCGCAAACTCTTAAACCTGGGACTTCCCCAGAGTTGAGAATTTTCGAAAAGATGAGGGTCATTTGAAGGACAAGTTTTCTAGCCAAAATTTCTAAAAATGTGTTGTTTTTCTTTTTCAGACTAAGGCAGTAAACTCACTCCCCCTTCACACAAAATCTGATTAACTCCTATTTATTACCCAATAGAATATTTTACATCCCCATTCCTCCCAACTTTTTGACTTCGACAGGAATGAGAGTCGACGTTTGATAATAGGATATAGTACTAGCTATACTTAGAATAAAACAAAGTTATGGGCTCCTTTGGTTCAATGTAATACATTTTATTGATACACGTGAATACGTTATACATTTATGTTTCACCAAATTACAATATGATGTAATAAATGGTTGGGACTAGGTGAATTTATTTGCAGATCGGATAGGAGAACACCAGTTATGGGCTTGATGTAATGGACAATAATTTGTGTTGGTTTGAGAGTATTTCCATTACAACAATGAGCCCATAACAATTAGGGTTATCAGGCCTGCAAATAAGTACGAGTCTGTCTGGACTGAAATTCTTAATCAGTTAACTGCCATACTCGTCGCGAGGTCCCAGGTTTGAGAGTTTTGGCCAAGATGAGGGTCATTTAAATCGATCGTTATTTGAAGGACACGTCTTTTGGCCAAATTTATAAATACATGTCTTTCCTTTTCCAGAATATGGCATTGAACGGGTTAAAGGGATTTAACTATTGATTTCATTTACGACCGATTCGATTTGCGTAATATTTTACTGTAATAATATACCAGGGTTTGCAGATTGCCACACGGGTGGCCAAACGTGGCCACACAGAGAAGCTCGTTTCTAATATTATTTGTTTTTTCCTAGTTTATTCGAGTTTATGTTTATCAAAACCAGTAAATTTTTCAATGGGTTTTTTCAAAGAGTTTTAATAGTGACTGGCCACTTGAGGTTTTATTTGGCCACTTTTACGATCAAAATCGGCCGCAAGAAACTTTGGCCGTCTGGAACCCCTGCAACATTCATTTCGTTTTGGCAAGAAAACTATAACTTCTAATATCGGTAGCTAATGATGACACCCACATTGTCAAAAAGTCTCAGGAAGCCCTGGAATGTCAAAGGTGTGCGCCAATATTTTATATCTGCATGTCATGAGCTGAATATCAAATGGATGCTTTTGAGATCTTTATGCATTTTAATCAGATTATATATGGCTTTATTTGGCAAAAAAGAGTGTCCAATTCTATTTATCAGCTCAAAAATTATGCGCAAAAACGTTGGTGAAGTTTATATACAGCTATTAACAAGAAAAAAGAACCCGTTAATCCCCAGTCCACGACCTGTCTGTTTTGTGGGTAGGTCGCATAAATGTAATAGGATATTAATCGATCATATGCGTTTAGGTAAAATAAAATGCCCTTTACAAGGGGTCCCTCGCCAACAACATTTAACATGACCAATCAATCCTTGTCAAACCTAAGCCATTGCGTAAAATAGGTGAACAATCTATACATTTACATTATATTATTTTTCTGAGAGAGACAATGCTGTTAACGGCCAGGCACTAATTTTACATCTGATTACGATGAGAGAAAATGAGTAAAGAGCCTTCTCCAAGGACTCAAAGAGGCTCGAATCCAGGACCTTCCGATCCGAAAGCGAGTGTCATACC
The DNA here is from genome assembly GCF_034508935.2 of Berghia stephanieae. Classification (NCBI taxonomy): domain Eukaryota; kingdom Metazoa; phylum Mollusca; class Gastropoda; order Nudibranchia; family Aeolidiidae; genus Berghia; species Berghia stephanieae. Next base: position 118,530,898 of record NC_088360.1, read on the forward strand.
ACTAGACCACATAAATGTGGCTGTCATATTACCAGTGGTTACAACGATTTAAATTATCTCACATGTATTCATTAGATTGGTATTATTTTAATCTCCCTCTCTAAGGGGCGAAGTGGCCGAGTGGTTAAGGCGTTGCATTGTGACCCGGAAGTTCCCGGATTAGAGCCCCTCTTCAGGCACTTTGGGTTTATTTTTCCTTGAGCAAGATTATTAACCCCCAGTTTGCTCACTTGGACAAGTGAGAGAGAGAGAGAGAGAGAGAGAGAGAGAGAGAGAGAGAGAGAGAGAAAGAGAGAGCGAGAGAGATAGAGAGATAATTTTACTCATTACTGTACTAACCTAACTAGTAGATAAAATAGGGAGAGGGGGGGGGGGAGAGGGGGAGAGGGATTGAGCGGGAGAGACGGAGAGAGAGAGAGAGAGAGGAAGAGAGAGAGAGAGAGAGAGAGAGAGAGAGAGAGAGAGAGAGAGAGAGAGAGAGAGAGAGAGAATTTTACTCATTACTGTACTGACCTAATTAAATTTTACACGACAATATTTATGCCACTTAACATCATTTTGTTTTAAGCTTTCAATAATCTCATTTCTTTCTGATGATTTAAAAAAATAGATACATCCAACTTGTTTTCATCACAAACCAAAGAATTGAATTGTGTTAAGTCTTCAAAAAGAGTTTCATAGCCTTGCCCTTTGTCATACCTCATCGACTTAGAGAGACATTATAAACGGTCTGTGTTATCTTGTTGGCATATCAAACACTTGTCCCAGTCTCTGGGAGCATTTCTTTTTGCTATTGTATGTGTATCTGAAATCATGCAAACGCATTCCTTTATTAGACATATGCAATATTCTTTCATAACTCTCTCTTCTCTCTCTCTCTCTCTCTTCTCTCTCTCTCCTCTCCTCTCTTCTCTCTCTCTCTCTCTATCTCTTTCGTTCTATCTGGTAAAGACCCATCATCAGCAGGAAAAATGTGTGCAGTGCCTTACATAAGGACACAACAGTACAAATAGAACATTCTCCCATTGTCCCTTTGCGGTAAATAACATAAAGAAATAACTTGCCACAATACAGCATCATAGTGGTTGATGATGATGGTAATGATGATAATTATAGCAATGTAAGTGGTATGCTGACTCTTTAGTGTCATCAAGTTTGACCGAAATATGTTTTAACTCACGTAAAATGATTATAGCAGTATTTTTGGAAAGAAAAAAAAACAGGAGGAGGGGAGAATGAGCACTGTCCTTTGTCAACACCGGTTATCGGCATTTATTGAGCCGTGTTCTGCTAGTCTGTTTTGTCTACCCCTCTGCTCGTCTTCCCGTCTACCCCTCCGTTTTAGAGCAATTGATTATACTTATTAAATCAGATGCAGAAAAAATCTCATATTATAGAATATTGCTCGCTTGACGTCCTTTAAAACAAGTGAAATTGAATAATATATACGATTAAATAATTTGTATGGTATGGTTCGTGAATCGAAAGTAAAGGGAAAGGAAAACATCCGCTTCGACGCTAAAAATAGTCACCAATGGGAATCCAATGGATGACGTAAAACAACCTTTGGTCGGCTTGCCTCGAATGTTTACACAATAAAAAGAAATTATTGTCGTCCATTTCAAATTTTTCTAATCTTAAAAACCTTGTATCTCAACTAATACTGATCTTTCAGAGTGGTTCTATATCATACATTATAGTGTTTTTCATAGTCTACAACATATGTAATTTTCATGCTTTCAATCCTGTTTGCACAATTCAAGGGTTTTTTGGACCTAATTCCACCTAGCTACTATTCCAAATAATAACCCCGCAAAATGCACACAAAAAACCTAAAGTGAGAGAGAGAGAGTGAGAGAGAGAGAGAGAGAGAGAGAGAGAGAGAGAGAGAGAGAGAGAGAGAGAGAGAGAGAGAGAGAATTCAACCTTAATGTATTTCAACACTAATTAAAATTAATGTAAGTTCCCAGTGTTTCTCCTTCTTCTCTCTCTCCCCCCCCCCCCCCACTCCTGCTCATCCAAATAATAACAGAGAGGGGCGGGGTGAGGTCACATTTGTTTTGACACCTGGACGGCCATAATTATAACTGCCCTGTTAACGATACATATTTTGTTTGAACAAAAAAGGGAATAAACTGCCTGTTTTTTTATTTTGGTTTTATTTTGGATCTAATTCCAAAAAGAACGAAAAAAAATATAATTAGAATCAAATGAAACGTAAATAAACAAGTGCACGTGCAGGTGACAGCAACAGGCTGAGTACAATTCACTCAAATTATATTATGGTGTTATTTGTTAACATCGTTGTTTACAACCTGCCCACCTCTCACTCTTTCTATAATTCTTTCAGTTACAATTCACTCACTATCTCTCCTCCATTCCCTGCTCATTCATTCATGTTCACAAACAGATGTTATTTGCAAACATCGTTATTTACAACTCACCACCTATTCTTTCTGCGTTGAAGAGAGGTTGGTCAAGATACCAATCACCACCTGTGGGTGGGGAAGAGGGGGGAGAATCAAGGCCAAACCGTTCTTTGTGACATCATCTCCAGTCTTTTTGGTTCGAATCCTTTTGAAAGTGAGTACCATTAATTTGATCGTATAACCATGGCTGCACTTTTGATTTTAATCTAATTCTTTTAAGTCGATTTGCCGAAATTTCGGAATAAATATCTTTAAAATTCTACATATACATCTCCCCATCTTTCTCCCTCTTTGTGTAGATTCTATCTATCTATCTGTCTATCTATCTATCTATCTATCTATTTATCTATCTATCTATCTATTTTCTGCCTACTCCTTTTCACACATATTCACACACATACGCATAGACTGCAGCCGAACACTTTTTATTGGTGTATTAGAGGTCATCAAATCAGAGTTTGTTCTTGCTTCTGTCAACTGAGGTGGATAGTAACATCTACTTGCTACTGTTTGGACATGACACAGATCTGTCAAAATTTATCTTTTTTACCCCCCCCCCCTTCCTCCCCCTAATTAAATACACTAAATACACCTATCTGTTAATAACTGGTTGTTCACAGACGCACATACACAATTGCACAAGCACACCCACACATACACACGACAAACACATACACACACATTCTCTTTTTTTTTTTCTTTCTTCTTTTTCTTTTACCCTCAATCTTGATTCCCTCTCCTATCTCTTTGTGCGCGTGAGTGTGTGTCACTTAAAGAGGTAAAAAGATAAAAAAGATAGATAGATAGACAGATAGAAAGATAGATAAACAGAGAGAGGAGAGATAGAGAGAGAGAGAGAGAGAGAGAGAGAGAGAGAGAGAGAGAGAGAGAAGGGAGAGGGTGAACGTGAGCGTGTATGTGTGTGGCGTTCAGCATGTAATAATTCCAATCGGCAATAAAACTGGCAATCACCCACCTCCAATAATCATATTACTTTTTGCGTGCGGCAAACACGGATACCAAGATGAATAGATTTTATGGCGCTCTGTAATTCTTATCTTCAATGGATCTGAGGGGGTTGCGATGGTAACCTAATGAATTATTCCTCAAATTGATGTTTGCTATCTTTCTTACGCAATCTCAGTAATAACAATAGAGTCTAATTTAAAACTACAATCTAATGGTTTTACTCCGAGTATGAGTCCATAATGGAATTCAAATTACATATAAAATCTTGCGTTCCAATTTTGTCTTACAACAACAAAAAAATAAACAACAATTAGCCTAAAGAAAATTTGAAAAAATTAAGGATTTGGAATTAATTTATCCTATATAAAAATGTTCTTATTGGAATAAGTAATTGGTTCTGACACTTTGTTTTACACAACTCTGACAAAAACACATTCATTTTAATGCTTTTGTACAGAATACCTCTACTCAAAATATCCATTGATAAAAAATACTCTTAAACTTAAATCGTTGAAAAATCGCGGCGATGAAGCGGATTTTGTGAACTGTAAGTTTATGCATGACAAAATAAAATTTATCTTCACTTTTTAAAACGAGACGTTGACGAAACAGATGGCAAATTTATTGGTGGTGAAAATGAAATCAATTACGTCCCAAAACATATTATGAAAAACAGATTTGAAAGCAACCTGTCAAAGAGTGACCAACTTTCGTTACCTGCTGTCGAATTTCGGACATCCTACCATTCCCTAAATATCGATCGATTAAAATTGCTCTCAAATTGTTTTAAAATCCTGATCCCGGGAATTCTTGAGAAGTGTTGCTTAACTTCTTTTTTAAATTCTAACTCACCAAATATAGATGAGTTGGTGTAGGTACGAACATTTATCGTTTGCCATGATCTTTATTCTTTTTATTCAGAAAGAAATATGTGTTTTCTATCTAGAGAGATAAAATGTCAACATTTTATAGGTTTGAAATCACAAACAACATTATTTTAGGCAACCACTTAGCAATTGATAGTTTTGTTGGTATGTAAAATCACCTCGATGACATGAAGTATATAAAAGAATGCAACAAGTAATAATCTCTGCACCCAAGAAATAAAACGAGATAGATTGGATACAATAAATTATTTTTTCCCCTTCATTGTTCATGTCAATGTAAGGGGCGTTTTTCAACCACATACACTTCGATTTTTTTTTCCATGCGCCCAGAGCCTCCAACCAGGGGGATAGGTTGCACTTTATTATTTATTATTATTTATTTATTAGGGTAAATCAAAGTTCTGAAGTTCCATCAAGTTCATTTGTAGGATTCCAAGTTATATTTTTTCTGATCATCACGTCTATGCAATCCTAAATAACGGTATGCAATCAAAAGAAAATAAATAGAAATTTAAAAAAATAAAAATAAAAATTACAGTAACTGAAAAAAAAGTACAACACGCGTACCCCCCCCCCCCCCCCCCCACCCCCACACACACACACGCAAAGACACATAAGACCAAAAACAAAATAATCTAGCAATTTTAACGATCAAAACAAAAAGAGAAAACTAAAAAAAAAATCCAACAAAAACAAAAACAAAATAAAAATGAAAATCGAAAGATTGTATGCTTATCTACCTCTAAAAATAACCCTAACATGCCGACGTCGTTTTCACGTTTACATTGTGGGTATAAACATGACACCTGCATAGGGACAAGAAAAAGATGGAGTATAATATTATTGTTTTCCTTAAAACAAAATAAACAAACCAAAAAAAAAAACAAAAATGAAGAAAAGTTACAGATTAAAAATTATAATGAGATCATAAAAATCTGGTCATACACCAAGATAGTCCATCCGGAAGTGTGATTGTTAGGCGTAACATGCAAGGACATCAAAGAGACTTTCTCGACATCACTGATTAGATACGCTAGAATGACGATAAGACTATCGACATTGGCAGCGGTAACAACGCCAGGTTATGTTTTCCTGCACTTCGCATTGAGTGAACCAGCTAAAGAAGGAACTTGGTAATTTAGAAGAATCGTCAAATAGGGAAAATATTATTATCTCCATATTATCCCGACCTGGCACATTGCAACACATTTTTGTTTCCATTTTCTCAAGGTAAAACCTAGTGGAATTCCATTCGGACCTCTGAAGATGCAATAGGGGTATAATTTGAAGATGAAATTTTAGCTACAATACCGAAAGTGTGGCAAAACTGCCTTGATTCTCAGTTTAAATGGATAAAACTTTGTACTCAAGCTCAATAAGAGTACTTTTAAAAGCTGTGAAAATGTGATGGTAATTCCATTCTTCCATAACTAGAGGCCCTCGCGTGTTGTGGCTGTGATCTTGTAATGATGACAAACGATGCTGACCGTAATCAATGGCCGGATGGTTGACCATTATCTTAAAAATCTAGCTCAGGCATCATGAGTTTGGGTATGGTTCACATGTGTAAATTAGGGGCAGAACACCTTGTCCTAGCTCAGTTTGCGGCACTGCACTGCGGCGGACGCCTGGGTTATTCCAGTATTCCGTTGGAAAGACCTTCAAGCAAATTTCCCTATAAAGGGCATTTCATCTATTTATTAATTTTGTTTATTTTAATTGATAATATTGTAAGAAATCTTTATAAAAAGTGGCCCTGTCACGGTATGGAGAGAACAAATAAATTATTGTAACCTCATCTGGAAAAAATGATGTTTATAGCAATAAACCCTTTATTAATAAAATCTGGTCAATATGAAAAAAGAACACTTTTCATCTTCGATTTGGAGTAATGTAATCTTTACCCTTGCACTTACTATAAGATTACTATTCCGAAGATCGGAAAAAGGGAAATAAAATAGATATCTTCCAAATAGGCGAGCTCCCTTACCAGCTTTAAGTTATTTGACACGACATCTGTTCGCCAAGTGGCCATATTATTATTTCGTTATTTCTGGCATATGCGTTCGCGTGAGTTAGAGCGTGAGTTAATCAAGTCAAAGATTATAAGTGTGGGGACTCACTTAGGAATATATAGAAAATGGCGTTAGATAAGGTGTTCAACCAGGTATGGGCTTGTAACGTGAACCAGGTGTGGCACACAAGAATGGACTCATGGGTCTTGTTTAGGGTTCGGGACATATTCAGGAAGTCCATTATACACAAATTATTGTTATATATATATATTATATTATATATATATATATATATATATATATATATATATATATATATATATATATATATATGCTTGATACCTTTGGTGAGGATGCTAGTCTATGGTAACGTGCATTCAGACGAATCTATCAAACGGAGTTACCTATCAACTAATGGATGGACGCAAGGATAAGGAAACAAGTTCAAGTTCGAATCAAACCGGGATTGAAATGGATCCATCAATTGGGTGTTGCGCTCTAACTTCTGGGCTATCAGGACATCATAATATATAAAAGCGATCCATTATGATATGAAATACCACATCCCATGACACAATGTTAGTAGTAATCTTCCGTTTTAATAAAGAACACAGGACGTGCTATTTGGTTAACATCGCATAGATATACTGTGTTTTTTTAAAAAAACAACGGCAGTAATACTATAACATTTTCAATTGTACAACGACAAGTCATTTGTGAACCATCTTCTCTTAACAGTACATGGTGCTCACACGTGCCGAAAAGAAGAACATCGATGTGGAAATTCCCATATTGAAACAATAACAGGCAAAACTAAATGATTTGGTAGTTACATCTATCAATAATCAAGGAAAACATTGTGGAGAAATCAGGAATAGATAATACCACACATTGTATAATACAAAGATGTCAAACAGGTAAAGGGTAGACTATAATATCCCATGTGCTATGTATAAAAAACATGGGAAAAAACAGAACAAAACAAAATCCCAACGGAGGAATTTTTTTTTATATAGATAGATTGGCGATAGATATTACACGAATTAATGTTCGCTCTTGTAAATATTTTCTTTTTGATGTTGCCAGCCTGAAAACTGACCTCTTTCAGCACCATCTAAAAGGTAATAGTGCAATATGCGTTTGTGTCTTACTAGACATTGAAACCTTGTTTGAGCACCCTATATAAAGCTCATTTTTAAAAAAGGCCTGAATAGCATCTCTGTCACTGCTCTCTTGGTGAAAACGTTGAAATGGTGAAGAATCTTCTTCTTCTTTTTTTTCTTCTTCTTTTTCTTCTTCTTCTTTTTCTTCTTCTTCCTTAGAGGCTAAAACTTCAAATCGAATATTTAAATGGCCCGTCTGTTGTCTCACGAAAGAGAAGATCTGACGATGGACAATGCCGTTCTAAACCATTCCACAGAGCCGAACTGTTTCGTAATGGTTTGGAGAGAGTTCCAGGTCCTGATGGTGGAGGGGGGAAATGAATAAACATGCGAGAGTTATGGAATGGCACAAGACATCGAAGAGTTCTGTGTCCTGTTGTTTTTTTTTAAAGATCAATTGATCAACCGGGTAGCCGTTGCTCCGCTGAGGGCTTTTGTAAAGGACACCTAATTTGTTTCGAGTTCTTCTTTAGGCAGGTGGTATCCAATTAAGTTCCTTGATAAGTTTCGAGATGCTTGCCTCTGGTTCAAAGTTGCCACAAACAAACCTTGCTGTTCTTCTCTGCATCTTTTCCAGACGACCATCGCGTGTTTTGGCACAGCATGATGACAAACCAGTGTAAAAGCAAACCCAACATGTTTAAGGTTAACGACTATCAGTCTTGATGACAAAATCATGGCAACAGAAAGATTCGAAGTTCCTTGGGCTTGAGTGGAACATTTAATGATCTCGTTACTCCATTGGTGAAACATAGGTTGGCATTCCGTTAATAAATTTATTAGTTATGGTAGAATTGGGGACAGATCATCATCATCATCATCATCATCATCATCATCATCATCATCATCATCATCATCATCATCATCATCATCATCATCATCATCATCATCCTTATCAACATCAACTTTATCATCATCAAGGGTTCCTGGATCTGCCTAAATCATGTTTTTTTTCTTTTTAATAATCTTGCTTTACTATTTATCAATTTTTCTTTCTTTGCCATTAGCTGCTTGAGCATCTCAACTCAACAATCTAGAAGATTTTTGTAGCGCCTTTTTGATTTAGCACGTTATTGCTGTGACTATAAACAATATTATTTCTTTCTATAACGTGTATCTTTTTAAGTTCTTCAACATTTTTCATGATAATTTCAACTTACTTCTAATTGTGATGTATTTAAATAGTTTGTGGACCATTTTTTTCATTTTTCCCTTCCTGATTGTGAGTACTACTAGAATGTCCAAGACTGATCCGTGAAATTATATTAGGGCCAGGTATATCGCAAATTTCAGGTGTCACATTTAGCATTGATGTTGATGCTAAATCGAACATAAAATACTTATTAATTTCAGGACTCTGAAACGATAGAAATGGTAACACAACTAGACATATAAACCATTAAACGAGCTAGTGATTTTTTAATAACTGGTTTTTTATTTCTACAATAAAAGTGGCTCGTCAGTACGGCCTTTGTTTTGTAACCAAAAGTTACCGAGTTCGAATACCCGCTACGTTATGTGGTCTTGAGCAAGTCACCTCGCCTTATATCAGTTTGCGGCGCTGCACTGTGGCTGACGCCTGGGATATTCCAGTCTTTTCTTGGAATAGACCCAAGAGACACATTTCCCCTATGGGAGGAATAAAAGGAATTTTATTTTTATTATTTTTAAATAACGATCGCGACGCAAAAACAAAGCCATGAAGATTAATATCTAGGCCAAATGTTTCATGAGATGCTTGTTTGATTAGATTGAAACACAGATAAAAAGGGTAAACCAAGTACACGACAGTGTCATATGGTTACTTTATATATAACCGGTAACATATACTTGTCTTTATATTATGTGTCCCGCTGCGTCAATCGGGTACTTTGTCGGAATAAACTAGACGGAGAAAAACTATAGCATTTATATAGCGCAATTTGCACTAAAAGTGCTCAAGCGCGTTACAAGGGATCCCTAGCCATTAGCTACACTTAACATGTAGGACGAGACATTAAGCCTATTAGGTGATATTATAAAATTTTTCCGACAGATAAAACGCTGTTAATGGTCATGTACTCATTTTACACACGAATAAAGTGAGAGAATGTGAGTAAAGAGCCTTTTCAAAGGACTCAACTATGCACCACCCAGAGCGGGTCTCGAACCCTGGACCTTCAGGTCCGAAGGCAAGTCATACCACTAACTAGACTACATAGCCGCACGAGAGTATATAGTCAAACTTATTAGATCTAGGAATTAATTTTTTTTTAAGTTAAAGAAGAAAAACAAAACATACCCGTCTCTCTTCTAAATGAAGAATTTTATCTAACTCAAGTGATGAAAATGAAACTTAGAATTCAACTTTAAGCGTTGGGTTTTCCCCTGACACAAAACCGTTTTAAGCCGACATGTTACATATTAATAATAATAATGAAATGTATTTATATTGCGCCCAATCCTCTATACCATAAAACTCTAGGCGCATAACAATAACTTCAATCCATTCAAATTTCTCTCTCTCTCTCTCTCTCTCTCTCTCTCTCTCTCTCTCTCACACACACACACACACACAAACACACACTCACTCTGTATCTATCTATCTACTATCTATCTCACTCTCAGTCTCTCTCTCTCTCTCTCTCTCTCTCTCTCTCTCTTTCACTATATATATCTCTCTTCTTCATAAACATACACACGCAAACATACATACACACACAAACACACACTCACTCTGTATCTTTCTATCTACTATCTATCTCACTCTCAGTCTCTCTCTCTCTCTCTCTCTCTCTCTCTCTCTCTCTCTCTCTTTCACTATATATCTCTCTCTTCTTCATAAACATACACACGCAAACATACACACACACACACACACACACACACAAACATATTACTTGTATAAAGACTAGTTCTTTAATATATGTTATAGAGCTTGTACATCAACACAAGACGAGAGTTAATGCCAATTAAGGGTAATTATTAAATTGAATATAGGGTAAAAAGATAATTTTTGTAAGGTAAATTGTTTACATAATATATATTCGAATCTAAACAACTGTTAATATTAATATAAATACGTGACTTGCCCTGCATCATCTCAAATTATCTGTATACGACCCAACTCATCACTTAACGTTACAATGTAGATTAACGAATGGATTACGGCTTGTTTATTGCTCCAGGGTTGCTGTCAACAAACCTGACGGGATGTGGCCTGTTTGCTCAGGTCGGAGGTAAAAAGATTATTATTTAGATTAACAATAAATACTAGGTTACGAAAGGCAGTTATCTAGGTGAGACAACTTTGTGAAGGTATGTCAAACAAACTGTAAAATGGAGCAAATGGATTCATCGAGAAAGTGAAAAAACTTATATTATGCTGTTGTTTTAATAATTACTCTCTATGTCTCGCCCCCCCCCCTCTCTACCTCTTTCTCTCTCTCTCTCTCTCTCTCTCTCTCTCTCTCTCTCTCCCCCTCTCTCTCTCTCTTTCTCTATCTCTTTTATTATTATTATCCTCATCATCTCATCATCGTCATCATCATCATCATCATCATCATCATCATCATCATCATCATCATCATCATCATTATTATCATCATCATCATCATCATCATCATCATCATCATTATCATTAAAAAAGACATGATATAGACTAAGAAAAAGAAGATGAGGAGGAAAGCTATGGTTAGAATAAAGCACTTATTTTCTTATTTATATACAAGAATCGATCTTTAATCAATCATTTTATAATACAATTTCCCAGGCTGTTTTCCTTTATGATATTCATTCAAAATTCCATGTTTTGTACTCCCTGTACATTATAATAAGACAGAGCTTTCTGTACGTCTTCTTCCTTTGTAGAAAGCTTCCAGTCCAGGTTATTGTAATTCAGACATGCGCGATGCTCGTTTATCAGTGAGTACGTTCACTTTAATGGATATTCTTTCCACACCTCTGCAGTTTCCGGACCCTGCGTTCAGTGATGCGTATTGCCAGAAGCACCTGCATTCCCGAAGGAGGCTATTCAGACCACGTCCTGGGTTATTTGGCATTGGGTAACGAGTGTAGACTGGCGCAAGTGATTGATGGTGTTGCCCCCTCATTAAGGAATTATCATTGAACCGTGTTGATTTAAATAGCATTTGATGTAAAGAATTGCATTTATCGGATAAAGAAAAACATCAGAGATTTCCCCCCTTAGATTGATCTTGATTCTTGTATAGGGAATGAGATTAGCGGAAGAGTAGCGTCCCTTGATTGGACGTCACCAATAGTCTGTGACGTCACCGGCGGAAAAGTTATTAGAGAGAGAACGGCATTCCCTATACAGCAAATAAATAAACTATATAGAAACACCGAGCGCCATTTGTTTGTATCGTAATTGGTTTTCACTTTAGCAACGTTGACCACGAATTCCTTCAAATGGTTCTTGTAATTCTGGAAACGTATGAAACGTAGTTCTTACTCTATTCACTAAGCGCTTCAATCAATGCTCTTATTTTTCCATTAACCAACCAATGGCCTTCAATTATAATTTATTGATTTTACCCCATGGCCACACTTCTTACAAGTATTGAAGAATGTAATAGAAAAAAAAAAGATTCTTTACATAAAAAGAGAAAACCCCAAACACAGACTATCTATTTATTCTTTTAATCGCTGTCTCCTTCTTCCCTCTCTCTCTCTCTCTCTCTCTCTCTCTCTCTCTCTCTCTCTCTCTCACTCTCTCTCTCTCTCTAATTCTCTCTCTCCTTCTCTCTCTCACTCACTCACACTATCTTCTTCTTCTTCTTCTTCTTCTTCTTCTTCTTCTTCTTCTTCTTCTTCTTCTTCTTCTTCTTCTTCTTCTTCTCCTTCTCCATCTCCTTTTTCTTCTTCTTCTTCTTCTTCTTCTTCTTCTTCTTCTTCTTCTTCTTTTCTTCTTCTTCTTCTTCTTCTTCTTCTTCTTCTTCTTCTTCTTCTTTCTTCTTCTTAATAATAATAATAATAATAATAATAATAATAATAATAATAATAATAATAATAATAATAATAATAATAATAATAATAATATAATAATAATAATAATCATCATCATCATAATAGTGATAATAATAATAATAATATAATAATAATAATAATAATAATAATAGTGATAATAATAATAATAATAGTAATATAATAATAATAATAATAATAATAATAATAATAATAATAATAATAATAATAATAATAATAATAATAATAATTAATAATAATATAAAATGATGATGATATAATAATAATAATAATAATAATATAATAATAATAATAATAATAATAATAATAATAATAATAATAATAATAATAATAATAATAATAATAATAATAATAATAATAATAATAATAATAATAATAATAATAATAATAATAATAATAATGTGGATGATAATGATGATGATGTTGATGGTAAATATAATGATAAAAGTATTAAACCGTATGACCAATTCCTGCGATGAATAAAATAAGTTAATAATATATATCTAATAGATTCACACAACACACTTCCTTCTTTCAACTTTCTTATTAAGTGGCCTAAGGGAAATAATCACGTGTAATATAATATCAATTTGAATTGCTAAATTGTTTCCCTTAAAGAAACGAACTATTTTTGGAATGCATTGGTCATTAATTCTGTCCAATTTAACTGTCTAACTGTAGCGGCCTTCGTTCACTTATAGCCTGATTTGTATTATAAGTATTACCTATCGAAACCTGACAGTTTGCCAATGTCAGGTTATAAGTTAACCAAAGCTAGGATTACACTGCGTCTCAACAAAGCTTATTTTCACTATCATACTCGTATTATACAACTGGTTATAATACTTACAATAAGGTGAAAATAGAAAGCTTCGGATGGAAAATTATATACACGGACGTTTCTAGAGCAGACCATTCGTCAGCAAAACTATTTCAATTCATGAATACTCTATAACCAAGAAGACAACGCTACAGTTCTCAATACATTTTTAAAATGTGTTTTCAGCGTTCCTTTATTTTTCGTTTTGCTTCCCAGAGGTTTGTACCTCAAACGTCCATTATTTGTTCTTCTTCTTCTTCTTCTTCATCATCATCATCATCATCATCATCATCATCATCATCTTCATCATCATCATCATCATCATCATCAGCAGCAGCAGCATCATCACCATCATCATCATCAACATCATCGTCGTCGTCGCCGTCGTCGTCGTCATCATCACCATCATCATCATCATCATCACCATTATTATTATTATTATTATTATTATTATTATTATTATTATTATTATTATTATTATTATTATTATTATTTGTTTTCAACGTTTCTTTATATTTCTTTTTGCTACCCATGGGTTTGTATCTCAAACGTCCCTTATTTGTAATTTTTCCGTCTTAAGCCTTTCCATTTTCACCTTTTATTTAGTATTTTTCAATCTCAGGCTTCAGACAACTACCCATGGCTACTTCACGCATTGGTCTTGGTGAGTTGCACTGATTTCAGGCGCTATTGTTAGTTCAAGCTTTGTGCCATTTACAACATATGAAGTCATCTTTAGGTTTTATTAATGAGCAGCAATATACGCTTTACGTTACGTACATACATGATAGTATATCGTGAACAAATAATAAGAACCTTCATCTCTGAACAAGATAATTATTGCGCATGACATTTCACTTCAATACTGCATGTTTTAAAATTTCAGGCAGTGAAGATCCAGTTCTCACAATTCTCTTGAACAGATTACAAAGTTTTAATATCCTCTATGAAATTGATATTTGTAAGAATTTTTTGTTACAACTATGTCAGCCGGAAAATGGTAAGCATTTGACTGGGCCAGATATTTAAAAAACAAAACACTTTCACCCATTATATTCTGAACAACAACCCAAAACATTAGGAAAGTTCTAGAATTGATTCGGTTACTCCCCTTTGATAGAACAATTCCTGTTTTGAAAGGGGTAGCCTATGTTGCAGTATAAATGGAATGAAAGTTTTTCCTATTCATCTCAAATTCTGTACTCGCTGATTCTCTTTAATCACTCATAACTCTGTATTCTCTTCGTTTCCCTTCCCTTCAACATCATTAATCCTGGATGAAATAATTATTCACCATGTTATCCCGAAGATTTGTATAAAATTATAAGTATTAATAACGCACAATGGTTGATTGCGATATTTCGTTTATTATCAAACATAAAATCGATGGCAGATAGTTATAATTTTAATGACGTATGGTTCCTTTAATGCAATTTATTTAATAATAAAACATAGTTATTAAATATTTTAAAGAGAAAGGAGTTAGACTTTTAATAAGAATAGTAACCGAGAAATTATATACTCAACAATATGAGACGTGGGTTGAATAAGGTGTACTTATTTTCAGGTCTGATAACTTCCCGAAGTCCCAGGTTAGAGATTTTCGCCAAGATGAGGGTATTTTAAATCGGTCGATATTTGAAGGACCGAGGTTAATGGCCAAATTTTAAAATACTTGTTTTTTTTTTTTTAGAATACGGCAGTTAACTGGTTAATACTGATCCGGCAGAACGTACTTAGCTATTAGCATCCCATTCAGAAAAAAAAAGTAGAAATGTGTGTTTAATAGCCTTCGAACGTTTTAAACACGATTTGAAAACTATGCGTGTGGTTTTGTCACAAATTTATGATTGCAGTTCGTCGTTTCTGCAGCCATGATATTTATAATTTGTAGAATGATAGATCTATAAAACTAGTAGTTTATTAGGCTCAACAGAAAAGTACAAGATATATATTTTAGTGGATAGTGTGTGATAAAGGAAAAACAACCCCTTTAATAAGACAGCAGTTTAAAAAAAATTAGTTATTTCCCTTGCATTAGCAGTCTTGTACTTTCTACCAATCAAACTCATATTTTTTATATAATATTGTAGTATAAAACCCCCCATCTTAGCCTGACGTCTTGCGCACAAAAAGTACAACGCCTTCTATTGTCTTTCACCAATCCCTCCCTTAAGAACGCAACAACAACAAAATTAATGCCAAAACAATATGATTAAAAGATATGAAGACAATATAACAATACGGAATGCTGATTGAGGTATTATATCGATATGATCAACATTATGAACCAAATACACATTTTCCTTATCTATGTTGTTCTAAAAGTTGCCTTATTGTTAACTCGACGAGTAATTTTATATTTCTGATTTCAATGTGCATAAGGGGGGGGGGGGGCAAAAAAACAACAAAAAACACACCCCTTACCTGATATTGTTTTACTATAGAAAGTTCACCAAATAAAGGGAGAGTGAACAGCATTAATCCTCTCCTTAACGTCCATAGAAAAATCGTCACATTCACTATGATGCAACCAACAATTTTCTCATTCTGATACCCTTTGTACATCACAAATTATAAAGAAAATATTTTGTTGTAGCGATATAAAAAAAATAGTCACTGGACAATTGTATGACGTATAGAATGTATACTTGTTCCTTCTCTGTTTGAGTAGAAAAAAATATATTCTTGTGTTGGGTGGGTGTGAAGTGTCAGGGAAAAATCTGAAAATGGCTGGTACGGAGATAGTTAAAAGACCATGAGTTGATACTTTTCTGATTAAATGGCGAACAGGTCTCTGGGATCGCGTATCCTTTTACGGCGAGTTTCGATTGATTTTGAATTACTGCTTACTTTCATCATCTCTTCTTTTTTAACAATAGCAAAGTGAGATTAATGTACCTTAACAATGAATTTCTATATCGTTCAACATGAAATGCAAGACTACATTGATATACTAAATAAAGTAAAATGTTAGTACTAGTCCTTTAGAGTCGTGACATTAAATGATTGCAGTTCGTCGTTTCTGCAGCCATGATATCTATAATTTGTAGAATTATAGATTTATAAAACTAGTAGTTTATTAGGCTCAACAGAAAAGTGAAGTGATTAGAAAATTAGCATACAGCAACGTTCTTTCCTCCAAATCTGAGAGACCCATCTACCTTCTCTACAGGGTAGAAAGAGTGATTAGAAGCGACCTTGAACAGTCATTTTAACTTTATAAGTTTATGTTTTATGAATTAAACTAATGGGACCCCATAAATGTAATTAATAGAACCTGCCAGATAGGTCAATATAAAGAAAATAAAACTAGTTTGGATAGTTTTCTTTTGTCTTCAAATTAAAATAACCTTGAGACTAGATCTCTTTTTATCTTTCAAAACAGAAAAAAAAAAGAAAAAGAAAACACAACGAAAAAGCAACGCCAAAAAAAAAATGAAGAAAAATGAAGTACAAAATCAAAAATAACACCAAAAAAAAAGACAAAAAAAGAAAAAAATAGAAACAGAAATAAAACAACCACTTCTAAATAATAAAAAAAGAAGCGAAACCAAAAAAAAACAAGAACAAAAAAACCCCCAAAACAACAACAATAGACCCCAAAAACAATAATCCCCCCCCCAACCAAACAAATAACAACCCCTCCCCCCACCAAATAACCCCCCAAAAAACAAACTCCAAAACAAACAAAACAAAATACAGCAAAACAAAAAAGAAAACGAAAGACAAAACAAACCCCCCCCCCCCCACACACACACTTACAAAATACCAAAGAAAAAGCGTTGTAAAACCTTAATCACGGATTGAACGAGTCTTCCATACGTTGGCGTGTAACTTACATGGACCAAAAAAAAGTCATTTAAGAAGACAGCAGGTGTTTAAATTGCATAAATTCTATTTTTGTTTTAATGTTAATAGATTTGAGGTGATAAGATGCACATTAGACCCATTTGCCATCCTCTATTGCCCATTAAAGTCATAACACTGGATATATCAAGGTTCATCCTCCCGCAGCTATGCGGTCTTGTGGCATGACACTCGCTTTCGGATCGGGAGGTCCTGAGTTTGAGCCTCGCTCGGCGTATAGTTGAGTCCCTGGAAAAGGCTCTTTATTCACATTCTCTCATCGTACTCAGGTGTAAAATGAATACCTGGCTGTTAACAGTGTTGTCTTTGTCTGAAAAAATAGTATTATCGCCGAGCCGGCGACATGTCTCGTTCTATATGTTACATGTTGCTGTTGGTCAGAGACCCTTCCTAAAGCGCTTTGAGCACGTTAAGTGGATATTGCGCTGTATAAAAGCTCCAGTTAAAAAAATTATCATTTACCGTTATTCATCCCCCCCCCCCACACTCTCACCCTCCCTCTCTTCTTCCCCTCATATCCATGTCTTCCTCCCCCCCCCCTTCTCTCTCTCTCTCTCCCTCTCTTCCTCTCTTTGTTATTCTTTCCATCTGCTCCTCTCTCTCTCTCTCTCTCTCTCTCTCTCTATCTCTCTCTCTCTCTCTCTCTCTCTCTCTCTCTCTCTCTTATTTCTCTCTGTATGCGCACGCATGTATTTTTTCTAATGATATTTTTTCACTCTCTGAAATCACCTTGTGTTTCTAAACGTTATCACTGTTATTATTCAATATAACAATAACACTCATTCAAGCGTCAAGAGATTTATATACTCTATTAAATTCCCATCCAAATTTCCAACTCTTCATCTGCCACTGCTTATTATTTGCGTTGGGCATAAGACAAGTAATTTATTGTGATTACAATTTTTGCTATATAATGTTTCATTTTTCGCATACAATTCACATCAACTTGATTTAGTTTTGAAATGTCATCATGCAGATTGACGCATTCAGCGTCGCATTTTCTCTTACTTTTGAATACACAATTATCTCTGACTAGGATTCAGTCAAGCGTAACCCTGGTGACATCATTTGATATACAAATGCCGTTTTCTCAGTGGTATATTAAATAGAAAATCCATTCGTGGTAATAACAGCAGGTACAATGTGTGTTTCGGAGCAGAAATATAATAATATTTGTAGATGGACATCTTAGACTTGGTCATTAAAGATTACATAGGTCAAAAGACATTTAAATACCTTGTAATATTATGTAGTTATAAATAGTATAGGTCTTGTTTATACCAACAAAAGAACACATTTAAATCCGCAAAACTATAGACACAGAAAAGATCAAGGTGTTGAATAAATATTAACTTTTCATCAAAGACAAACTTTGTCTTTAAACATTTTCCAAAAATGTACCTACTGTCGTTTGAAAAAAAAGAACACGAATGTAGTTCCCTTATTCCAAAGTTGGTCTTACTACAGATTTTAAAGTGTGAAGATAAATTTGCCATTCGTGTATTCAACACATTAAAATATAATGCCAATGGTCTTGGTAAAAACAAAGTAAAGGCTGTGTTTATGTGTGTTTGTGTGCGTGTACTAATATTTAATACTGATATTGCCTCCATATGTAATATTTATATTACCCTACGCAGATTCAAACTTAAGTAAATAATCTGATATTTAATACGTGTATCGACATAGGTCTCAAAATGTTATGTAAATTCTTCCTTTTATCTTTCAGTTGATAAGGGTTTTTACTTACATCAAAAAGTCAATGTTGACATTTTACTCGGTAAACAACTGCAATTTACAATTTGTGGAATGTGATCACTTAAAAAAAAAAAGAAAGATTATTACTCATGGAAGCAGGCAGTGGAAACACGCGCCGTTTCAATTATAGTGTCATTGTTTTAAGTTGAAAATAAATAATCACTGCAGCATTTTCATATGCAATTTTCATGATTACACAATTCTTAAAATGTCAAAAATAATTGGAGGATGGTTTTCCAAAACTCGTTAAGTTGATTTTTCTACTTTTTGAGATTTTCCATCCATGCGATCAATTGAAATGTAAATTTTATATAAAGCATCGAGTGGCACAAGAATATCCTTAGATTTGTGTGAATTTAAAGGCTAAAAAAGGTAAAACAATAGACCGAATGAGAAATTTTAGGAGAAATAATCCTCAATATCTCAAAATGGGGAAAACAGCGTTAGGGAGTTTTGAAAAACCACTCGTCAATTGTAGACGATTGGGTTTATTTGTTAGTACACAGCATGTCAATCATGAGGAGTCTGGCAGGACATCCAGATTTTAAAATTCCTTTTGTTTATCCCATGGATAATACCGGTCACTTTCAGGCGACGACCACAGTGTAGCGCCGTTAAGTAAGAAGGGAAAGATCTCTTCTTCAAGGTCAAACAGTAATGTCAGGTTTGTGTCGAACTTGTTACCTCCATGTAGCTAAGCGAAGATCGTACCTCTGTGTTCATACCACCGCCATTTAGAATATATAAAGAGAGATAAAAAAGCTACCGCTAACTTATAAAGGATGCTGCTAGATAAAAATGATTAAGATCAATAATTATAATACAATGATAATTATATTACTTGTCCAATATAAATTTTTATCTCTCTGTCTAAAAATTGTTGTTTGTATATTTAAATGTATAGGTATTGTTCTGAGCATATAAATAAAAGTAGTCATTTACATTAATTTTTCCCCCGAATAGAAAGCTTCATTTTATTCCCCAAGGAGGTGATATGGAAACACATTTCCATTTTTAATAATATAGATATCCCTTTTAAGGCCTCTTTTTTAGAAGCACTCTTACAACATCGCGTTTGGCCAGGTACATATTCACATTTGAGTCGAGTGGGATAATGTGGGTCAGAGTTTGTTATCACTGATCATACTGCTCATCTTTGCTATTTCACTTGACACTTCACTGCTCAGCACATAAAATTATACATACGTACAAAAGCCACGTTCAAATTGCGACTACAATAGTTTTAAATTTACATTCTTTGGCATGTTAAATTCAATATTGAATAACATAAATGTCAAAAAGTCATTTTATGGTGAAATGTTTGTGGAGCCGGACATGGATGAAATTTTTCAGATTCTAAAAAAATATTCAGATTTTATTTCAATTTAGAAGAGAAAAAAGAGGGGGGGGGCGGGGGGGGGATCAAAATAGATAAAAGTAATGAGATAATAGGTTTTAACAAAAACTTCTTCTTGCATGGTGCATATAGTCCCAGACATGACAAGCACTTTCTGTATACACGGAAACGTTCTACTTGCTGTTTTGAACGGAAGTGTTTTTTTTTCACCACAAACGCGACTCTTCGTTAGTGACAGGCCATGAAATCAGACAGAAAATTTCTGAAAATGAAATTCTGAACCACCTTGCAGTTTGAAAGGTCCGTCACAAAGAAAATCAGAAATGTTGTTCTGTAAATAGCCACTATGGCTACAAAGATCAATATGTGCTTGCTTGACTTTTGAGGACTTTGTGAAATTCTTCTTGGTTTAAACCCGAAGTTAAGTTGATATTTTTAGAATATTGATTTTTCACTGTTGCCTGTGTTTGTTTTTATTTTATGTTGCGCTGACTTCTCTTGTTTTGACTGCGAGATTCTTATACTTAGAATTCTCAGTTCTCGCTCAAGTTCTCAGTTCTTATTCTCCTACCTGTGGTCGTAGAGGAAGAGGAGATATCAGAGATGACTTTGCAGTAATGACCCTTCATCCAGATCTGTCCTCAGCGTTCTTCATTATCGTTGGGCTGTCTATCCTTCTCCATTCCTTTGCATTGTTACTGTAGCATGTGCTTGGTTTTATTCTATTTTGCATTGATTTCTCCTTTCTCCTTTTATTGACTTTTAGATTCCGATTCTTAGAATAGATTGTGGAAAATTCTAGGGCCTTCCGATCACGTTGTTAGTGGAGTTGGCTTAGGTTGTAAAGTTAGGCTTAGGAGACTGAACATACAATACAATTAATCGGATCGGGTTATTTTGCAACGGAGATTTCTCATACTTTGTTATTTATTCATCAGTTTTCTTCGCTTTTATATTTTGTATGAGAAAAATACATTATGTACAACCATTACCTCTGATTTGAACCGTCAATTTTGTGAAAAGACAGTGTGCGAGATGGCTTCAAAATTTCTTTAAAAATTTGACATTTACCTCCCTGGCCTGAGTTTATCCCAGTTCCTGTGACGTAAGATCGACAATAACATTGTTTGCCATCCGTTTGGATATAACTCTAGCATATAACAAAGCGCTTTCTGTCAAAGCTGTTAACCAATCACTACCGGGTGACAAGGGGAGTGAAAAATCTTTGAGTGAGCCTCGTACCTTACCAGTTCATTTGTCTGTGAATTTAGTGCTCTATCAACTGAGTCATTGGGATCCCGGTACAAAAGATTCACATAAACAATTTATTTCTAGTAAGATAGTTTAGATGTCAAGATACTGCTACAATGCATTGTTAAACGTTGTTTTTATCCCTCGAGATAACGTGAAAACCTCATAAAAACGGAGCGCTTTATTGCAATCAACTTCATTTTTAGAAAAATGGACAGATTGTAACTAAATATTACGTAAAACAAATTCCATTAAGACAAGATGTTGCTTCTCGCAGCTGTGGTTACAAACCATTAATTGTCTTATCAAAGACCGAAACAGCAATTTAACTCAGGTCATAAATCGTTAATTTCTGTAGGCGAATCGAATCGTCCAAATAAAGATAAATGGGAATATTAGACGACGTGTATTTTGTTGTGTTTGCCGTTTCAAATAAGGTTTTATATCATCCAAGTCAGATTGAAGATAATGATAGTGTCGCTGCGACGATTTTGACGACGACTATGGGAAGACGAATGTGTTAATCAATTCCATTTAAAATTAACAATGATGATGATGATGATGATGATGATGATGATGATGATGATGATGATGATAATGATAATGATGATGAGAATGACGCTGATGATGATGTTGATGATGATGTTGATGATGATGGTGGTGGCTATAGTGGTGGTGAGAGTAATAATGCTTAATATATTGGTGATGACAATGACCAATATAGTTGATGATGATGATGTTAATGATCGTGATGATGATAATGATACACAGATTGATGATTTGGTGATGGCGGTTACGGTTAGGACTAAAGAATAAAAGATAATATAAATTATCATTGCTGCCATCAACCCCATCACTATCAACAAGTAGCTGCCGTTATCCTTATCACCATTCACATCGTCACCTCTTGAATGGATGGATGAACGTTTTACCACCTATATTTATTCAATCATGATAATAATGAGATTGGTTCTTCAAAAGATTCTCTTCAAAGCCTTTTGAATTTAAACATTAAAATTTGGCCGTTAACAGCGTTGTCTTTGTCAGAAAAAAATTATAATATCGCCTAACAGGCGTCATGTCCCGTCCTACATGTTAAGTGTTGCTGTTGGCCAGGAACCCCTTGTAAAGCACTTTGAGCACGTTTAGTGGATATTGCGCTGTATAAAAGCTCAATTAAAATTTATTTACCGTAATGTAATACTTACCGATCCTTAAGTTGACAAATAGAACCGAATTGCAATTCATAACGTTGAAGTTGCCAGCACGCATCCTATTCGTTAATGTTGTCTTTGAAAACTCATCATTACCATTCATCACAGTTCACCACGTTGCGGGCAATTGTCGTGTGCACAGTGCTTTATGCGTAAACAAAATACTGCTTTAAGAATAATATTATAATAAACGTTCACTCAGTTTCATCCATTCATTGGTTACCTGCAATTAATGTCGCTTAAGTTTACATTGCTGACGTTGGCGATTGAGATTCAAGAGTTTAATAATTTTAGCGAGTTACAACTATACGCAATATAATATAATCTATTGGTTTTGGTATAACCATCATCATTATAACCATCAATTATTCTTCTGTCGTAAAACGTCCTGTTTGCGTGATTATCTGTAATTTAGTCAGGATTTATGGCATGCTTACTTTGTATTCGTGCCAATTCTATGATTTTGTTTTCGAATTAAATGGGCTGTATGACTTTGATGATAGAAGTAGAGATGAGTACTTATTCAGGTCATGACGATGTTGGTGATAATGGCTAAAGAAAATGATGACGACTAAAACAACGACGGCGATGATTATGATGATGATGGTGTTGATAACGATGTTTACTTTTATGATGTTGCAGATGAAGATCTTTATAATGAGGATGGATGAATGATGATGATATTGATAATAATGATAATAATAATGATAATGATGGTGATGGTGATGATGATAATAATAATAATATTAATAATAATAATAATAATGATAATAATAATAATAATAATAATAATAATAATAATAATAATAATAATAATAATAATAATAATAATAGCAATAATGATAATGGTAGCAATAAACTACTACTACTACATATATACTACTACTACATACTACTACTACTACTACTACTACTACTACTACTACTACTACCACCACTACTACTACTACTAGCACTACTACTACTACTACAACTACTACTACTACCACTACTACTGCTACTACTACTACTATCACGACTACTGCTACTACTACTACTACTACTACTTCTACTACTTCTACTACTGCTACTCTACTACTACTACTACCACTAGTACTACTATTACTACCACTACTACTACTACTACAACAACTACTACTACTACTACTACTACTACTACTACTACTACTACTACTACTACCATTACTGCTGCTGCTATTACTACTACTACTACTGCTACTACTACTACTACTACTACTACTACTACTACTACTACTACTACTACTACTACTACTACTACCACTACTACTACCACTACTGCTGCTGCTGCTACTACTACTACTACTACTACTACAACTACTACTAGTACTACTACTACTACTACTACTACCACTACTGCTGCTGCTACTACTACTACTACTACTACTACTACTACTACTACTACTACTACTACTACTACTACTACTACTACCACTACTGCTACTACTACTACTACTACTACTACTACTACTACTACTACTACTACTACTACTACTACTACTACTACTACTACTCCTCTCCTACCAAACCATAATTATTGGCTTCGGTATCAGACCAGCAATTAATATATTATGCACTGTAGTTGAATCCATTTGTTTTATTGTAGAGAATGAGTAAATGTTTAGAAAGTTTGAACACCCATCGTTTCGAATCGCTGACAAACATTTTAACTGTTAACAATTCTGAAACATCCCCTTCAAACGATATAACTTCAGATTGAGTCCCATGGTCACAAAAATGTTATCCCTTTCCTTAGAGTAAGGCGGCGGGGGGGGGGGGGGGGGGAGGAGTGTCCCGATAGCTCATTTGAGAGAGCACTCGTTTCCCACTCAAAGGGGCGTATCTCCACCCCGGGCACAGTCGACATTTTTTTCCGTCTCCCGTGTCCACCCATTAGAGATTGGGTAGCTGGATAACTTTGATCTAGCGGAAAGTACTTTGGGATAGGCTAGCGTCCTATCAGAGAGATATCGAGCAATTGCTATTACCATTGGACGCCACGGAAATCGGGATAAACCCCGACTCCACGGTCCTTTTGGTGCTGAAGGAATGCTACTTTAAAGTAGCTAAGTTATCAATCCACTCCGGTGCTATGTTCACCAGCGATCATCCTCCGTGGTGCGTGCTTACAATAATCATGTCAACTGTCGCCAAGTGACATGAACTCTTGTTAATTACCGTTGTTATACCGACCAAATAACTCATCAACGCACGTGTACAATTAAAGTTGTTTCACGTGAACGCGTATATCAATGGGATTATAATGATATAAGTTTATTAAGTCTTATCAAGATTATCGTAATATCCACTAATCAACCAAACCCATAGTCTAGGGCACATTGCACTCTCAACATTTTCCAACGTTATTCTTCTATAATTGAGTTCAACTAGAATTTTGATAAATTTCTGATGTAATTTTTTAATTGGTGTCGGAGACATTTAATTCATAAAAATCTTTCAAAATAAAAATAAAAATAAATTGTTAGATTTTGAAGAGAGAGAGAGAGAGAGAGAGAGAGAGAGAGAGAGAGAGAGAGAGAGAGAGAGAGAGAGAGGGGTGGGGGCTAAGAAAGATGCATTTTTTTTCTTTGCCCCCCCCCTCTCTCTCTCTCTCTCTCTCTCTGAAGTGAAGTAAGGTCTCTAGCACACAAAGACAGGTCTGTCCCAGGACAATCCCGTCACAAGTTTGAACCCCCTGTTATACTGGAGCGAAATGTATTGCACCTATCCGTTCAGGATACACATAAACAAAGATAAATAGACGCCACAATATTATCATGACATTTTTACTTCACATGCACTATTGTTTTCACAATTGCAGAATGCACTCATAATCGGGAAACTCGGGTTTCCGTTTCTTTTTCCTTGCTCAAGAAAATAAAGCCCTTATAGCTCACACTGATCTGTTGCATTGCGGCCAACGCCTCGATATTTTCTCAAGATTGACCGTTAAGAGAAATTTCCTTAAGATGAATACACGGACTTCTATCTAATTAATAATCTTTTTCATTTTTTCCTTTTAAGGACTGTCCGTTACCAATATATTATTCGTTCTTTTGCTGACAATATTATAGTTCAAACTTATTACTTTTCATCTATTAAAAAATATATCTCTCAACTCCCTGGTCATTTTCCTCGAATTAATCAACCATTTATTCATTAGGATCAGCTTACTGATAATTAACGAGATTCCATGCCGAGGACGAGACAATAAAAATGATTCTTACAGGTCCCCTGAACCCATCTCCAATTTTCCAACCTGCCGCATGACAATGTAATTAAAAACCCTACGGCTTTGAAGTCTGAGATTAATAGAAAAAAAATATAATGATAACACGTGCAAAGCTACCGTACTCTAACAAAAGACTTTTCTCATTTTGGTTAGAAAAATAGTTTTACCCAAATATCGATATATTATTAAAAGAAGTATCACGCTTGAAAGTTTTATCGAGTTAAATATCATTTTAATCAATCGAATTTGAAAGTTTTCCGACCAAAATGATGAAACTAAGAATGTCTATCGTTAAAATATACGGTAAAAAGGACTAGATAGGTATCATTTCACAAAACCCTATAATATCATTACCACAATCAGGACTACTGAAATATCCATCTCATCACTGACATCATCGTCATTTTTTCCCCGGCATGCACTCATCCTCGTTGATATATTTCATTGTAATTCAATGTAAAACCTGTTTCATTGATGTATTGGTTTTCCCATGCCATCATTTGATTAGATTGTTTATGAGGAAAAGGAAAAAAAGGAAAATTGTTTTATTTTTCTGGTATTTGAGTAGTGGCTTTGAAAGGAAAAAAAAATAAGGCAGTGTCTTGTAATAAATTCAAGCGATGTTGAGCGTTGTCAGTAACAGGCTGGTGACTATG
Source organism: Berghia stephanieae (assembly GCF_034508935.2). Classification (NCBI taxonomy): domain Eukaryota; kingdom Metazoa; phylum Mollusca; class Gastropoda; order Nudibranchia; family Aeolidiidae; genus Berghia; species Berghia stephanieae. The sequence continues at coordinate 118,557,523 of NC_088360.1, forward strand.
ATCTCAAAACTCAGCCGGTGCGTCCTTGCGTTAGGCACTTTACACACATCACTCCCCTCAATTCATGAGTAAGTGGATACCCGTGCTTGTACAAAATGACGCATATCAGGTGACTTGTACTGTATGGAATAATAATTGAAATTATATTCTATTTGGACCGTTGAGAGAATAAATAAAGCACTTTGAAACACACTGGACATGGTTAATATTTATTGCTACATAAATGCTCATTTTTATTTGATTATCTTTTTACTAAAATGGGCAAGGTCTGGGCGTAAAGAAATGGTATTGAAAATTGCATTGACGTTTCAATTATCTAGTACAGGACCGAGTAGTAATACTCTCTCCATTATATCATTTATTCTATAGCTGACATTCTAGTTTTCTAAATGTAAATAAACATTTCATCAATACATTTGAATTTCAATAGAGAAGAAAATGAAAAGAATGGATTCTTTAATACCAATAATGCATCGGATGATCCACCATTAAAGCATCTTATTTCTGTTCAACTTTATCGTTCCAAAATTCAATGTCACTCCCTCACATAGGGTCAGCGTGGCTCAGCGGTACGGTCTTTGCTTCGTACCCGACAGTTACCGGGTTTGATCACCCGCCGCTGACTGTGTGGCCTTCAGCAAGTCACCTCGCCGAAGCTCAATTTGCGTTGCGGCGCTGCATTGCGGCTGACACCTGGGTTATTCTAGTCTTCCCTTTGAATAGACCCTGGAGACAAATTTCCCCTATGGGATGAAAAAATGGAATTTTATTTATTTATTTATTTTACGCAGTCTCTTGACTGGGTGGGGGGGGGGGGGGGGGAGGGGGGAGGGGGGTGTATGGATGTATCCGAAGCAGAAGTCACACATTTCTTCCATGCCTATCAGTGACCTACAGCAGCACTGGTAAGGGCGTCATTTCCGTGATGGAATCTCACCTATATCTTCTTTTGCCATCCTCTTCTTATCTGTCTCTCCAAGGTACGATGTAGTCATATAAAAAGCTAATAAATACCATGCCTTGTTTAGTATGTCAGAAATTTATTCATCCATCATCGTTTATCAAACTTAAAACCACTTCACTTAATTCCATTATTTTTGTTATTTTTCAGAACAAAAGAGAGCAGAATGATCTGTTCTATTGTAAATTAATTAAAAACGTTTTTCGCCTTGACCAAAATGTTTACTTCAAATTATGTCGATGGATAAATAATTCAACTCTTTACCTGTCAAAAATTCTTATACCTGAAAAGTCTAGTTTTAAAGTGCTTTAGTTTGGTGATGTAAATGTTGCTGCTCGAAGCTCGAAGAAACACCACAGATAAATGATCTCATTCATCTGTGGTGTTTCACTCATCATATTTTGTTGATAAAGGGGAAACCCGAAACGTTCATTTGATATGTTTTTGTAATTAAATTGAAGCTTACATTCAATTTCACATTATTATCTATTTAATTTGGTGAGGGTCATAATAGTCATCGATAGTTGAAGTAAAGTATTTGAGGCCTGAATGACAAATGTCGTTTTGTCAGTATCACAAATTATGGTGTGGAGATGAGTAAAAAAATAAATTAAAAAAAAATTTAAAAAATGGCTTTTATATAGCGCAATATCCACTAAATGTGCTCAAAGCGCTTTACAAGGGGTCCCTGGTCACCAGCAACATTTAACATGTAGGACGGGACATGACACCTGTTAGGCGATATTACATTTTTTCGGACAGAGACAACGCTGTTAACGGCCAGGTACTCATTTTACACCTGAGTACGGTGAGAGAATGTGAGTAAAGAGCCTTTTCCAAGGACTCAACTATGCGCCGAGCGCGAGGCTCGAACCCAGGACTTTCCGATCCGAAAGCGAGTGTCATACCACTAGACCACATAGCCGCACATTTATACATGATGATTAATTCAATTAAAGAAACGATCGATAACATAATTTCAGATATAGGACAAAAGGATTACTTTTCAGTTTCCTTTATATCCAACCTCGCGCCCTGATCATATTATGACTTAAATCTGTTGCGAGTAAATGAAATCTAATACAAAAACCTGTTTCACGAAGGAGTCATTTTTCATAAATTTTTATCTTGTCATCTGGAAAGTATTTTATGAGGCAGTTATTACCATATTGCAATTTTACATCTCCCTTATTCAATGGGAGAGGCATTCAACTCTAACAAACCTTGTTCAAATCCAAGAAAATTATTCGATTTTTTCCTGTCCTCTTTCATTACCTAATGTATGTGATTTGCTAAATAGATTTAGATCATATCTGGACGCCAGTATTATCCAATTGACCAGTGTCCCACCCAAAGGCGTGCAAGCATACATGTTAAATATTGCTGTTGGTCATAGACTCTTTGTAATGTGCTTTGAGCACGTTTAGTGGATATTGCGCTAGATAAAAAAAAAAACAAAAAAACCAAAGCTCAAGCTCGAGCACGTATAGGGCAGCGTGGCTCAGCGGTACGGTCTTTGCTTCGTACCCAAACGGTACGGAGTTCGACTACCCGCCTCGTTGTGTGGCCTTGAGCAAGTCACCTCGCCTAGCTCACTTTTCGGCGCTGCACTGCGGCTGACGTCTGGATTATTCCAGTTTTCCCTTGGAAAAGACCCTAAAGATAAATTTCCCTTTGCGGATGAATAAAGGGAATTTTATTTTTTAATTTTTTTTTAAGCCCATAGTATGCTGGACTATACTATACCAGAACTATCGGCTTTCTGTAGATTATGAGTTTTTTTACGCTAGATTCCTTAATCTTGTAAGGAAAAGGCTGTAGTTTCCCAAACTTTAATGATTTAAGTTTTATAGTTATGATCATTTTGATTTGGCAATTCTTGTCACGGTGTTCTAGGGAAGCTTTGTGGTCTAGTGTTATGGACATAATTCGGTCCAAGTTTTAATTCTCCGTGCTAGCGGCGGAATAGGGAATCCCTGGAAAGGCTTTCACGTGGTTTAAAATAAGTACCCGTTGTGCTTTAAGGTTGTCTTTGTTAAAAAAAAGAACATATAATTGCGTCTTACATTACATGTGTCACAGTCGGTCCTATAATATTACATTTACGTCTTCCATCGTAGCTTTAGATGGTTTTAACATATAAACTGGACAGGGGGGGGGGGGGGGGGGGGTGGGAGGACGCAATTTAAATAGAAAGTGGGTATTGCGATTTAGAAAACTCATGTTTTTATTTTGTTTAATCCTACCACATACCAGAACGACTATTTGAGTCACAATATTATGCATAGGTCATTCAGAGGTCTGCTTCTCCGTAATAAAGTATAATGCAGGATAATAGAACACTATCATATATTATAAGGTGAATATCGGGAATATTATTATTTAAAGTCAGGCTTGATTAGAAATAAGTCCAAATGTTACCATTGAGATTTGAACCCAAGGCAGTTTGATACATAGGTGGTAACAACTCTAGTGAGCCATCGACT
>NC_088360.1:118568469-118573469 GCF_034508935.2 Berghia stephanieae
AATCAATTCCTAGAAATGCACATTAATTCAAAGTTAATCGAATGTAAACAAGAAGTCAGAAAATATCAATTTTATAATTTTCAATTCCATCTCTTTCCTCCACTCCATCTCGTCAAACATAGCACTCCAAACCGTGTTCAACTCACAAAATTATACATCAGTCCCACTCACCACCCGGTCTGGTCCAGCTGTGCTGTGAAATGACGAAACATCTTTTATATTTTAGCCTGGAAGCTTTTACTTCAGATGTCAAGATATATTATTATCATTTTGAGCATCAGCTTGCCAAAAATTCTCAAACATGACCTTTCAGAGATATCACTGGTTTAAAAAAAAAAAGGCTTGAATACTTGGGGTCATCTTTATATAATAACTAACATATATTATATCTCTTTATCCGGTCTAAATAGACACAAATCGCTTAAAAACTGTTACCTGCCTGTACTCATTTTAGACCTGAGTAGGGTGAGATAATGTGAGTTAAGAGCTTTTTCCGAGGAATCAACAATGCGCCGAGTAGAGCGGGACTCAAACCTTGGACCTTCATATATCGATTAAAGGTTATATCATTTCGAAGTAAAAGATTTCTGACTAAAATGAAAACAGGCGTTTTGTCTTTGAACGACAAATCTGCTCGCGTCCAATTCCTCTCATTATAATTCCACTCATGCTCATTCTACATTTTCTAAACTGGCTTTCTCGCATTTCCATGTATTTACATACCATGACTTCAAGAGTAATGATACTCTAGGTTTTCCAATGCAACCCCCGCGTCCACGTCAATAACATCGTCCACAAAAATGAGATGAATCGATATACCTTATTAACAAACTTGTCCAGTTATTTTGTTTGTTTGTTTTTTTCTCTCCGACCAAACCAAATATTTCCACGTCGATTCAAGTACGTGGGTCATTTTAGATTATTTGAACAACTCGACGTCAAACTTGTCTGGAACAGTTTTAAACACTTTTGTTCAATTGATATTAACTTGCCCACTTCAGTTATAATCATCATTATCTTCATATTATCTCGTGCGGCTATATGATCTAGTGGTACGACACTCACCTTCTGACTGGAAGCTCAAGGGTTCGAGTCCCGCTCTGAGCGTCGCATAGTTGAGTCCTTGGAAAACGCTCTTTACTCACATTATCTCACTGGACTGAGGTGTTAAATAAGTACCTGGCCGTTAACAACCTTTTAACTGTCGGGGAAAAATGTAATATCGCCAAACAGGCGTCATGTACCATCCCACATGTTAAGTGCTGCTGTTGGCTAGGGACACCTTATATGGCGTTTTGAGCACGTTTTGTGGATATTGCTATATATAAAAGCTCATGTTTTTTTTTCTTAATGGGATAAACTTTGCTTAAATTGGTATTACAACTCTTTGAAGACTTTATTATTAGATCTGAATGACTACTCTGTGGCGCATCTGATAAACCCTTTTGCTATCACGTAAGTAGAGTTATTAACGAGATATGGGCCATTGTCATCGAGCAAAATTTGAAATTCGTGTTTTCTACAAAGGACGTTTCAGGTTTGAGGTATTTTGACCATATTAGGCATTAATTGATCGATAAATGAAAGACAAGTTGTCTGGCCGAAAAAGATTTAATGTGTGCTTTTTTTTCTCAGAGTACGCCCCCCCACCCCCCCCCCCATCCCGTGCACCCATCAAAGATTGGGTAGCTGATCAGTTAGGTCTGGCGGAAAGTACCTGCGATAGACTAGCATCGTATCCAAAGGGTAGCGAGAAATTGCAATTGTCCGTTTTACGCTACAGATTCCGGGATAAACCCCGGCTCCACGATCCTAAAGGTTCTAAAGGAAGGACTCTTATTTAAAAAAAAAACAAATTAAAAAACAACAACAACAACAACAACAAATAAACAAAAGAAGAACTGTTGGCACAAATTTCGTTTCTGGAAATAAATTTCATGTTAACCACCCACACCGTGCCACCATATCACCGTTATGAGGTGATGGATCACTAAAATAGCAATCCAAAACAAATCGGTCTCCCTTTCCTCAGTCTCAGTAGAAACACAAGAAATAAGTTTTTACTTGATATTTGTCTATTTCGTAAGATCCACTCACTCATCTTCTGATTATGGCAGGGTTGTCTAATGTAATTTATGTCTCAGGAGGATGACGAAAGCGTCCAATTCGGTCCAGTTTTTATTTATCATAATATTGTTGTACTTTTTTTTTGTTTTCTTTTGTGTGTGTGTGTGTGGGGGGGGGGGGGGGGGGGGTAAAATCTGTATAAATGAGCTTTAATCCGTCAAAAACACTACTGCTACCACTACTACTACTACTACTACTACTACTACTACTACTACTACTACTACTACTACTACTACTACTACTACTACTACTACTACTACTACTACTACTACTACTACTACTACTACTACTACTACTACTACTACTACTACTACTACTACTACCACTACTAATACTACTACTACTGCTACTTCTACGACTACTTCTACTACTAGTTTTAAAGTTTTAAACATCCCTCATTCCTCCTTAGTGTTTCATTCATCGAGGCTTGTTGATTAAGGTGAAACCCGAAACGTCCACAGTATCTGTCTTCGTTTAATAAATTAGAGCTTACATTTCAATTCTTATCGTTATTTTTTCCTTCGAGCTTCAAGCAGCATCATTTTCATCTTTTAAATATAGCGCATTTCCACTGATTAGACATGGAAGTTACACCGTATTCAAAACAAAAACAAAACAAAAACAACACTAACGGTTAACGGGACAATTTCCTGGTCAATGAGATAATTAGGTAAGGTCACCGATTACTTTTCAGGTTGCCTTTACTTTTTGCCGGATCAAACCAGTTAACTACCAAAGCTCGCGAGGTCCTAGGTTTGAGAGTTTTTGCCAAGATGCGGGTCATTAAAATCGATCGATCTTTGAATGACGAGTTGTGTTTTGACCACATTTTAATACGTGTTTTTCCCTAGTACGCAGTTAACTGGTTAAAGACACCTATCTACTCATTTAATTGCTTAGTGAACAGATTGACTGGACAGAAGGGACAAGTATCGTCATTCAGGTATCGCCATCTACAAGGACAGATTTAAACTATAAGTACGATTAAATTTTCACATATTATTACACTCATTGGAGTACCCGGTTTGGAAAATAAATAGCAGTTTAGTGAGGTGACCAAACTACTACTACTACTACTACTACTACTACTACTACTACTACTACTACTACTACTACTACTACTACTAATAATAATAATAATAATGATAATACTACTACTACTACTACTACTACTACTACTACTACTACTACTACTACTACTGCTGCTGCTGCTACTACTACTACTACACTACTACTACTACTGCAACAACTACTTTTACCACTACTAATAAAGTTCATTTGCAGGATAACTAGAAGGGAAAACTAGTATAAAGAAAAAATAAAATGCATCAAATATTTAAAACATTTTAAGCAACACTATACTATCTGCACTCCAATAATTATGTTCAACACATTTTTTATTACTGACTAGACACCTACGGTTTCGTAATCCCAATTACCCAAACTCCCGTTTGGATGGATAAAGTAGACGTTCTAAAAATTTGGATGTTTGGCATTTCTTTCTTTTATTTTTCAGCCACTCAGATTCCAATTCCATCAAATTTGTCAGACCAAATTTAAAGGCGATTCCCCAATGTAATATGAACTACGTCCATTCGGATCTTCATCATCATCATAATTTACTTCGATCTCGGGTCGGTCAGTCCATCATTCGACGAGGCGTAATTTACAAGAAGGAAAGCGCTCGATTTGTTATTAAGTTACTTAACTGGACACCCGAATTTCGTGACCACAATGCCGGTAGGGACGGAAGAATAAGGGGTGATGAAAACGGAGGAAAAGTGGAAAACGTTGCATGATATGATTATGACAACAATCAGGAAAGACTTCTATCCAATGGAGAACTGTATAACGCAATGCTGCTAGGATCAGAATATTCCAATAGAAATGGAAAATAGAAATATAAAGTGCAAGGGAGATCTATAAAAGGAAAAGAGGGGGTGGTGGGTTGGTTGGTTAGAGGTGGGGGTATATTGGTTTCGAGGAATAAAGTATTATGATGAAGACTTGATAGGAAAGTTGGGTATAGACGTATAGAATACGGAGAAAATTGCTTATTGAATGAAACAGAGAAAGACAGGGCAAAATTGATATGACGTGCTGAAACGAAAGGAATATAAAGGAATAACGAAAGAATAGAATCAACATTGGAATAATGATAATAATAATAATAATAATAATAATATAAAGAATTGACGGGAGGAAGGAAAAATAATGACAAAACCGAACGGGGACTTAGAAAATCTCAAATCGAAGGGATAGAAAACGTGTCCAAAGAAGCGGACACGTCCAGCCTGCCGGGGCGTCCGCGAATTTCAATCAATTTTCCATCTCAACAAGGGTCGTTAGGGTCGAGAAAGACCCCCGTCCAGGGATGAACATTTTCCAATAAATCTAATAACTGACCACTATGGGCCGAGAAATTCTCCATTATGAATTTCATGCAGGCGGGAATAAAGTCCGAGCGGATCAAAATGGTGGAGAACAAAATAGCCTGAGGAGGGGGGAGCGTGAGTGACCGCTGCGGGGGATAAGTGAGGTAAAGAACGAGAAGGGGCGGTAAGGGTGGCTAAGATGGGTAGGTGAGTGGTTGGCTGGAATTATTAGAATTCATAATGTAGGACTTTTGATGAAAGCCAGTTTTGAGACTAATTCGAGTAGGTATCAACTAATTTAGTTATTGAAGGATTGGCCCGTTGCTATAATGGTATTAGAAATCCACTTCCATAGAGAAAGCTCTCATGTTACACACAATGATTAGTGGGGTATGTTATTAATTTAATTTGGGTTTTATGCTTTATTATTAAGGGGGAGTTTTGTATTTAGTCGGTGAGTATGGATAGTAAAGCCATCGGTTATAAGCCTGACAGCGT
>NC_088360.1:118578469-118580969 GCF_034508935.2 Berghia stephanieae
CCCATTGCAAAGCGCTTTGAGCACGTTTGTTGAATATTGCTCTATATAAAGCTCAGGATTTCTTCTTTTTTAGATACCATTAAATATTTTTGTCTTTTTTTTTTTACAAGAAGGAAAGTAAAACATTATTTCAACAGTATTAATACAGATTTTAGCATAAAAATTCCCTTTCATTTTGTGTATAATTAAAATCGCGTGCAAGGCTATCATTCCAGACACCGGACCTTGCACATTATTATTTTCAAATGTAACCCGTGATCTTTGTGTAAAATTTAACCTCCGTCTTTCATTTTCTGAGAATCTCTTTACTGTAAGACGAGAAGTCCCAAGAGAAAGAACACGAGTTAAGGGAATCTGTGGTGGCCAAAATCCAATATTTTAGAATTTTCTTTCTTTTTTTTTCTTTTTTTATTGTTTTGCTTAAACATAAAAATATTATTTTCCTTAAAGCATTGGGGTCTTTGGTTATTTTCTCTGAAAAATGAAAGAGAGATAGAGAGAGAGAGAGAGAGAGAGAGAAAGAGAGAGAGAGAACGAGAGAGAGAGGGAGAGAGAGATTGAGAGATATTTATTGAGAGAGAGAGAGAGAGAGAGAGAGAGAGAGAGAGAGAGAGAGAGAGAGAGAGAGAGAGGGAAGGGGGTTGGGGGGGGGGGGGGGAAGAATAAATTGAAAAGCTCGTAAAAAAAAAGATAATATACTGAAGCCCCTCCAAAATTTCTCTACTTCCAAACTTTTCTCCTTCTCTTATACCCTCCCAAACTTTATGTCCCAAAATCTATCTCTCTCTTTCTCATTTATTTTTTTCATTTTGAACTTTTATTCCTTTTGTCTTATTTTTTTTTTTCATTTCTTGTGCTTTTCTCTTTGTTCTCTCCCTTTTCTCCAACCTCTCTGGTTTTCAGAAAAAAACACCATTCCGTTACTGATCCAGTATAATTTCATTAAAAAAATAAACAACACAAAAACCCCCCACAAAAACTATCGTTAGTAAGCAAGAAAAATGCCAATGACCAGATGATACAAAAAATATTTCATCTTAATCACTGTTCATATTCACAATGTAAAAATCAAAATCCTCTCTCTCCACCTCACGCCTGCTCCCCGCCCTTCTTTCCATCCAGCTCTCCCGTTTGACGTCATCGACCAAAACCATACATTATACAACATTGAACATTCTACAATCTCCTCTTCACAAACCATAGTTCAATACCCCCCTTTTTCCATTATTTTAATCTAAGATTTCATGTTTATAAAGCCCTGCCACCACCCCACCCCCCATCAACCACCACCACCCCCCCCCCCTGTCCGATAACAACCCGTCCATTTTCCAGTGTAGAATGTCCAGTCGACGGAGCGGTGTCCAGCAAGATCTCAGGCTAGCCTTAAAGTATTGATTCATATGGAACTAGTACATGTAATAAAATCATACAGTTTGTGGCGCCGTCTCACCGAAACAGGAGCTGCTGGGAGAGAGGGAGAGATGAGAGAGTGAGAGGGGGGATGGCGTGGGAGACAGAGAGAGAGAGAGAGAGAGAGAGAGAGAGAGAGCTTACGGAGAGAGAGAGGGGGGGGGGAGGGGGGAGAGGGTTGGAGAATGGATCGGTCAGTTTGAGGAATGAGGTGATCAATAATATATTACAATGTTGAAAATTAAGATGAGCGCTAGAGTATTGAGTATTGAAGTAGTTGGAGGGGGTGGGGGAAAAAGGGTGGGAGGAGGGGTGGGGGTGGGATAGGGAGACGGTCCAATCAAAATACCGTGGTTTATGTGACGAATCGTTTGAAAACGGTATTGCGTGGCTGTGAAACCGATGCTGAAAATTAAATCTTAGGCCTAAAATTATAAAATTGGAATTTAGATAAACAATGAGGAGAGTGAGTCCCGTTTTATTTCTTATACAGCTAAAATAATATTAATTTTCATTTCAACCCTATGAAATTCTCTTCACCTAATTTATATTAACGCCAGATTGACCTGAAGTAAGACATATTATTATTATGATCCATTGAGTTCTAAAAAGGCTTGGAAGTTTTAAAACCTGAGGAAGAAATTTAACAAATTTTCAAAATAATTTGGTTTAAAAATAGATAGATGTAATATCTCGAATCTTGGTTAAACGAATTAACTGCCGTACTCTGGAATGTCTTGTAATTAAAATTTGGCCAAAATTTTACGAAGGCCCAGGTTTGAGAGTTTTTGCCAAAATGAATGTCGTTTGAATCGATCAATATTTGAATGACGAGTTTTCCGGCCAAATTTTAAAATACGAATTTTTCTAAAGTACAGCAGTTAACTGGCTAAACGTTTAATATTTGAATTAGAATGACCTTTATAACATTAGATTGATTGTAAAAGCAAATATATTCAAAATGGCTATAGCAGTTCGTGGGGGGGGGGGGGGGGGATTTACAATGCCAATCGTGAGTTACTTTATTTATTGATAGTAATTGGAAAAGTTTGGCCAGAATCGAAGTTTTCAAGATTGGGAAAAAGGAATT
>NC_088360.1:118585969-118600969 GCF_034508935.2 Berghia stephanieae
GGGAGCAGGCCCTTTGGTTTGATCTATTGTGTCGGTTGATTTGCAACAGATTTCATGGTCATATTTGTGTTAACCACACCAAATAGCATAAAAATAAGGGTATTCATTAAAGGTTTGTGACTTAGGTGTAATACACAAAACAAAACAAAAAAAAAAACTCCAAAAAACAAATAACAAACAAGAACCCCCCCCCCCAAAAAAAAAAAAAACACACAAAAACACACACACAAAAAAAAAAAAAAAAAAAAAAAACAAAAATCCGAAACAAACTGAGATTAAGATTTATTTTAAGGCATTAAAAAATGAAGCACAATGGGCAAAATAAATGATTGCTTAAATTGGTTTCATATATAAGTGCACGTCGGTTACAAGTTACAATATCCAGAAAAAATCTCAAATGCTTGTGATATGTTACTAAAAAAAAGTAGCTATAGTTTGATGGATGGAAATGTTTGTTCATATTAAATCATTGGAAGTCATCATTGTGAATGAGAATGACGGTCTCATAAATGTCCATGACTAAATTTGTCAATATTTGCACAAATCCAACCAGAGGGTTAGGGATCGAAGATTTATGTTAATTCATACCCAGCACATACAAATGGTGACTTGTCATTTCTACAATATAAAATTTCCTGGGGGGAGGGGGGGGGGTGTTTGGGGGTGTAAATGCCCTGTTTAAACATAGTGACCAATGAGAAGAGGAAAAACAAAACAACTCTCATTTAGAAAACTAACGAAAGAGTTTGCTTTCATTATCTTCCTCGCCTCCCCTATTCCTTGTCTATTGTAATTCATTACCTCTGTCCCTAATCTTTCCCGCCTCTGACTATCTATCTATCTATCTATCTATCTATCCATAGTTCTCTTTATCTATATATTTATTTATCTATCTCCTTATAAATCTAATTATCTATCTATCTATTCACACACACATACACACACACACACACACACACACATATATATATATATATATATATAATATATATATAATAATATTATATATATATATATATATATATAATATATATACATATATATAATATATACATCCATCTAACTATCTATCTATCAATCTTTCTATCGATCAATCTTATCGTTAACCATCTTATGTCTAATTTGTCCCTCACATTTTTGACAGAGGAGAAACTCCGAAACGTCAGAAATATTTCGGTTTTATTTTGTTCATCAAACAAGAGCCTTAATTCAACTACATTATTGATTTTTACCCATTTTTTTATCTTCACAGAATGCCACTCTTTAACTACGACGTGACCACATCTGCTGCTACCAATTTGTCAATTCATGAGAACAAATACGGCAATTTGAAAACATTAGACACTATTAAATTTACAACCTGTTTATGAATATAAATAATAAATTTGCTATTTGTTTCTATAGTTTATATGATATTGTTTGCTTTTAAAAAACCCTACAATCTGGTTATGAAAAAAACAAAACAAGATGATATCAAAGTTTTGTGTGACAGCTGCTTTGGCTATTTTGTTTGTTTGATAGTTGAAATAGAATTGTCTTCTCTATATCCGGTTGATAATTACAGTCCATTTACCGCTATCCGATCTTCATTGAGATAAATATCGATACTCTACTTTCAACCACATGAAAAACATAACGATTTAATTTCAGCCAATCACGTTTTGAAATCGACCAAAGAGAGTCATTATACTGGCTGGTGCAGAGATCGGAAATATGATAAGAATGGTACGCAAGGCCGTAATTGTACATATTATTATAACTTTTCTAAATTAAATAATATCGATCTGTTTTTGTCATTGTTATCACTTTCGTTATGAATCATTATTGACTTAAAAGATTTTTATTTCTGTGTTTCATCGGCGAGCATTGGTCACAGCTCGTTTGTAGATTAATGGTACAAACAGTGAGCGGTATTAGTGATATTTAAGGCGATCTGAATCAAATCACCAGCAAAAGAAATAATTAAATTTTACCATGTTGTCATTGATGCAAGTGTACTACCTGAAGTTTGATATAGAATTAACCAGTTCACTATCGTTCTCTGGAAAGATACGTATTTAAAAATTTGGCTAGAAAGTGAGGTCCCAGGTTTAAGAGTTTTTTGTGGTTGTTGTTGCCAAGATGGGGGTCATTTAAATCGATCGATATTTGAAGAACGAGTTTTCTTGGCAAACTTTTAACTCTCTCCTTACCGACTATTGTGAGGAGTTTTCTCCGAATGTCCTACTTACCCAAGACGAAAAAAGCAATGAGACGTTTGCCCAGAATGACGTGCCTCATAAAACAACATTAAATTATCACAGTTATAACAAAGATGTGTCTTCAAATTTTATAATGTACATTACAATAAATCTAAAACATTGAATCGTCACAAATGTGACAATTTTCTTATAGATAGTTGGCAAAGAGAGGGTTAAATACGTGTCTTTCTAGAGTAAGGCAGTTACCTGGTTGACGACGATAAACTGGAATGTGTACGTAGACGTTTCTAAACATTATGGAGGAGCAATAGATCTAAACGTGAAAGATGTCTTCGTCTTGCATTGCCTCATCTACTCCTTGTCAATTGTTTACAAAAATGTTGAGATCTATCTCTCATCATCGTATTTTGTTTTAAATAATAGATAAATAAACATATAAATGAATATGAACACACACAAACACACACACACACACACACACATATATATATATATGTATATATATATATATTATATTATATATATATATATATATATATATATATATATCGCATTTCCACGGATTTCCCAAGTTCAATGCACCTCGCAATGCTTCATTTATTCCCCCAGCAGGCCGAATAAATTCATACAGTCCCAGTCACCTGTTAGACCTCCTTCTGGTTCAAGACCTCTTACAACATTCGCCACTGCTTATACCCAGGTACTCATTCACATCTGACTCAAGTTTCGTAAATTGTGCCAAGAACACAACGCCTTGACCAGAATTTTCCACGATTATTGTCACCCATCCGGACACTGATTACGCTTAACATCGTTTAACGTTCGTGACATGATGAGATACTGTACCATTGATCCAAGTTTAATTCATTGTTCTCCCATAACTTTCACACCACCGTCTTTGTCAATCTTATGGAGCTTACATTCAACTCTAAATAACTGACAATAATAATCACTTTACTGCCCACGCTCTTATTTCCTTGCATACGAGACAAGACCAGTTACCGTGTCAATGCCACACGATCGGAAGTTAGAGCGCCTCCATCGCGCACTTTAGTGACGAAAACTGGAACAAACAAACAAAAAAAAAAAAAGCAAACAAACAACCCCCCCCCCCCAAAAAAAAAAAACAAACAAACAAAAGAACAAAAACAAAACACAAACAACAACAAAAAACAACATGTATTTAAAATCTTGGCCCAAAAACTCGTCCTTCAAATTAAATACCGATCGATTAAAATGACCCTCCTACTCTTGGAAAAAACAACAACTTTTGAACCTGGGAATTAGCGAAAGCACAGGTTTAAGAGTGTTTGTCAATGCGAGCGTTATTTTAATATATCCATACTTAAAGGACACATTTTCTGGCCAATATTTTAAATACGTGCTTTTTTCCCCTCTAAATATTGTGACAGTATGGGAATGATACTGTGCTACCATTTTGACCATGCAAGTGACACGTGCAGCCAATTATAAACCCTAATAACTCTCTTCCAATATAGACAGATTTAATTGACCTTTGATGATATGAACTCTAATTCCATTGAAATAATGGAATTTTACCACTTTAGGTATAAATCAGTAAATATTTATAAAGTCAATTTCCTCATTATTGTTACTATACCCTATTATTAGATAATTTTTTGTCACCCAATACACTTGAATATAGCATCTGACATTTTGCCTATATAAATTTATATATAATATAGGAAAGTAAAAACATAAAAGGTCAACACGTGTCTGAGTCACCCGACCCTGCTAAATTCCACAGCTAAATCAAGACCAAGTGACAAAGTAAAATTGATGAATTGGTTAGAAAACAAAGAATAAAATAAGAATACTTACTGTGAGCTGGTTAAATCACCGGATATAATTAGATAGTTCCATAATAAAGTAGGGATATGATATTTGATAAAGGTCTTCAAATATTTTTAGATTATTGAAATTAAGCTATTTCTAAATCAAAATTTATTTGCTATTTATTATTCATTTAACCCAGTCCTTACCAACCAAATCGTCACAATCCTTACGACGCAACCAACAATTTTCTCATTCTAGATTTATTCTGTACATTACAAACTTTTAGAATAGAATTATTATTAGAAATAGAATTTATTGTTATAGCTATTAAAACTTTTCACCGTGTTGTACAGTTCATTTTGCTGAATCATACTATGTCCTTGTTACTTTTCTGTTTGAGTAAGAAAAATCTATTTTTGTGTTGGATGGGTGCGAATATTAGGAGAAAATGCTGAAAATGGCTGGTTAAAATAGAGAGTTAAATTGATTCTAAATTATCCATGTTTTTATCCCTTATAACTATGAATGCCGTCTTCTGATTTAACAAAAGAGTTTTTTCTTCGGCATATTTCCTACATATTGATAGGACATGTATGCCTATATTATTATCTTTAACATGTCAGAATGAAGAACTAAAAAGTTATTCTGATTTCTGACTTCTGACATGGCCGTTCTTTTAATGACAAGTATTTACTTTTAATGCAGTTTTAAATCCATCTCTTCATAATTTAAGCATCGCAATTGAAGTTTGAGTGGAGACACTGTCATCTAAACAGTAACGGACTAGTTGAAATGGGTGTTAAACCAAAATTATTGAAGCTCTATTGAACCAGACCTTCTTAGATGTTTAGTTATAAATACCGACTATTTGTTTCAACATTATCTCAGGTCCATTGGAAGTTACTGGGGACTATTATTTTCATACGATAAAATATTGTCACAGCCAAAAAGTTTTACATCAAAAAATAATTTCTAAAGATTTGCCCAGTTTGAATTTTGACCGATTGTTCTATAAGATAGCACATGTGAGCAATACCTCAGTTGAAGACTACTCGTCATAAAAATAAAAAAAAAATAATTGAGCTTTATATAGCGCAATATCCACTAAATGTGCTCAAAGCGCTTTACAAGGGGTCTCTGGTCAACAACAACATTTAACATGTAGGGCGGGACATGCCGCCTGTTAGGCGATTTACAATTTTTCGGACAAAGACAACGCTGTTAACGGCCAGGTACTCATTTTACACCTGAGTACGGTGAGAGAAAATGAGTAAAGAGCCTTTTCCAAGGACTCAACTATGCGCCGAGCGCGAGGCTCGAACCCAAGACCTTCCGATCCGAAAGCGAGTGTCATACCACTAGACCACATAGCCGCACAAATAAAAGGACCCTGGATCGAGCCGAGGTGTTACTTCCCCCCCCCCTCTCTCTCTCTCTCTCTCTTTCTCTCTCTCTCTTTCTCTCTCTCTTTCTCTCTCCCTCTCTCTCTCTCTCTCTCTCTCTCTCTCTCTCTCTCTCTCCCCTCTCTCCCCCCCACGCATCAAATAGTGATTGTATAGCTGAATTTGTTTGACGATTGACGTACCAATATCCTTTTAAGAGGGTAGCAAACAGTTGTTACCGTTCATTTCATGCTACAGAAACCTCGGCTCCACGAGCCTTAGACATAG
Organism: Berghia stephanieae; assembly: GCF_034508935.2. Lineage (NCBI taxonomy): Eukaryota > Metazoa > Mollusca > Gastropoda > Nudibranchia > Aeolidiidae > Berghia > Berghia stephanieae. The sequence goes on from NC_088360.1 coordinate 118,591,638, forward strand.
CTCTGACAGACTATTATACTCTACTCTCGTTTTATTGTATTATACTAGAGCATTTATAAAGCGTAATATCCACTATATGTGCTCAAAGAGAGGTCCCTCGTCAACAGCATCACTTAACACATAGGAAATGTAGTCCTCCAGAGCCATTTGGCCGATGGAGCCGGAGTTAATACCCATTTTTATAGCATGAAACGTACTATAGCAAATTGCTTGCTGCTCGGATAGGACGGTAGTTTATCGTAAAGTACTTTCCGCCAGATATTACAGACCCAGCTACCCAATCACTGCTGGGTGGACAGGGGGGGGGGGGGTCAGAAAAAAATCTGGACTGCAACTGGGATCGATCTTGGTCCCTTTGAGTGTGAAACGAGTGCTCTACCAACTGAGCTTTTGAGACGTCCCTAACCAGGGCCAGACATGACTCCTTTAACGATATTACAATTTTTTGTCAACAGTCCGATACTCATTTCACACCTGAGTACGGCGAAAGAATGTGAGTAAAGAGCAAGGACTCAACTATGCCCCGCTCAGAGCGGGACTCGAACCCTGGGCTTTCCGATCCAGGGTGGAGTGTCAAACAAAAAAGACCACATAGCCGCACACTGCTCACGCGTGTTCGCGTTTGGCATGGAAAAGACCCATCATTCAGAATCATTATGGACAACGACCTAAAACAAAGTAGGACTGTTAGCTTTCTGTGGCGTTAGTCATTGACGAATATCTTTTTGTGACAATGATGAATGACGCCCATCATATTATCCGTGCGCGTCAATTAAAGCTGACTGACATACGAGCTTAAGGCAAACAAAATACTGGTTTCAACTGTCCCGTTCAAATGGCTTTTGTTCAAATTCAATCTGCACTGGATGAATCGAACTGACGGGCGGCGTGGTGAACAATCGAGTAAAAAAAGGCAGTGAACTGATATCAAGCCTAAAGGGTCTTTCACACTAGTGCGGTTTATATTGCTTATCACCGGAGACTAAAATTTTAATAGCAAATCAAGGGGAGGGGGGGGGGGGGGGGGTTCTTAAATGCCATAAAAAGCTGGTAATAATAGACAGGATGGATCTGATACAGTGCCAGACAAGCGAGAAAGAACAATGCTGAATAAAAACTTCGAGAGAAAAACTTATCCCAAAAAAAAGCCTGTAATCAGGAGGTCCAAGGTTCGATCCCAGTCTAAGGTGGACTGATTTGTTTTTTGTAGTTATTATTTATTTGCACCATTCCATACAACAACAAAATAAAAATGCTCTTTATTTGAAATAACGTTAATTTCACATATACAGTCTCATTTCTGTCTATCTTGGATGATGAAGAGTTGTGGTTTGGGGATGAAGAAAAAGTAGCTCTGATTGTATTAAACAAAAGTATGATAACCGAACGCAGTTTTAGGGTCTTGATTCAAAATTGTTGTAATGGACAATATTTTGCGTTGGTTTGAGAGTTTTCCATTATAACAATGGGATCTTAACTCTATTTGGGTAATCAGATCTGAAAATAACTACACCTTGTTTGAAACGCTTGCCATAACGCTTGTGTATAGTCGACTCTTTAATCATTCAATTCCCGAAGTGTTAACCACAACATGAACACACAATGAACACTAATTCGTTTGGATTCATTGTTTCATATCGGAAATAATTTTATCACTCAGTATAACTACTTTGGGTCCAAAAATTAATTTTGAACGATAAACACTAGCTAGTCATAGATTTAGTATTAAAACTGTGACTAGACAGATGCCTTTGTTGTTTGGCTCACCACAACAGCGTTCGATCAGATATTTTTCTTTTCTTAAAATATAATTATTTCACTAAAGCTCATGAAGGAAATAGTAACAGTAATAATAGAAATAAATCTTTATTGTCTACAAAATGGAACATCTTTTTAAAAAAAGTGAGATTTTATATAGCGCAATATCCACTAAATGTGCTCAAAGAGCTTTACAAGGAGTCTCTGGTCAACAGCAATATTTAACATGTAGGACGGGACATGACGCCTGTTAGGCGATATTACAATTTTTCGGACAAAGACAACGCTGTTATGGGCCAGGTACTCATTTTACACCTGAGTAAGGTGAGAGAAAGTGAGTAAAGAGCCTTTTCCAAGGACTCAACTATGCGCCGAGCGCGAGGCTCGAACCCAGGAGCTTCCGATCCGAAAGTGGTTTATATTGCTCGAACAAGTATAATAACCATTAATAGAAATGTGTGGATCTTATAATAGTATGCTCCTCATAACAAATTTACTTCACAATGCACACAGACATCTTTACAATTAAATTCAACAGGGACATAATGTTTTAATGCAATGAAATTAAGACTGATTTCAAATGTATCCAGTTACTAAGTTACTCACTCGAACTACTCCCTCCGCTTCGAATACACATTTAAACGGTCCAATTTTTTTTTCACACATCATTCCTATTTTTCCACCTAGCTCTCTCTCTCTCTCTCTCTCTCTCTCTCTCTCTCTCTCTCTCTCTCTCTCTCTCTCTCTCCCTATCTATCTATCTATCTATCTATCTCTATCTATCTATCTATCTATCTATCTATCTATCTATCTATCTATCTATCTATCTATCTATCTATCTATCTATCTATCTATCTATCTATCTATCTATCTCACCCCCTCTTCCTCTCTCTCTTTATTTTTCTTTATCTCTCTATCTCTCACTCTTCCTCTCTATTAGTCTCTTCAACGCACACATATACGTACACACACTCTCTTCCTCACTCCCTCCCCCCCCCTCTCTCTCTCTTTTTTAAAAACGTCAGCTCTCGTATTGATGACATTTTGATATGGTCTAGAGAGAAATGGATTAATTTTATTAGGATAATAAATTGATTTGTTCAAGAATTTCTGATGACTTGTATAAACTGAAAAACAAACAACTTGTTTAGAACTATTAGGCCCACAGAGACGGAGATGATTCCTTCCTTAAAATGAGCATGTGTATATATAGATAGTATGCAGATGACGTCACTCAGGCCTTTGTTATTGTTTTTGCCATCCGCGTTTGTGAGTTGTTCTCACTAAACTGTATAACCAGACTATAAAAGTTCATGGTTACACAGAGTTTGTGTGTTGGTCCGTTATACTTCCGGATGGCAATGTTGTGAACTCCTTGGCCAAGCGCATTCTATCTATAGTTTTATTCAACTACCATCATTAACATGTAAATATGAAAAACATTAGCTTTGATACTACGCCTATAATTTGTCTCATAAAAATGTGATAAATAGGCATGGGGTAAAAGAACCCGGGTAAACTATGGATATAGTCGGTGTTAGGGTGGAGTGAGACTAAAATTTGCCTCGCTCGAATCGCACCAAGTCATAACATAATATCGCAGTCATGCAACCTTATCGGCTTATCAAATTAAACACTTTCTCTCGAGTGCTCCCTACCCTTCGGCTATAATTAAATAAATTAAGAGTTTGCAATTTGAAAAATAACAATGATTCAATGTTGGATGGAATAGAAATAATGAATTAAATACATTACAGTCGTACATTGATAAAACACATTATTATTAGTTTTGACCAAAATCTAGTCCGATCATTAGTCGCGTACGATGATCGTTCAGTTAAATGTGTCAAACAATATTAACCCTGACATTTTTTTAATTATAAAAATGAAATCTTAATTTGGGTCTGTTTGACTAGATGAAAGCCGTTTAAAAAAAAAAAAAAAAAAAAAAAAAAAAAAAAAAAAAGAAAGAAGATATTTTAATGAAAACGTTTTCCGGCCAAAACGAAAAATACATTTTTCATTGCACTGCCGATTACTTGGACTCTTTAAAAAAATTGATTTTTTATATAGCGCAATATCCCAAAGTGCCAAATGGATTTACCCTGCCAACAGCAACACTTTGAATGTAGGACGAGGCATGGCGCCTGTTAGGTAATATTACAGTTTTCTCGAAAAGAGAGAACGCTGTTAACGACCAGGTACTCATTATATATCTGTACAGTAAGAGAACGTGAGTGAAGAGCCTTTTCCAAGGACTCAACAATGCACCGTTCAGAGCGGGGCTCGAACCCAGGAATTTCCGATCCGAAGGCGAATGTCATACCACAAGACCACAAGAGTCTCCCTTTACTCAACTAAAAAAACTGTCATGATGACATGACACTATTAAAAAAAAAGATGACATGAGAAACATGCCTTGATTATAGATTGAAGTGGATTGAAGAGAAAGAAAATGAATTAAATTTTGACTGCCATGTCATGCAAGCAGACCAAACAGACTCCCCAGCATCATCCGCCCGTGGCGCCGGGGTGAGCACAATTACCACGGTAAACCATCACGGCATGCGCTAATAAATGTGACAGACACGCTCTCAAATGAAGAAACCTGCACGAAATGCCTGCGTCGTATTATTGTTGCAACGCATTTGAGCAAACAGTGGGAAGCATTCACTTCTGTTACCGCTATTGCTGTTGATGCTACTGCTGCTGCTGCACCCCCCCCCCCCACCCCCCCTATCCCTACGGTATCGATTAACTTCATGTTTTATGGCAATAAATTACCATGGCCTAGGTCAAAATCAGAATGAGAATCTGCTACTTTGAAGACAATAAGCGTTGTTAGGGGAAAAAGACATGAATACAAAAATATCCGTTGTAGGCATGGCGAATGTGTCATTAAATCAAAGTGAATGGCCTGTTTTTATAGCCATAGCTTAAGTTCAATATTAGAAGTAGTAGAAAACAGGAAAGTATTGAAATTATTATCATTGCCCGTCTTCAGTTTTTGTGTGTGTCTCTTTGGTATTTGAAATAAAGCGTGTTGGAAGTTATTGCAATAGCTGTGTTTGATGTCTTTTTTCATTTGTAATACGTGAAGGGTGGCCTCGTTAAGAATAGACCAAAAATAAAGAGCAATTATTAATAAAAGCAAAATAAAATTACTCATATTCTCGGGCATCTCGTCGAAAGCATTTTTATTCTAAGATTTATATTCTTTATGTGATAAAACAGAGACTTGTATTGTATAGTTTATATCCCACCAAAACATTTTAATCAATCTTCAGATTGATGACAGTTTGACCTATTTGTAGTATTGGAAATATTATATTAACACAGCCTGAGCGGTTGTTTGAATGAAAATCTGTTACTTTGAGAACAATACGCTATGGCAAAGAAATGACATGAATATTAAGTTATCTATTGTTGGTAAAAGCTAACATTATGTCATTAAATCAGAATCGCAATGACTTATATTTTATTTTTTTACCCTCTTCGGGCTGTGTTCGATTTTACGATATAACCAGACATGATGAACTGGCAGTAACAGCTACGCATTACTAGTGAAAATAATAGTGATAGTAATAATGATGATAATGAAAATGACAATAACAATAATAAAGATAATAATAATAATAATAATGATAATAGTAATAATGATAATAATAATAATAATAATAATAATAATAATATATAATAATAAATAATAATGGTTAATAATAATAATAATAATAATAATAATAAATATAATAATAATAATAATAATAATAATAATAATAATAATAACAATAACGAGAATGATGATAATAATAATAATAACAATAATAATAAATAATAATAATAATAATAATAATAATAATAATAATAATAATAATAATAATAATAATAATAATAATAATGTAGCGTTGCGGCGATGTAAAGTCAGAAACAGGGGTGAGATTTCCTCAAGAAAAATAATAAAGATATCGGCAGTGGCGGTGTGGCTTGGTCTCGAGCTTGGACGAATTTGTCTTGTCAATCCATGTTATAGTAAAAAATAATTAGATTGAGAAATGAAAGACTGAAGTAAAGTAAATGATTTATCTATATTTTTTAAAATACCACAAATTTCCCAAAGCTAAATTTTGTCTTCATGATCTGTTCCGAGGGAACAAACAGGTACTCGTGCCGTGAGAGAATGAATATGAAGAAAGAGCGTTTTCCAAGGACTCAATTTTAAGTAATCAGAACGGGACTTGAACAAGGGACTTAAAGCCATACCACTCGATAAAAAGGACGTTGGTGTGACGCCTTTTCCGATTTATTTAAATATCTCAACAGTGCCTGCTCCAAATTTGTCACTTCTGAAATTGGGAGTTATTACAGTGAATACGTTTTTGAGTTGTTGACTTACTAACCAACCTGTTTGAGCACAAAACTTTCTCATTTTCTCTCGTATGTTGTCCTTCAGTAAAGCTGATTTAATAATCTTCGTCCATATAAAAAATATATTTTAAACTATTTAAATAGATTCATATAATATACTCTGTTCCACTTCAAGACTGGACCAGCACTGCCGGTATTGAAGGCTACTGACCAAATTATTCTCGATTCAATTAAATTCTACACGCTGACATTTGCCCAAGCCAAAACTACCCCAGGGAGACAGACATTAGGGACGAGATATGAAAAAAAAAAGAGGGAGGTGGGGGATTGAAGAGGACGGAGGGAGATTGTGAAGGGATTGAAAGGGTGGGTGAAGAGTAGAAGGGAGGGAGGGACGCAGGAGGAGGTGGAAGGAAGGGGGGGGGGGGGGGGGGGGCGATGGACGTCCATCATATTTTGTGAAAACCAAATTTCATACTTTTCACTGACCGGATGTGGAGTGATTGTATTACTGTTTGTGGTGCTCGCCTTATACAAAAGTCCATTTTTTTTGTTTGAGGTTGGAGACAGATCGATAGAAATATAATACGTGTATGAGAATATTAATAACATTGTATGTCGTTATATATGGCGATAAGGAAAGAATAAGGAATTTTGAATAAATCACGTAGGGAAAGTCTGACCTTTCAGACTTGAGAAAAATATTCTCTGATGACAATAAATCTGTTATGTTATTTCTTAAAACATAAAAATAAAGCTCCACTGCCTTACTCTAGAAAAACACGTTTATAAAATTTTAGCTTGAAAATTTTTCCTTCAAATATGGATTGATTAAAATGGCCCCCGTTTTGTCAAAAATTATCAAACCTGAGACTTCACAGCCGTGCTCTGAAAAAACCCCAAAACAACGACGTTTATAAAATCCCTAAATCCAAAGGAAGTCCCAGGTTTAAGAGCTTTTGACAAAATGAGAATCATTTTAATCGATTGACATTTAAGATGAGTTTTAAGGCCAACATTTTCTAAACTTGTTTATCATTTTTAGAGTACGCAGTGTATATCTAGTGTATTAAGAGATTACTCACCTAGTAGGCATTTTCATATGGTCATTATTTTTTTAAAATTTCTATGACAAGCTGGGAACTATCTTGTGATAAACAATCGGCATATATTATTCATTTTGTAACAAACTTAAAAGAAAATAAAACAAAAGACACATAAATGCACCCACCCACTCATTCACACACACACATACATACACACACAAACACACGCATACACACACATACACACACAAACACACACACACACACACCGCATACACACACATACACACACAAACACACACACACGCGGCATTTTGTAACAAACACAAAAGAAAATAAAACAAAAGACACATAAATGCACCCACCCACTCATCCACACACACACACACACACAAACACACATACATACACACATAGACACACAAACACACACACACACGCGGCAGACACAAGCGATTAACATTTTAATGACTTCCAACTTGTCAAAAATTGTCTGAAAATTAACTTCTAATGGTATAGTCTTAGCTTTGGTGACGTTTTGACAAAAGGTGGGATTATATTACTTTATCTAAATCGATTGATTAAAAAATGAAGTAAGTGTTCTCCATCCAAACCCCCCCCCCCCCCCCAAAAAAAAAAGTGTTTTTTCGGTGTCGTCACAATTCACAAACCACACTCAAAAATGTCCAGCAATAAGCCCAGATTACAAATAAAAAAAACAACATAGATAACTGATTTAATGTGTATTATTATTATTATTATTATTGCGGTTATTATTATGTACACACGTACGCGCAAACACACGCACACTCCCAATTATCATTTTTTTCCAATCTCCCAAAAGCCCTTCTGTACATTGTAAACCGATCAATAGCCACTATCAAATTAATTCATCACAAGAGACATACGGCATAGCTACGCGCTACTGGATAGCACCACAGACAATATGACTATTAAACCGATTGATCAAAATTGCCATCATGATAACGCTTTGAATCTGATTTTTATCAAAGCGTCACGAGTTTGAATCCCTGGTGTCCGTTTTAAAGGAGATGAAGAATGGTAATGAATTGTATCATAATGACAATGATATTCAATCCTCGCTGTGATTCAATAGCATCATTTAGTGGTTTTTTTTTCTACCATTGTTACGTAATCCAATATTACATCATCATCATCATCATCATCATCATCATCATCATCATCATCATCATCATCATCATCATCATCATCGTCATCAGCATCATCATCATCATTATCCCATTACCGCCGTCTTTTTAAACCATTAATGTCTTTATCGCATCAGTTGTACTATATCCATGATTTAAAAAATACATTATGGAATCGAATGAAAATTTAAAAAAAAAGGGGAGGTTTATGCTGTTGTATAAGATTTTTTAACAAAGAGTGTTACATCTCCACATATTTCTCTTAACTCCATACTGTTCTATCCGATGAGAATATTAAAGATTTTATTCTATATTCATAGCTAACATTGTAGCCAACAAAATCAAATGATATATTATATTGAAAATTATATTATAATGTTTTTGGTTCAGATGTATCTCAAGTGACACGCGATAAACCCTTTTATTGGCTAATTTCAGCTGGAGGATGAATGGAAGAAATGCGATATTTGAAAGCTAATTTTTTTCTGCTCATGATAAACAACCATGTAAAGTAAAAAATGACAATATCAATAGCCATAACACGGTGTGATATGCAATTTACGAGATTGAAAGGCACTTTGATATCATTAATTAATAATTTCATTGTTTAAATGTCTGTCCACTTAAAAAGGATAAAGGGAGGAATAAAAGCAATGATATTTAAACTTGTCATCAGAAGAAAGAACCTTTCACTAGAAGATTTAAATAAAATTACACTGCGTAGATCACTATTAAGAAAAGTGAATGGAGAAGGCACTTATGTTGATAATAACCAGGGGTCGTGGGTAGCTTATACGGTATAGTCACGACCTCCTTCGCCAGGCGGAGTTGTCGTACCAGTAAGGTCGCGTGTTTGAGCCCCCATCGCCACCGCGAAGTTTTTATTCTCTTTCTTACTCACTCATTTCTTGTAGATCACTATATCTAGTACTTTTACAATACACACAAACATCAAACGATGACCCTTCCAAATACACATTATTGTGTATCGCAA
>NC_088360.1:118605969-118633469 GCF_034508935.2 Berghia stephanieae
TGACATAATGATTTGTTCCCTGTCTAAGAGACAAAAAAAAAAAAAAAGAACTGTGACACAATGGCACGTTGCTTTTATCCGTCCAGGGATGGAGGTAATAATATGTAACACATCGTCTCCAAACAGTATTATGGCAAGGTGAACCAGATTAAGAAAAATGAATGTTAAATTTAAATGACCGGATATGTGAAGTTTTATTTTTTTCACTGTGAGAAAGTTATATTCATAATACAAAATATTCTCTTATCTTATCTTATCTTATCTTATTAAAGGCTGGATATAGGAATTATCCATTAAATGCCATATACAATAGTTTATAATTACAAAATCCTCATAATATAGCTTGCATTGTATCATTCACAGACAGTTTTACACAACTTTGAATGTAAAGAAAAATATACCAATACGACAATTACTATCATAGGATACTGAATGAATCATAAATGCACAAAGTTCATTGTAATAATAATAATAATAATAATAATAATAATAATAATAATAATAATAAATGGCATTTATATAGCGCTTTACCCCGTTGTCACAGGCTCTAAGCGCTTTACAGTGATATAGAACAAAACATATTACAGTGAGACAAGTGTGAACGAAACGTGATACAAATTCAATTTAACAACAAAATATGAAAATAATATTTCAACATTATGACGTAAAAAGATAAAACTTTAAGCGAGATTTGATCGTTGTCAACGAATCCGAGCATCTCACGTGTGACGGGAGAGAGTTCCAAAAATGGGGGGCCGAAAATTGAAAAGACTGTTCACCTGTTTTACGCAATGGCTTAGGTTTGACAAGGATTGATTGGTCATTGCTTGACCTCAAGTTTCTATTTGGGACATATATGTTTAGAAGATCTTTAATATAGGAGGGACCGTTCGTGCTCAGGGATTTGTGGACAACAGTACAAATCTTATAGGCAACTCTTTTTTCAACAGGAAGCCAATGTAACTCACGGAGAAGAAGAGTTGCTGACGGGTATTATTTGTTATTGCGTACAATGAGCCTGGCTGCGTTATTTTGAGCAACCTGAAGTTTGCTAATTTTGTCTTTAGCTAAATTCGCCCAAAGGGAGTTACAATAGTCCAATTTAGATAAAACCAGGGAATTAATTAAAAGTTCTGTTATATGCTTCGGTATTAAATTACGAATTTTGCTTATTTTTTTTCATTTCTATGTACATAAATTGTATGGTGTTATTCACGTGGCTTGTCATGGAAAGATCTTTATCAATGATGACGCCAAGGTTTTTTGCTTTATTTGAAAATTCTATTGTGCTATTTCCGAGAGTAATAGGTGATTTATTTGCCTGTTTAAGGATACTCGGCCTTCCACACATTAAAATCTCAGTTTTACTATCATTTAATTTTAACTTATTGTGGTACATCCAAGATTTAATCTCATTAAATCAGCTCGTAATTCGTTGTATTAAGAACTATAAATTACTAAGGGGTGCTGAATCATATATTTGCGTATCATCTGCATAAAAATGATAACTCAGATTGAATCTGGATATCACACTAGAAAGGGGCTGCATATATACAGTAAAAAGGACAGGGCCAAGAACAGAGCCTTGTGGCACTCCAAAATTTAGTAAAACTTGTTCTGACTGAACACTTTTCACCACGACAGTCTGCCATCGATCCTGTAAATATGATGTAAACCATTTAAGGGCAATCCCTTTTATGCCGAACGTATTTTCTAGTCTTCTTAACAAAATGTCATGGTCAATGGTGTCAAAGGCAGCTGAAAGATCTAAAAGGCATAATACATTGATATTGTTAGCATCAGCATTACATAACATGTCATTAAAGATTTTAAGAAGCGCCGTTTCAGTACTGTGTTGATGTTTGTAGGCTGACTGAAAGGGTTGTTCCAAACTGTTGTTCTTAAGATGAGATGTTAATTGTGTAAGAACTACCTTCTCCAAAAGTTTTGACAAAAAAGGTAAATTTGATACAGGACGATAATTGTTTAATATATTGTGGTCCAGTGATGGTTTCTTCAGAAGTGGTTTGACGAGGGCACTTTTAAAGCACGATGGAACTTCGCGAGTCAGTATGGATGTATTTATGATTGATGTAATGGATGGTAATAATGTATCGATGGAGCTGGCCAAAAGCTGTGCTGGTAGGGGATCAAGGTCGCAGGATTTAATGGGGGCTTTTTTTTTATCAACTCGTTTATGAAACTAGGTGAAACTGGTAGGAACTTGTCTAAAGGGGTACCACAGAATGTATTTGTATCTATAAATGGTTCATGCCGATCTAGTTCTGAACGAATGTTATGGATTTTGTCTTTAAAAAAGTTGACAAATGTGTTTGGCAAGTCTCTTTGATTGGTTGTAGATGGTAATGAAGTGCATCTTTCACGTCCAAATAGATCATTGCAGATGCTAAATAATTGTTTACAAGATTTAGAAGATTTGAATTTTGTACAATGAAATGTTGATTAATGACAACAATAATACTCATGAACGCAACAACCAAATGTGTTATTTTAAAAAAAAATCATAAACTCACATTGTAGATAGAATCTAAATCAATCCGACATAATAACGTTTTGAGAGGGAGGGTCACATGTTCTTCTGATAAATAATTCAATATGTCTTATTTATATGATGGGCCAAGCTCTAGGTGCACATATTTGCAGGTCTGATAGCCGAGAACAATTATGGGCCAGATTTAACATTGTTGTAATGGACAATATTATAAATTAAAATTAATTAAATTTAGCTTTTATATAGCGCAATATCCACTAAACGTGCTCAAAGCGCTTTACAATCGTATTTTGCGTTGGTCTGAAAGTATTTACGTTCCACCAATAAGACCACAATAATTTGGGTAATCAGTCCTGCAAATAAGTACACGTCGGCCAAGCTCAATGCGTTGGAGTAAAAGTTTTACATTGTTGCATCTATCATACATCGCAAATTGTAGAATTTTCCAAAACTGACTTTCTCAACATAAAAATACAACAATCTCTATAATGTTTTAAAGCACATTATATTTGTGTGGATTTAGAGGATCGGGGAAGGGGGATGGGAGGGAGATGGGGAGGGGGAGGGGGAGGGGGAGGAGAAAGGCATTGTCTATTTCAAAATTTGCCACACGCCAAATTTGAATACAAAAACGCGCTAGCTTGCATCAAATTTGAAACCTGATGTAAAACGAAAATAACATTGTTTCATTTTTTTTTGGTCTGTATTCAGCTGAGCTTAAATTTTATCATTACACCGTATTTTGTATGTAAATTATCTTTCCATCATGCCAAAGAGCGTCTATATCGTTCCTTTTTCACCATGCTAAACGTCTATAATGTGCTTTATAGGATTTGATATGACATCTTTCCATTTGCATTTTTGGCAGGGAAGTTTGAAATATGATGAAACCGATCGATACTTGCTCGAAATAAAATTTACTTTTCTTTGAGAAAAATATGACAGGATAAAAGTTGAAGGCGGACGGCCCAATTGAGGGGGAAACCATAATGTCGTATTATCATATTTGCTGGAATTGTATATTTGGCAAAAAGTCATAAAAATTAAATAGAAAACAGAAACACCGAATGTTGGAAATATAAATAAGTCGATGGATGAATGCCTGGGTAAACAGTCGTATCTGCAAAATAAAATCAGATAAATATATGATTTCAGCCAATTACAGGGTATATATGTAGACGGACAGACAAACACAGAGTCAGAGACAGACTTTCAGAGGAACACCAATACTAATACGATAAAGTGATATCGAAAAAAATCATTTAGGTAAACAGAGTGATAGACTAATGGAAAGAAATAAAGATAGAAAAGATATATTATAAAGATACAAAAACTGGATGGATAGATAGGTACTACGAATACTACGAATATTGACTATGACACCTATTTGTGTATTAGATATTTAATACTTAATATTATCATATAAACAATGAATGTTATTTATTTAACTTTGGTAAATTGTATCTATGCATGATTGTATCACAGAGCATTTATTTAAATGTTTTAAAATCCTATTAGCTCTTAAACGATACTGTTGGATACGATATAATGTGAGATGTATTCTTAGAGTGGTTAATAGATGGCTAGATAGGTAGACATTCAAGTAAAGTCATGAGTTGATAGATATATGAAGATAATATGTGACTCATCGTCTCACAACGGTATTATGTCGGAACGAACCACATGATTAAAAGCCGAATTTAATGTTAAACTGGTCAAAAACATAAAATATGGTTGCCATTCTCCTCAATAAATCGTATAAACTCAACCAAAGTCTGATATAACTGGCTATAAATTCAATTTTCAACATCTTTACGAACCCGACTTAATACCGTTTTGAGGCGAAGGGTCACATATAATATCTAGATAGGGTGGACGATAGATATATAATCAAGCCCGATTTACAAAACAATGGTACAGATAACTAAGAATGTGATAAAACCTCATTGTTTTTATGCTTAACTTTTGGTGATATTTTTAAACTTCATCTTTTTGATGTGTTTATATAAGAAATGACGATGCCAAACTATTGTACCACTTCAATTGTGTATATTATACTTCCCTGGGAGGTCTAAGATTAGGCTTAGACTTTTCTCACAGCAGCAAAGTCAAATCAAACTCTTAACTCTCTCCTTACCAGCTATTTTTAGAATTTTCCCCCAAAATTCACACCCACCCAGCACAAAAATAGACTTTTCTTACTCAACAACAACAAAAAAAGTAACAAGTAAGCTCTACAACACAGTGTTTAGTATTTATAGCTGTAATCAAAGTATTTCTTTAAATTTTGGGGTGTACAAGAGGAATAAGAATGAGAAAATTGTCGGTTACATTGCAACAAATGTGACGATTTTCCTATGGGTGGTAAGGAGAGGGTTAATTTATTGAAGCAAATTGTGACACGCGGTGTCAATTCGGTATTAGTGTAGATCTAGGTCAGTGAAGGAAATTGGATTCTGAGTCAAATTAGTAATAAGAAGCAGGGAATTCAATTTGTTTTGAAATTATAAAAACTCCATCAAAATCTTGAACTTTTATATAGGGCAATATCCACTAAATGTGCTCAACGCGCTTTACGGGGATTCCCTAGCCAACAGCAACACTTAGCATGTAGGATGAGACAGGACGCTTGTTAGGCGATATTATAACAATTCTTCGGACAGAGACAATGTTGTTAACAACCAGATACTCATTTTACATCCGAGAATTGTGAGAGAATGTGAGTAAAGAGCCTTTTCCAAGGACTCAACAACTCGCCGCTCATAGTGGGATTCGAACCCTGGACTTTCCAATCTGAAGGCGAGAGTCACACGCCACAAGACGCATTGAAGCTGCACAATTTAAGAATCAAGCTCACTATTCTTAAGGAGAGAATTTATTCTAACTGAAGTTTATTATGTTTAACCTCAAATTAAACTTTTTAAAGCTCTAGAATTACTCCCCCCCTCCCCACACACCCACATAATACCGTTTTGAGGCGGCGGTTCACAATTAAGTTTTGTATTATTATGTCTGTTGGAAGTTGGAAGAAAAACAATGGAATCCATTCGACAAAGGATGATCTGAACTAAAGTGAAGAGATCATAATAACATTTTCTTTTCATGGAAGTGGGAAAAGGTCTAAAAAAATAATTTAAAACCAGGGGGAAATGGGTGAAGGTATTTAGAATGAGACCGCTGCTCCTGCAGGCTAAAAAAAAAAGGAAGAGAGATTCGGAGAAAACACAAAGGGGTGGCATTTGAAATCTCAACGCTCTAAAGTCTAGAGACCCGTGACTGCCCTTGGCTGTTTATGGAACCAGTGAAAAAGGAAAAAGATGAAACAGAGAGAAACAAAATGGGCTTTTTTTCGGGGTTTTTTTTCTCTTCTTCTCGTTATCAAGTCTTTAATCCTGTTTACACTAGAATCACAGCCAATCATACGCCAAGCTGTGGGCGATATAGAAAAATGAAAAGTCAAAATACTTCGCGATCATAGCTCTGGTCGAGTCTGTACACTGAATCATCTTTTATCAAAGTCAAGTGATGATATGATAAGTAATTGATCGTATCAAATTAAGAAATTAAGGAACAGGTACCAGCGTAAGATGAAGATCTGAACAAGTGTGTATGAAAAGTGCGAGACAAAACAAGAAAGAAAAATAGAAGAAAAAAACATCCCAATAAAGTAGTCTACCTCGACTGGGGATCGAACCTCAGACCTTCTGATTGCCGGTCAGACGTGCTACCATTGGTAGTCACCTCACCCTTGCTCAATTTGCGGCATTGCACTGCGGCTGACGCCTGGGTTATTCCAGTCTTATCTTGGAATAGACTCTAGACACAAACTTCCCCTATGGGATGAATAAAGGGAATTTTATTTTATTTATTTTTAAATTTATTATAATTTTATAATTTGTTTACATGCTAGAACATTCTAAACATCTGCTACACTCGTATCGCGTTTAAAAGGATACAATTGATTAAAGTTTATATATATATATATTTTTTTTTTAACGTTATAAAAAGTCTGAAATAGAACATAGTAAAAAACTGATAAAGTGAAAACCCCCCAAAAAACTCAAGATAATTCTAAAACTTTTAAATACAGGTAAATAACAAAGGAATGCGAGTATTAGTCGGAGAGTGTGGATATAGATAGCTTTTTTATGGTCAGGCTTTGACTCGAAGTTATGCTTATGATGAACTTTGAAAATTCACTCATGTTTATTGTAGTTTACAAAGAGAAGAAAAGCTCTAAAAGTTTCTTTTCAAATTATCTTAAAAGTAATATATTCAGGCATTTATTCCTTCTCAAACGAGGGATTCAATCATAAATGCTATGGTTCTAAAAAGGTTTTCTTTCTTTTCTTTACCAGTTCTTCATTCTCTCCAGTTGTTTTATGTTATTTATTTTTTTAACTCTCTACGTTTAACTTTAGTCACTGACCGTTCAACAATTTTGTTTGAGTTATAAAAGAGGTTGAAAGAAAGAAGAGGGGTGGGTGGGTGGGTCGGTTGGGATATGGAATTAGGGGGGGGGGGGCGCAGAGAAGAGGGGGTGGGTGGATGGAAATAGATTCTGGAAGCACGCCTGGGCATAAAATTTTGACAGACGGGTTATTTGTGTTGTTATGAGTGGCTCGTTTTTGTTGGCTAGTTTAGTGAAGAACATCGCCACAATAATAATTACAGTGGTCATATAATATCTAGTCTAGTGGTGAAAATGGAGAGATGAGAAATGAAGACAATAATTTAATCATCTCAGATAATAAGATAAATAACTACAGAAGAAGAATGAGAATAATATGTATTATTGTATTATAGTAGAAATAGACAGGCTCTAGAGTGTTTTTATATATTTCTTTCTTTCTGTGTACGATTCGTTAAATCATGTTTATGATAATAAATATGTTATTGAAACAAAGATGGTTAATTGAGATAAGAATTTATGGGTGCGGGAGGATCGTGGGTAAGGGGATGAGCCAGTGAGGGGAATTGACGATGAATGGGGGTGGGCAGGGGGGGGGGGGTTAGGGGTTTGGGTTATGGGTGAGGCATAAAAGGTTAAAGCTAGACACAAAAGTACCGAAAGATAAATAACAAGGGTCTGGAAGAAAGGTTGATTTTTCCGTATTTTAAATTTGTTGAAATACTCAATTTGTGTTGAAACAATATTTGAAGAGAACTCGATGTTAACCCTTAAAAGAAAAAAAAATCCTTCAATATAAAAAAGAAGTATATAATGGAGGCCCAATCTCACTTTGATCTGTAGCTGGCATCAATGAATCATCTTATGCCAAGACAGGGACGGAATTGTCAATTGAACATGGAACGGGTGTCAAGATAAGGGAGAACTGCCAATTCTATACTCTATCTCTGCAATGGGAATTGCCCAGTCCGTCCATACGTCCATCCGTCCAACCAGAGGTACTGCCCTGGCTGTTCTTGGTCTGGAATTGATAATGAGGAATTGAGTTGAAATTTAATGCTACGGGTCTTTGAATTGTTGAGCTTAAGGAGTAATAAAGGAATTGGGAAAAATAAATTGAAAATCTGCAAGAAGATGGAAAGCTTGAAATCAGCTTTAATTATTTTCCCCTCCTTCTCGTCCTTTTCTTTCTCCTCCTCCTTCTCCTCCTCCTCCTCCCCCTCTTCCTCCTCATTTTTAGTCTTTTCCTCTTTCTCTTCCTGCTAATCCTCCTTTATTCTTCTCCTTCCTCTTCTTCTTCTCCTCCTCCTCCTCCTCCTCCTCCTCCTCCTCCTCCTCCTCCTATACCTTCTTCTTCTTCTTCTTCTTCTTCTTCTTTCTTTCTTTCTTTCTTTCTTTCTCCTTACCCTTACGTACACACACCTAACCCTTCTCGAGATAGAGATTTCAGGTATCTAACGTGCGTAATCACAGAACAATATTATGTCGGGAACAAGGTAATGCTCTCTTTGTAACCCATTCGTGTAATGACCACATCAGTGTCGCTTTACCTCCTTACAATGCAAGACTTTTGACAGTTGACACTACCAGCTATCTTTGAGAGGTCCCATCGGGTCAGCTTAACAAGTTTTCATTTCGTGAATGAGATATCACCAAAACTGCTGTAATCTGAAAAAAAACCCCAACACATTTCTAACATTTTGCTCGGAATTTATTTTCCTATTAAAATATGTTTTTTAAAAGTCTGGCAAAAGAGAGCTGGTCGACGTGTGTATATATCCGCTTATGGACCTAGTTTACCATTGTTGTAATGGACAATATTTTGCTTTATTTTTTTAGATTTTCAATACAACAATGAGCCTATAGGGAAGTGGGTTACTAGACCTACAAATAAGTGCACGTCGGTGCTGGTCAATCGGTAGTCTTAAATTCTGTTTACTCTGCCTGATGGATGGACAGAGGGACAAGTAAAAGTCCTGAGTCCATGCGGGTTTGAACCAGGTTTGTATGAGTAGAATGCTCTATTGATTGAACTATCCCACCCCATTTAGACAACCTATTACAGTTCGATTGACTGTAGTAATTTTTCTTGATTTAGTGGAAGGGAGAAGAGTTAATTTAAATTGGATAAGACAAAGGCAGGAATTATAAGTGGACAGAGAAGGGGGGGGGGGGGGGAGTGACTAGTGGAGTAGTCAGTGGCCATGCCCATCTTTCGTGTTTTCTTCCTCCCTGTCTTGTCTTGGTTTTACGCCGACTATCTAGAATGAATATGGCATGGGGCGCTTGAATCTACGGATCAATAAGTTTGAAATAGTTGATGGAATGGCCAGTTAATCCAATTTCACTCCATACTTGACTGGCTGGCCCGCACGATAGGCCCATGCACGCATTGGCATCGCTGCTGATGCTTTTTCCCCTTGCTTCTGGCTAGCAGGGGGCAAAGATGGGGTGGTTGAAGGAAGGAAGGGGGATAGAGATGAGGTGATAAGCTGGACTAGCTACTTGCTGATAGGAGGGTTTAGGGCAGCGGAAGTTAGGTGCTGGCAAGACGGTGTTGCCTTTTCACGTCATAATCTATTCATAAACAAGATGGCTTAAGGAAAATTTTGAATGCATAATTGAATATCATAAATCCTTTTCTATGACTAATTAGGGTATGTGACACAAATGGTGAAAATGCAATGAATCAAAAGGGTTTTCTCTTTTTTTAATATAATAATTGTCAAAAAATGTAAATGTTATTTACATTGGATCAAATAAGCTACGTGCGTCGTAATGGACGCGGCTCCAGATACTCGTAATCCCTAAACTATGTCCCGTCTTACATGTTAAATGTTGCTGTTGACCAGGGACCCCTTGTAAAGCGCTTTGAGCACATTTAGTGGATAATGCGCTATAACTAAAAACTATTTTTTTAAGTAGAAGAAGTATAAGAATTGAGCTCAGCTATTGCAGGTGACAATTTCTTTGTCCAAATTGCGATAAAACAACTGGAATGAAGCTCTCATGGCCCTTTCATGAATTAAGCTCCTCAGCTTAAGGGTTAAATGTCTTTTTTTTAATGAAACGTTGTGAGCATTGCGATAAAGTCACGTAAAATAAAACGAACATGTAAGCAACTTTAAAAAAAAGACATTCAGTAATTGGTATGGCATCAAATGCCAGTTGTTCCATGTTTTTGTTTGGAACAATGGGATAGGAAGAAGTCAGGGTTAATCTTGTCCAGGAATTGAAAAGAAAATGTGGTTTGGGGTTGAACCCTGTTTTCCCAGGTTAATGTCTTGTCCAAGAGACATTTCCCTGAATTACATCTAAAAGGAATTTGAGAAATTACTGATTTACAGTATTTTGGTTGGTTTTGATAAATAATCGGGTGGACTTGTTAAATAATATTATTATGAAGTCCTAGGGTTAGAGGGTTGTAGTTCATGGTTTGGTGATGGTCTTGGGGAGGGTGAAGCCAGTCTTAGAGGTTAACGGGAATTAGAGTCCATAATGATCCATCTTTTGTTTATAATAATAAGTTCACGAATACCCTTGGGGCAAATAATGGAGTCCTAATGGCTGAACAAAGCCCTAGCCGTCGCGGGAGATGATCGAATTCTTAAGATTTTAATATCAGTTATGGTATCGGGGGTCAGAACCAATCTATGAGTTTGGAAGTTGGATCAGAAATGAAATATCGCTTTATTCGCCAAATTGTACATGATAGAACAACACAATAATCATCATCTTAGCATAAACTTGTTGGGACTTTAGACGGCAATGGGAAATGACGTCAATTGGAGTTTTTTTTTTTTAACTTGTGAGGTCATGTATACGCTTAACACACTAGACCGATTTTAAGATGTCAATAACACATTTATATAAAACTGCTCTTTCTAGATTACAGCAATTTCCCTCAACAGCAAGAACACTTTTGTTATATAGATTGCCAGCCATCTGATAGTATGATTGTCGTGTACTTTATCAACAAGAACTGTTAGAACACCTTGGTACTTAAACACGCTTGAGTAGAAATGGGATTGGCTAAAACTTGCGCTAATTTGGATATTGGGAAAATTTTGAATGCATAATTGAAAATCATAAATCCTTTTCTCTGATTAATCAAGTGACGTGACATAAATGTGAAGATGCAATGAATCAAATTGGTTTTCTCTATATAAGTGTCGTTATATATATACACAATCACTTAATAACCGAACCTATATACATTGTTCTTTTCAAGTCATAGAAGCTGTTTGAACTCGATGGCCTTGAGGCTCATGCTTCTAATGATAAATGAACTCTACAGCTACCTAATGTTAATATGGACGTCTGCTACACAAATGAATTTGCTACTTAAACAGTTAACTGCCGTACCCATGGAAACTTCGTCAAGTCCCAGGTTTGAGCGATTTTGCCAAGATGAGGGGTAGTTTAAATCGATCGATGTTTGAAGGACGAGTTTACCGCAGTTAACTGGATACACATATGAGCCGGAAAAAGATTTTCCTTTCTTTTATTTGTTGTATTGATAATTCAAACCAACATCTGAGAATAGACGTCAACGGATTATCGAGAAGTGACTGTACATGTGAACCGTCACCATCCATGTTAATATGGAAATGGACTGGGAAGAAGATACGCTAACACAAGCTTTATAAAAAAAACTAATTAAAATGCATCCTGTCTCTTTGTGATAGAAAATTGTAAAGGAAAGGAAGACACGTTTGTCTGATCCGCTGAAACAATGGATAAAAGTAGAATTTCGTTTTCACTAGTGACAGCTGCAAAATTGAAAATAAACAATAGCGTATTGGTTGGGAATTGTTTGAACAAAGAACAGGAGATTGGGATAAGACAATAATAAACAATATATCATATTAATAGATAAATATTATAGTATCTTGATGTAAATAACCTAGATTCGTGTCATTAAATGGTCATTATATATAGACTACTTGTCATATTCTTCTTATTATAATATGAAATATTGAATACTTGAATCCAGTAAGCATCTCGGTATAAATTATTATTTGTTTTATTAGCGCAGTTTAGTCGTAGATCTAAATAATATTTTGAGTGAGAAAGGTTAATTTCTGTCTTTTTTTGGGGGGGTCTATTTCTATATTATTCAAGCCGTGATGATTGACCACCTAATTTACTCAGTTTAAATATATTTTTGATAATTGTCATATTAATTTGGAAGATGTATTTTCTCTGTTAATTTAGATGATGATGCTATGGGAAAAACATTTATTTAAATAATGGTGATAGCATCAGATTTGAAACAAAAACACGCTAGATCTGTTGGCCATTTTCGAAATTGTTCGACAAAGAATTGAATTCATTAAGATATGATAATAATTAATGTTTGTAATGATTTAAAAAATGTGATTTATTGGGATTGATTCATCATATAATGCATTAAAATGATATATCACCCTATTTAGCCTTTTAGAAGATAAGATATGAATTTTTTTCAGCAATATTAGTTTTTGTTGACTTCTGTTATCGAGATGGAGTGATACAATAATCGCTTTGCAGCTAAAATGATAAACTAAACAAATTGTATTGAAAGGATTTACAATATTGATACATATTGACTTAATTATTGCTATAAATGAATATTTATATTAGGAATTTTGAAATTGGTAACTAAGTGATGTACACTAATTATTTATGGTCAATTAAACAGTGATGCGTTTCAGTTGAAGCAGACAGTGGGATTTCAAGAACATGAGAATCCCATAAACACTCTCTTTATCACTCTCTCTCTCTCTCTCTCTCTCTCTATCTCTCTCTCTCTCTCTCACACACACACACACACAGCACGCATATATATATATATATATATATATATATATATATATATATATATATATATTATCTCCGGTGTAAACACATGTTTTCTCCCATCATAGTAATTGGCACTTTCGGATTGGAGAGAGAGTTCGTTGAGTATGAAAATAAAATAAATGACATTGCAATTCATTTTGGCTTATCGGTCTTTTCGGTTTAGCCGTATTCAGTTTAATCTTTTTTCAATGCGTCAGTAAAATTCTGAAGCCCCTGTGTACTTCGAAGTAGTAAATTTTGTTGTTTATAAAGTAATAAAACATCTTTTTTAAAGTTTGTCATTGAACCATATTTCTCGCTTTGGCGAATTATATCGTAGGCAGTTATGATCCAACGCTTTTAAATGACACGGCCCAAAGAACACCATCTGTCTGTTTCTGAGGAATTCACCGCAATATCGCGATTAACATGTAACGTTATGAGTACGACTAGGATAATAGAATCTCTCTCTCTCTCTCTCTCTCTCTCTCTCTCTCTCTCTCTCTTTCTCTCGCTCTTGGCGGGTGGTTTTATAGTGCGTCAGTCAAAATAATCAATGTCTTAATTAGCGGACATTTCAGAGGCTCACATTCAGTATCGTGGTTTAGGCTTCGATAATTTAGTGCTCGTTATGCTGAGCATTGTTGAAGTTTGTAATAGTTCCGTCCATTAAAAGTCAATAATATCCCAGTTACCTAATACACCCTTGTGATAACAGTGGGGCAGTTGAGAGAGAGAGAGAGAGAGAGAGAGAGAGAGAGAGATAGATAGAGAGAGAGAGAGAGAGAGAGAGAGAGAGAGAAAGAGAGAGCGGGGTCATAATGAAACATTCCACCAATATTTTTGAATTATTTATTTAAAGTACTGCCAATCAGAGCGATAATTTTTTTCAATATTTTCAATCAATATTTGAGGCACAGCCAATCACGTGCGCTCATTGTTTCAATATTTTCAATATATATTTAAGGCATAGCCAATCATAGTGTTTAATTTTCAATGTTTTGAATAATTTAATTAATCCAAAGCCAATCATAGAGATTAGTTTTCAATATTTCGAATTATTCATTTAAGGCATAGCCAATCACAGTGCTCAATTTTTGCGAACTTGTTCAAAATTGTTAAAACTTGCTTTTTTGAAGAAAGATATTAAAGAGGCAATGATTACAGGTAGAGCGAGAGATTAAAGCGGGCAGTTTTAATTCTACTCTTGTGGGGTTGTTTCTAACGTTATGTCTTGAATAGACATTGTGTTTATCTCTGTATCATCTTTTACCATATTTATCACAAATTATCGTTCCATTTTTCAGTCAAGTTTTCGCAACTATGTGTTCTTTTTTGCCTTTTTTTTTGTTTTGTTGGTATTTTTCTTTTCAAAATGAGCTAAATCAAAGTTTCCATCTTCCAAACAATTTTAATTATGCAACAAACTTGGCTCAGAGAAACCCACAGCTGACTGTAGGTTAAAAGAATGGGGAAAGGGTGGGTGGTGGGTGGGAGAGTAATAATATTTTTACGAAGCTTATTATTTTCTTTGTCGATGAATTGCTCAAGAATATCTTCTCTTTAATATCGATTTGTATTGTACAATGTGGATCTATTTATTTGTAAGCACTCCTTTCATCAAGCTATTCACATCGTTTAACCACAATTTAAGTTTGAATCCTATTTAAAACTAAAACTTGAAACAATCAATCTATTTTTAGATTCCGAGTGCTTAAGTATTGAAACATAATATTTGAATGAAATATAAACTTGGGTAAATTGTGAGGACTAGACTTTTCAGCTTACAATGTTAAAGTAATATTTAGACATTTAAATAAAATCCCTTTGTATTGCTCCATTTAATTAATAAACGCTCTTTCCTTTGCATATTCAGCCTCAGTTATCAAGTCCTCCCTGAGTGGACCGATGATAAAACTATAACCTTCCAACTGTGTGGACGCTGCCCAGCCGCTTGCCCCCAATCAATCAAATTCTTGGCAGTTTTACCATGAAAACTGACGGGGCTGGGCCTCAAATTTAGTTCCCATCATCGATGCCATTAAAATCCATGAGTGCTCTACGTCATAATGGTCAGTCTGAGTGAGGGAAGGGGTTGTGAGTGTGTGTATGTGTGTGTGTGTGTGTGTGGGTGTGTGTGTTTGTGTGTGTTTGATGCTGGGAGGGGGTATTTAGGATGGGGGGAAAGATTAGTTGGGTGGTGGTAGTGGTGGTCACAGTGGTGGCTGGAGTCTAAAGTAAGCAGAAATTTATTATTGATTCGATGGTTGCTATAATATTTATTGACAATTTTGCGTGTTTCAACACTAGGGTTAGTGGTATTACGGAAACTCAGTAGATAGAGCACGCGACCCTCGCATAAGAGGACCGAGTTTAATCCTGGGTTTCACATCGAGGAGGAATTTTTAAAAGACTCACTGTCATCCAGAATTTATTGATAGCAGGTTATGAAATATGTTGTGGAAAGTACTCACACTATCTCAGCTTATTCAAGTGTAAAACATCTGCCTGTAACAGCGTTGTCTATATCAAAATGAATTTATATTATTGCCTTTCAGGCTGCATAATGTCTCGTCCTACATGTTTACTGTTCTGCTGCTGTTTGCACACGACCTCCTGTAAAGCGCTTAAAATACATTAAAAGAAAATTGCGCTATATAAAAACTGATCTTTTAAAAAGTTTATTATGTTCGCAATTTACCATTCTACAAATGTTACTTAACCCTCTCCTTACCACTTACAGCAAATTCGTCACATTTGTTACGACACAATATACATTTTTCTTTTTCATATTTATTTTGTACATCACAAACTTTGAAGAACGATCTTTGTTTAATTAATAAGAACATAATAGTTGTTTTGTAGAGAGCTTATTTGAGTTTAAAAAAATCAATTTTTCTGCTGGGTAAGCCTGTCATTTTGGGAAAATACTGAAAATGATCGGTAAGAAGAGAGTTAAAAAAACCAAATCTCGTTTTAGATTTATCGTTACATGTTTTTTTTTAAAGCCTAAAAATAGAACTCACAACATTGAGACATAACGTTGACAATAGCGATAATGATGGTGGCCTTAATGGTGGGAAAATATGACAGGTTGGTCTGAAGGCGGACAGGAAGAGAAAAAAAGTTAATATTATGTGGTAAAAGGCTTTAAAATGTGATAAAAATCCGATGATGACCATCGCGTGTTGAATTCGGACATTTGATAGTTTCCGTTCCCTTAAGCTGTCCGATGGATTTTTCTCTAGAGTTGTAACTATCCTACTTGAAGAGCGGCCTGGGACGAAAACGATTGTCTATTAGTATCTGGAATGGAATGGTGAGAGGATGGAGATGGAAATACTTGAAACAAGGGCCGGACGATAAAATGGGACACGTTGTTGCCGATATTTATTAATAATTGTTTAAATAAATGATGATGATGATGATGATGATGATGATGATGATGATGATGATGATGATGATGATGATGATGATGATGGTGATGATGATGATGATGTTGGTGGTGTTGGTGGTGGTAGTGTTGGTGGTGGTGGAGATGGCCTTTGAATACTCTGTGAAAATAGAGGAAGAAAAGTTTAGGTCAACTATTTCCTGAATATAATAACATACGATAACATAGTATCATCATCATCATCATCATCATCATCATCATCATCATCATCATCATCATCATCATCATCATCATTTGCGTCATCATTATCATCATTATTATCATTATTGTCGCTTCATTATACTTTGTATTTGCATTACAATGTTACAACAATTATTTAAAATGCAATTCATCTTATAATATTATTTCCTCTATAATTACCCTGACACACAACTTACTCTGTGCGTGCCAACCCTCGATTCCATCACAAGAATGACTGATGGTAGATCCAGAGCGAGATTAATATTATTATGATCGTAATTATTGTTGCCATTATTATTTCTCAAAACTTCACAACATTATCCATTTGAAAACAATAGCGAAGGTGAAAGCAGACAGGTAATTTAGGTTACATTTAAACACGTTAAAACACGTTAAAATGAATAGATATTTTGGCTACTGTACAACAATCATAATCTTTAAAGTCGTTTTGATGATATTTTGGCAACCAAATAATGTTCTCTAACACCGGATAAAAGTGGAAAATATAAAATAAAGAGGAGTTAGAAAAAAATTAAGAAATCAGGCTAATGTTTAAGCTTATATTTGAGTTGTGTTTACTTTTGTGTGTCAGTAATCTATGTCTAGATACTGTTTTTATCCTTTTTTATCCTAGCCTGTAGTTCTACACGGGATAAAATGCTATAAAAACAAGTTGTGGTGTCGGCCATATGCTTTTCGCCAAAATTCTAAACCTGAGGTATTCTAGAGATGTTAACCTTTCAAATATGACAGATTTTGGATAACATTATTTGTTATTCTTTCTTTCCAGTTTTCAGTAAACGTCCGGAGGAGACTTTATTAGATTGAAATATAATATTATAAAAACTAGATGTACTTAGGTTGAACATTATTTCTATTGTCATATAAAGTTACCCCCCCCTCTCTCTCTCTCTCTCTCTCTCTCTCTCTCTGTGTGTGTGTGTGTGTGTCTCTCTCTCTCTCTCTCTCTCGATCTATCTGTCTATCTATTTATCTATCTATCTATCTATCTATCTATCTATCTATCTATCTATCTATCTATCTATCTATCTATCTATCTATCTATCCATTTATCTGTCTGTCTGTCTCTCCCCCCCCCCTTTCTTTTCCTCACTTTCTCCCCCTCTTTCTTTCTCACGGAGGTGATAGTGAGTTTGCGTGCGTTCATAATGTGTGCATGTAAATATGTTGATGTGAGTGTGTGTGTGTGTTTGTTTGTGTGTGTTTAAAAGACCACCACGAATTTTCCCACAAACTCCCATCCGAACACACACACACACACACACACACACACACACATATATATATATATAAAAAACACACAAACTTCGTTAATATAATAATGTACATTTTCTAACTTCTTTCTTCATCGCCTATTTTACTTGTCATGTTATGTTAAATCGATTAAAATAAATACACTCGGTAATTTTAAAACAGACAATAAATAACAACTTCTTGAATTAAAAACCTCTCACCTCTTTCAAGTCTTGTACCCACTACACCTGTGTTCTATATTAGTCTTTACTTTTTTACCTATTTCTACTTTAATCCTTTAACAGTGAGGCGGAATTATTTTCAAATCATATGTTTTCCCACTTTAAAAATCTAGATATTACTAACCACAGCCAACCTTTTTTCACAAAGAGGTCCGCAATAGTCCGAACTGCATCACAACTATCCCCCCCCCCCCCCACCCCCCAAAAAAACCCAAAACAACAAAAATATTTTAAAAACAAAAACAAAAATAAAAACAAAACAAACAAAAAACAACAATAAAAAAACAAAACAAATTTGGGCTTCTATACAGCGCAATACCCACTGAACGTGCTCAAACAAGGGGCGCCCTGGCCAACACCAAAACAAAACATATATGACGTGACATGGCACCTTGGAGGCGATATTACATTTCTTTTCGGACAGAAACAACGCTGTTAACGCCAGGTTCTTATTTTACACGTAAGTACGGTGAGAGAATGTGAGTAAAGAGCCTTTTCCAAGGACAAATATGCGCCGCTCAGATCGGAAACCTAACCCAGGGCCTTTTGGTCCGAAGGCGAGTGTCATACCACTAAACCACATAGCCACATAGCTTCTTTCTTGGTGAAAATTTTGAGATTTGTGACAAGCCGTATCGAACTGGTATTACGCCTGAATGAACCAGATGATGAAGAAAATGGAGTAAATGTAAAGACGATAAAGAATTAGAAAATTGCTTCTTTTTTCTCTCTCTTTTCTTTTGAATTCCAGGAAACAAACTCCAAAATCTAATCAATAATGACATATATTAGTCTGATTCAAATAGTCATAATATAGATTTAAAATTCAATGTCATCCGACTGAAAATGTGACCCACCGTCTGAAAATGGTATTTGTCGGGAAAAAATCGGACCCTTAAAAGTGAATTTAAAGTTAAAAGCATTAGAAATAGAAACTTTTGAGTTATTATCAATGCAAAATTGTCTGTGTTCTCCATTGTAACAAATATAAGTCATCCCCAGGCTTCATTTTATTTGTATCTATACATTCAATATCAGTGCCCAGTTAACCCTGATAATAATAATAATAATATAATAATAATTAATAATAATAATAATAATAATAATAATAATAATAATAATAATAATAATAATAATAATAATAATAATAATAATAATCCACCAAAATGGAAATTCGTTTAATAATACTGGAGATTGTGGGTCACATATTGTTTTGAGACGATTTCGTCAAATATGATTACGTTACAGGTTAGAGCAGACTCGACTCCGGCTTAAAAAGGGTTAAATTATTGTTTTGAAATACGTGTACTATCCACACACACTTCACGTTTTTACATTCCTTTAATAATTTACTCATGTCTTATATTATTATAGTAATGACTTCTACATAACTAAATCATTCTTTGTCATGTTCTTCGAGGTGGCCATTTTACTTTTTTCAAATCCTCCCATATTTTTTATGATACTGCCGTTCACTAAAAATACATTATGACAATGTTGACCAAACAATGCTCGTCCTTTAAACACATATATCGATTAAAATGACCATCATCTTGTCAAAGATTCTCAAATCTGGAAGATGAGGGTCATTTTAATCGATCGGTATTCGAATAACGGCCATGCCAAAATGTTTTTAATGTGTTCTATCAAAATACAGTTGTGTAGATAAAGTACGAGTGGAAATGATTATTTAACGTATTTAATGTCGTATTACTCCTCTTCTTATTAAATTAGATTATCATGAGGTATTGCTGGCTTCATTGGTATCAATCAGAGGGTATAGGAAACGGTGAAGGGTAGAATTAAAATAAGAAAATGTAATTTGCGACATTATGATGTCAATTAGGTGGGAGCGTTGGTGAAGCTTCGTTTTTTTCCGGGAGTCAATTAAACAAAGTTTAATCTAATTCTTTATGGGTTTATCATTGCAGTATGTTGTTTGCTATGGGGGTTATCTAAATTAAAAGATAATGTAAGAAGAAGCAACCACTCCTTTTATATAATGGAGGGACTTGTTGAACTATTGGGAGTGCCATATTGCCATTTATGATAATAAAGACTGAACACGAATACTTAAAGAGTCCGTTAATACAACGAAATCTGTAGAATTTCAATAAGATGGCCATGACTTCTAATAGAATGCATCCCATCAGTAAACACAATAGGTAAAAGTACCTTCCAGAAGAAATATGACTGGGAATCACAGTCAGAAATTTTAAACGATGTAACGATATAATCTACTTTCTAAAGGGAACAATCTATCTTAATCTTACCGTGAATCAATTTAAATATATGACTGAAGTGTCAGGAGCAAAACAGGGTGTATTGTAAAGCCTCTTTGAGCAAGTTTGGTGTATATTGCGCTACATAAAAGCTTAACCCTTTCCTTACCAACTATAGGAAAATCGTCACATTTGTTACGATGCAACCAACATTTTTCTCATTTAGATTTCTTTTGTATACCACAACGTTTGAATTGAAGAATATTTTTGTTATTTTTATAAGAACTTTACAAAATTATGTATATCAGGTTCTTATTTCCTTTGAGTTAGAGTTTTAAAATTTTATTTTATAGTATGTGGCAATGGTGTTTTGAGGAAAATCCGGAAAATGATCGGTAAGGAGGGAGTTAACTTATTAAAAGATATGGTATGTTCCTGGACAGTAAAATCTTGGTCAAGCACCAAGAGTGGCAGTCCAAACTCTATACTGAAAGACAAAAACATCGCACGAGTCAGCCATTTGCTTCCCAAAAACAAAGGCACGGCAACGATATTGGCCTACCACAAACAAAAACCAATTGTATGGTGCATAAAGAGCTAGACTGTTATGAAGTATCAGAAATCTGGGTGACCAAACAGTCTGTCAGACCATTTTGGCTCGTTAGAGGAATGCCTTAATGACCAATGAATGGGACCTCTTGGGGACAATGTGGAAGGCGAAAGAGGCAACAATCAACATGACGAGCCTTTTTGTACTCTTAGAATACTGGAGACGAAACACGGATGCAGCAAACAACACAATAGACCAAAGTAGCATCGAGGGCCTCAAAGCAACCATCCTCGCCAACACCCAAAGGGATGAACTAGACCCTTTGTGACCTGGCGGAACACTTGGTTTGAGGAACATATGAATGCTTTCCAGTACAATTGATCCCCGATGATGAATCCATTAAAATTACCAAATGGATTCAAGAAAGAGGTTTTTCTTTTGTATTCTCAAGTCATATTAAGGTATGAGTTCCTTCTTTTTTTATTCAGAAATCGAGATAGCAATATTTATACTCTTATATAAAGACATTGCATTTATCACACTCAATAACTGTGAGGTTGGCTGAGAAAACCCGGGAAGATGCGGCAAGCTTCGATTTGAGATAAGAGCCAAAATTGAAGATAAAGTGTTTCCCATAGCAACAAATTTTATTCAGAAAAAAATTCATAACTTGAGTTCTAATAGATATTAAAAGAAAATTTAAAGTGTTAAATGATCAGAAAGATGTGGTCTACACCACTGCATACATAACTCAATATATGAAATTTGCGCATCTTTCCGGGTTTTCTCAGCCAGCCACACAAATACATATTCCATGTTCCCCGAGCAGATTTAAGATAGAGTTGTAGCCGTATCCACCATATAGCTGGGAACAGTACGATTATGGCCTTATAATAATATAGCAGGTCGGTGTAAAAGATAATTAATAGAGAATATATTATAGTGCCAGATATTGTGGAAATTTACGAAAAGCATATCTTGCTGTAATTTACTCTATTCTGCCTATCTTTAATTCTTCTTATTCTTGCGTCGACCCAAGTAAAGACAAATTGTTATTTACAAAAAAAATTGTCAGTCCTTGACTGTTCAAACCATTGATATAAATGTATATTTCATTCATCCTGTTACATCTTTTGTGTGGTATATCATATTAATTTCTACTGTCAGTTGTGTTTTACGAGACATCAGAATCACTACTAACCACAAGATCAATTTACTTTCCAAAAATACCCAATAAAAATGAGTCGACAACACGAGAGATAGATATTATGTCCAACCTTTTATTTTAGACTTGTCTTCTGATTGATATCCTGGTGGCCCGACTTATATTTTGCAGTCTAATTTATATGGTTCTTAACTTTTATACTTATTTGCTGTGAGTGGCCGAATGGTCAAAACATCAGTTCTTGTATTGGGAAACAGGAATTTATCATTAACTTGAGTATTTATCTGGAAAAAAAACACGTATTAAGAATTTGGCCAGATAACTCGTCCTTAAAATATCGTTCGATTTAAATGATCCTCATCCTGGCAAACATTCTCAAACCTGGGACCTCGCGAATTCTTACATACGTGTCTTTCCAGAGTACAGCAGTTAACCCGGTTAATTGGTGCAATGTCCTCCTAGAAATATGACAATCAACCTCTGCGGCAGTATTTGTTATTATTTACTTGATTACTATTTATTTTGTTTACCTCTTTGTTTAAAAAAATAGCTATTGAGAATGTTTGTGTGTGTGGCCGGGCATTTCAGTGGAAGAGTGTGCGGTTATGTGGTCTTGTGGTATGACACTCGCCTTCGGATCGGAAGGTCCAGAGTTTGAATCCTGTTCTAAGCGGCGCATAGTTGAGTCCTTAGAAAAGCTTCTTTATTCACACTCTGTCACCGTACTCAGGTGTCAAATGAGTACCTGGCTTTAAACAGTGTTGTCTCTGTCCGAAAAACAAATGTAACATCGTAATAGGTGTAATGTCTCGTCCAACATGTTAAGAATTGTTTTGGCGTGGCACCACTTCTTAAGTGCGTTGTGTAGGTTTTAATTGATATTGCACTATATTAATGTTCAAGTTATATATTGTAGACCATATTTTCATAAAGAGATTTTGGTGAGATGTTTACAAGGATGGATTTCGTTGAAAAATAATTAAAGTTCACAGAGGTCACAACGACGACCTATCAACAATAAAATAAGATAAAGAGTTATGATCACGGAGAGAGAGAGAGAGAGAGAGAGAGAGAGAGAGAGAGAGAGAGAGAGAGAGAGAGAGAGAGAGAGAGAGGAGGGTTCTACCGGTAGTTTTGTGATAATCTACATTTATTTTAAAGCAATCATATAAGTGATCACAATAGTCAAGCCCCTGTGTTTTTTCATCGGTACTTTAAGGGCATTTTACGCATACTACCCTACGTGATTCATGAGTAATTGAGTATCTGACTTGACTCTTATGGTAGTGATGATTATCGTAAGACGAATTGAAGATAAAGGGTCGTAACAGGCGACTGACACTGGAGTTTTTTTTCCCCATAATAATATTATGTTTTGCTGGTGAGAGCGAACGAAGCAATACGATGTACATTGGGCATCACAAAACGTGACATTATGCCAAATTATTTAACACGTGTAATGGAGGCACATCTGTATGACTGAGATATTCATCCTTTGTTCACAGGGTCGCTGGTTTAAATCCTGGAGTAACAGAGTTTCTTTCCCATGGACTTTGGAACTGTGAAGCATTATGACGTACATTATAGTCTTGATTAAAATTCTCAATCGATTCATATAGTTTTGATGTTTTCTTCAAACTATCATGAATATAAGTGCGTGTATGTTTGCACTTTTGTTTTAGTAATTTGCCTTGGTCAATCCAATTTAACCCTTCCAAAACTTAAATTGGGTCAGATAATACACATTGCTAAGGCCTCATTGTTGTCATGAAAATACTACGATACCAAACTAAAATATTGTTCATTCTACCAATGTTGAATTTAGCTCTTTATTACTTTTGGTTATCACAAGTGAAAATATGTATACACCTAGATTCGTCCTAACTAGATAGATAGCTAGGTCTAGAATCCATTTTTATCCTTACGTCATGAAATGTCGTTTTATCATTAAAAAGACTATTAAGTTCGGCAAATTATAACGCAATAAACGATGAGAGAGTGGATGTATTTGAATCAAGACCGTACTCTCACAATACTATTTGAAAATACACACATCCCTCCATTATTTATTTGCTCCAATTTACCTCTGATCACAGATAATCAAGATTCACATCTCAATCTTACTCGTCCCTACCCATTCCATTGACTAAAATTACCATCTTTACTCTGACAAAACACATCTTTTCATTTTGGTTAGAAAACGTTTACCTCATATATCAGCCAATTAAAATGACAATCACCTGGCCAAAAACTCTGAAACATGAGACATCACAGAAATCCCGGATTTGAGACTTTGGCAGGTTGTGGTAGTCATTTTAACCAATTGAAATAAGTTTTCTGGCCAAAATGGGGAAAAAAGTGCTTTATTCTGAATAAAACAAATATTACAAATTTTTCCAGAAAACTCGTCATTCATATATCGATCGATTGAAATGACCCTCAAATGGCAAAAACTCTCGAACCTGAGACTCCACGGAAGTCAAACGTTTGAGGTTTTTTTCCAGGATGAGAGTCATTTTGATCAATTGATATTTGAAAGACAAATTGTCTGGGCGAAACTTTTAATACGTGTTTTTTCAAAGTACATCAGCATAGTACTGGAGAATAGACTGAGGGAGTTGATTTGTATATTTTGAATGATCTAATTTAAATATAATATTATACATCCCTTGGAACAATCTCGCTTCCTTTCTTTGTTACCACAACCTAGTTAACCCTTTAACTTTATCCTCCTCACACCTTCTTCTTCATCATTCTAAATCTCAGATTGTTCTTCTCTCCTCTACCAAAACAACCTGTGGAACATTCTCACACCTTTATTTATTTTTCCTATCCATTGTCGAAAAGCTTTTTATTTTGTTTTCCAATCAATTCCTTCCATCTCCTTTAGCGAATTTCAAAACAGACCTCGTTCTTTTCATTAATCTTATCCCTTTCTCCCGTTACTACACCAGAAATCTTACCTCCCCCTCTCTCCCCCTTTCTCTTCCTTTTTCCATAATAATATTATTAACTCACCAGCGCTCTGCTATATTCCACTTATTTAAATCTGTTTTTGACAGCTGACGTTTTTATTCTTTCGCAGCCAGACACGACAAAAATAATCCTTTCTTTTCCCCGAGCTCTTTTACTCCTCTCTCGACGCTATGTCTCTGTCTGGACGTCCGAAAATCGCCAAGATATAAAACATATTATCATTATTATTGCTATGTTTTAGCCTTTTGCTGTAGATGTAAAAAAGTAAATGGACGTTTTGTTGTATGTGGAAAGCGTTTGTTCTCGAGAGTATATGCATGCAGCATCCGAGGAGGGGGGGGGGGGGGAGGGGGGGAGGAGGGGTAAGATCACATACACTAAAATTGTATGATTTCAACAATTTGACAACTTGTCAAAAATACCAAAAAGTAGATATGTACTAAGATCAACGAATCTAAAACGAATTATTTTGTTTTTGAATGGATAAAAATGATAAAAAATTCACTTTCTTCGAATGCCGGGAACTGAGCTCTATGCATGCATAAATGGAGGCATTGATGAACTTAATAACACCACCATTTCCAAAAGTAACCAAATAGTCTATGATTAGCAATCACATTTTGATGCACATATTATATCTTAACTTGTAGTATTGAATCAAAAAGAATTACTAGAAACATATTTAGAAATTTTCGGATTATGCATATTAACATTTTGTTGCATTACACAAATACGTTCCGCGTGCCATCATGTTTGGAATATTATATCATAATGCCAATCAATTCTACTAGAAAATGTTTCAATTGAGTAGCGTGGCATAGTGATCTGGTATTTGCTTCGCATTTAAGAGGTAACGAGTTCGATTTACCCTCCACGCGGTGTAACCTTAGCCAAGCCCCCCCCCCCCCCCTTCCCCTCTCCCCACCTATTACTATTTTCACTTTCCGCACTCTGTCAATTAAAACAAAATAAAAACTTCCAATATCTACCTAAATCCCCCTCCTATTATTATTTCTTTCAATTCCTCCCGCCCCTTACCACCAACAATCCCGTCCGCTTCACCTCTTTACAACAGCAATATAGCAAGTGTTAAAACAACAAGGCCCTGTGGCAGATTATCGAGGGGATATCCTATCTTTTGTGTCATCAAAAGACTGACTTTAGGAAAACAGTGGAATTGGCAAAGGTAAAATGTTATGAGAATGGAAAGTAAACATTAAGCCAGAAAGCCCCCATATCGAAAGATTATAATATTATAAATGCTATCCCCTTATCTGTCACACTCTGACAAAACACATTAAAATTAATTCCTACAAAGAAAAAACACACCAAAAAATCCAGCTGTACTCCAAAAAAATCGACCAATTTAAGCGACCCCAAACTTGCAAGAAATTATCAATCCTCAGAATTCTTTGAAATATCAGATTTGAGACTTTTGATAATTTATCGATCATTTAGACAAATCGATATTTAAAGTCAAATGCATTCTTGCCAAAATGAAAACACATTGTTCTGTCATTCCTCAACAGTTTTGGCCCCGTTAGATCGTTTGTTTTTGTTGTGGGGGTACGGCTAGAAAGAAATAAAAGACAGGAGGACGGGGCGGGGGGGGGGGGGGGGGGGGGTTGTTAGTTGATTTTATTTTTCTGTTCCATGCCAGTCTCTCATTTTTTTTTTAGGTCTGTTGATAGTGCGAGTCTTCGTTAATATCAGTGACTTTTTCTTAATCCAATTTAAACATCGCGTCGAAATATTTTCCCCTTTCTGTCTCGGCATCTGTTTGTCTATATATACGGTACATCAATCTATCACATTTACCGATAATGCATTTAGTCTCTTTGGAATGTTTTC
Organism: Berghia stephanieae; assembly: GCF_034508935.2. NCBI lineage: Eukaryota > Metazoa > Mollusca > Gastropoda > Nudibranchia > Aeolidiidae > Berghia > Berghia stephanieae. The sequence goes on from NC_088360.1 coordinate 118,632,610, forward strand.
TAAAATAATACTGGAGTCGATCGGTAGTCGAGTGACTTTATGAAAGTCAAGCGACAGCGGTGGTGAGCAGTTGACACATGGCTAATATAAGCGGAAATAATGTTGATGTTGTTTTTTATTTTTTCAATCCTATCGCATTGACACATTTTAGCCTCAATCAAGTCAGCTGTGAAGAACGTCCTGCGCATATTCCTACCTCACAAACAAATAGCCACAATCAACTAAGATGTGATACCTGCACATGATAAGGATGTATTAATAATAATAATAATAATAATAATAATAAATAATAATAATAATAATAATAATAATAATAATAATAATAATAATAATAAATAATAATAATAATAATAATAATAATAATAATAATAATAAATAATAATAATAATAATAATAATAATAATATATATAGTAGTAGTAGTAGTAGTAGTAGTAGTAGTAGTAGTAGTATAGTAGTAGTAGTAGTAGTATAGTAGTAGAATAATAATATAAATAATAATGATAAAAATAATAATAATAATGTTAATGATAAAATAATAATAATAATAATAAAAATAATAATAATAATAATAATAAATAATAATAATAATAATAATAAATGGCGATGATGACGATGATATGATGATGATGATAATGATGAATGATGATGATGATGATGATGATGATGATGATGATGATGATGATGATGATGATGATGATGATGATGATGATGACGAATATTTTAAAGTTTCAGAAAAAAGACCTGATCTTTGACACTTTTTTCCACAGTTTATCTTAAACTAAATATCCTGAAGCCAGAAATTTGTTAACAGTTTTGTCATACATTTTCATCGGGATATTTATTTTAAAAAACCCTAAAA
>NC_088360.1:118638469-118640969 GCF_034508935.2 Berghia stephanieae
TGCCTTATTGACTTCCATTGGACAAGTTATACAATACCCGTAGTGACAAACTATTTTGATTTTCGATTATTGTGGTAGTTATAAAATAGATTGAGCTCCGGTCATTAGCAAAGAATTAACAAGACACAGTGACTGGGAGCCTGATTAAGATGTTTTCAGCTTAGGAACTGAGGAGGGACGGAGAGAGTGTGAGAGTGACACACACTACCACACACACACACACACACACACACACAGAGTGAGAGAGAGAGAGAGAGAGAGAGAGAGAGAGAGAGAGAGAGAGAGAGAGTATAATATACAATACACGAAGTGACAAACTATTTTGATTGTCGATTATTGTGGTCGTTATAAAATCGATTGAACTCTGGTCATTAGCAAAGAATTAACAAGACACAGTGACCGCTAGCCTGATTAAGATGTTTTCAACTTAGGAACTCTGAAGAGGGACGTCGAGAGTGTGAGAGTGACACACACACACACACACACACACACACACAGAGAGAGAGAGAGAGAAAGAGAGAGAGAAAGAGAGAAAGAAAGAGAGAGAGAGAGAGAGAGAGAGAGAGAGAGAGGATGAACAAAGGAGGAAGGGTGAGTCATATAGCCGATATAGTGTGACATCATTTTGGGATAAAATGTTTCATTCAAGAAATTTGAATTTAAAATTTGGCGATGTGTCTTATCGATCCCCAAACCAGAGTTTCTTGTTTTATTTTCCAGTTTTATTCTATATAGAAATGGAAAATGAAATAAATTATCATATGAAACATTGCCATCAATCTTGTTGTTCTATTTTATCTTCATTCTGGATTAGATAGGGCTGGTGATACGAGGGAAGGTGGGGGGAGGGGGCGTGGGGGTGTGTGAGGGGGTCTTTATCTGTGTCTATGTTTTTAAAAAACTCATTTGCTTTATAGAAGGAACTGAAATTGACGTCACTCAGCTCTTTGTTATAGTTTTTAAACATCCATTTTGGTGATTATGTACTTCTTACTTAATTATATCAATCAGGCCTATTAACGTTCAAAATTACATAGTTTTGTATGTTGGTGCATTATAAACAACTGGCGGATGTTGTGCGTATTTTGCTTAAATGCGTAGCATAAATCATAACTTTAATGTGTAGTATTTAAGCTTTGAAAACAGAATATTAGTCAAGAGTCGAGATTCACGTTATACAATGTAAGCATATTGTGTAAGAGAGTATTTCACATAATATTAGTAATAAACAATCAATTAATGCATGCAACAGCTTCAAAAGGGAATAAAACACCAAACACGGAATGATAAGGGGGCAACACCCTTCTGTAAAAAAACAATAAAAACATAAATTATACGTCAGTTAGTTTAAAAACCAAATATAGACGGGAGAGAAAGGACGTGCCAAATATTTCTTGCTCTCTGAACTCGATATGACTTTTTAAGCGATGCATGTATTTGTCATTGGCTGAAGAAGGGTTTTGAGCCCGAAATGTTCCATGTTGGTATTTAATTTTGTCCCCTTTTCAAACATATTATTTCTTTTTCCTTTTTTTTTGTCCACAGCTTCTAGCAGCGTAGTATCACTTTGACGTGTGTTAACATGAAATTAGATCAGAGATGTTTCACCCATGAGTTTGAACTATGATTAATTCTTTGATTTACGAACTCTCTCGAGTTCACCTTCATTGAAAATCGAACAAATTTGTTCGATTTCCCCTTGCATATGAACTCGAGAAAGTTAATAAAACACTATGGCTGGTAAAAGGACAACTGGACTATCCTATTGATGATATGCGTTTAGGTAAATTACTCACAACATGCGCCAGCGCCAGCCAGATTAGAAATACCAAGACACAGAACTGTGCGTCACTTTTAACGTTTATAATCTGATTGATATACTTTAGTGAGAACTAATAATTAAAATGGCTGTCTCAATACAATAACAAAGAACTGAGTGATGTCAACTTCGTTCCTTCTATACTTTTTCAAAGCTCATAATGTATTTAATCTCTTTCACTTTAAATAAAAAATGTCCAACGAGTAGGACAGAAAAGCACTCACCACTCTGTTTGTTTGTTTTGCTTTTTGTCTGTCAAGCAACTACATACACTATACTAAAGTTATAAAAAACACAATAATTCACAGCTTACAGATTGTTAAATAGAAAAAAATAAAAGCAAATAAGATAATAGATAGTCGCGTGACATCAACAGCAGTCCATCAATTCCAAAATCTTAATATAACGGAATGATTCTGTATCAATACTATTATTTCAATTGTTATTACCGTCCGTATTCGCCATCATCATCATCATCATCATCATCATCATCATCATCATCATCATCATCATCATCATCATCATCATCATCATCATCGTCATCAGTATCGTCATCATCATAATCATCATCATCGTCGTCGTCGTCATCATCATCATCATCATCATCATCATCATCATCATCATCAGTATCATCATCATCATCATCATCATCATCATCATCATCATCATCATCATCACCAT
>NC_088360.1:118650969-118663469 GCF_034508935.2 Berghia stephanieae
CTCTAATATAATTATAAGATAATATAAGATAAGATGAATTTTATTGATCCAAAACAGGAACTTACATTGTGTTTCACATGGCTTAAGGTAAAAGATAAAGTTTTTTTTCGCAGGGTAGATGATTATACAACATAACAGTATAATATATTCTATCACTGATAGGCAAAATACTCCCTTTGAGTTATATAATATCCCATAGAGTCGGTGACAAAACACAGTACCAGTTGCTTGTAACCCTTTGGATATGGCGCAAGTCTATTGCTAAGCACCTTCTGTAAAATCGAGCAGACCCAGCTTCCCAAGTATTTCTAAGTGGAGTATGGAACTGTACAAAATTGTCTTTTTCTTCATTTTAATATCGGCTATTTCATTCATTTCTATTACTCTGCCGCAGTTTTTAAAAACACAGTATATGCAATGATAATCAAATAGCACATACTGTGTTCTTTAATAAAACGGCAATACTGTCGATATGCATGGTGTGTGTCAAAAAAAAAAAAAAGGTAAAAGGATCTTGAACCTAGTTATATAAAATTCGACTGACAAGAAAAATTAATGGTATTTATATAAATAATTCCCATCCAAGTTATAGTAAAATAAATTGATGGTCATTGTCTTGCAGAAATTGACCTTTAAAAAACATGACTACGCACATTTATATATTGAAATCTCATTGTTTGTATGACAGTGATTGGAACATTTATTGGAACTATGATAATTGTTAAGCTAAAGGTCCTGGTAGTTCAGTTGTAGAGCACTTGCTTCAAATGCAATGGGACCGAGATCGGTTCTGAGTGAAGTCGAGATTTTTAAAAAAACCTCCCTGTCCACCCAGCAGTGCTTGGGCAGCTGGGCCGGTTTGATCTGACGGAAAGTACTTTTCGATAGTCTAGCGTCCTATTCAAATAAACATTGATTTGCCCAATGGACATTCACAGTCCGGGTAAAAAGGTTAACCGTGATATATTCATTTTCTTACTCAAGGGAAAAAATTGAACTCGAAATTAGGGTTCGAATTCGGGTCGCACTGCTCAGCTTGCACCGTTTTATTCACTCCGCAATGGTACTCACCGCTTCACGCCGCCCAACCCCCCCCCCCCTTTTTTTTTTTTTACGATCACCCTTATTTCATATATTATGAAGGTACATTATAACATTGATCCTTGATTTGTATAGTTTCCCCCAATTTCCTCTTAAAACAACGAGTAGAAATTTCTAACTGTTAACATACCTGTTGGACTTTTCAATCGACAATTTTTGCAGTTGTCGTAATTTTGTAATCACCACAATGATTATTACGTCCAGAATGTGTGAAGATATTCTTTATCATCTTCATCATACGTTATTATCATTACTTTATTATCATCTCATATTTATATATCTCATCTAATTTCCATGCGCGATGGGAAAATAATGTGATCATTAGATAAATCAAATATGACATTCAAATAATTTTTGCTCCATTTTGAAACAAATTGAACTATTGATGCATCTTTATTTTGCTAAAACTTATTCTTGTTATTTATTTATTTTTTCTTTTTTTTTCTTTTTTTTTTTTTGGGGATATTTTTTGTGAGAAATTTTAAGCTCATGACGTTTATACAAGTAGGTACATGGGACTTTTGTCTTTGAATAAAAAATCAGTTAATATTAACCCTATGTTCAAGAATGCTGTTGAACTTTAGGTTATCCCAAACCTGCAATGAAGTAATTGCTGGATACCCTTTGGATACAACGATGTTCCTTTGTTTATTAACCAAAGACTCTACCAATATTTGAGCCGCCGTGAAAGCCAGAGTTAACCGTTTCCCTTTATTTTTTAATCGAATATTCTTATCTATTTAGCGCTTTTGCTTAGAAATCCATCGATATGATGGAAGGTAACAGGCTTTTAATTCCATATAATTAGCTGTATTGTTGCCTTACCATCATAATATTATTGTGCAGTACGTCTACTGGGGTTTTACTGAATATTAAATGTTTGTTTTGGCAATAATTAAGAATAAATTCTCCGCGTAACAAATTGCCGTATTTCATTATAATCCTTCCTATGAAATCATGGCATTGTTATTTTTGGCGACAAGTGTGCCAATTACCATGCATAGTTTCCTTTAAATCTTTACATGATAAAACATTGCTTACAAAACAGCTCCTGTTTGTAATACATATTTGATCAGATAACAGTCTTCTTAAAATGACAGCATTAGTGGTGATAGCAATGATATCAAAGATATAGATAATAATAATAATATATAATAATAATAATAATAATAATATAATAATAATAATGTAATAATAAGATAATATTAATAATAACGATAATAATAATAATAATAATAATAATAATAATAATAATATAATAATAATAATAATAATAAAATAAAAAATAATAATAATAATAATGATAATATAATATAAAATAAAATAATAATAATAATAATAATAATAATAATAATATAATAATAATAATAATAATAATAATAATAATAATAATAATAATAATAATAATAATAATAATAATAATAATAATAATAAAATAATAATAATAATAAATAAAATAATAAAATAATAATAATAATATAATAATAATAATAATAATAATAATAATAATAATAAGAGGAAAAAGAAGAAGAAGAAGAAGAATAGCATCAACACAAAAACACACACATACACATTTTCACACACACACACATACACACACATACACATACATTCACTCACTCACTAAAACATATATGTGCCTAGAAAAAAGAAATACTTAAAAAGAATGGGTGATGTAAGAAAAATCAGGTCGGGAGAGGGGTGGGGGTGATGTGGTTAAACCGACGTTTCTAACTAAATAACTTACTAATCTTATAAATAATTGAACTTAGAGAAAGATCGTCTGTGTCGTGTTTTCTTATATCTAATACAATAAACCTTTTGTTTTCAATTTAATACTGACTGGAATGCTTTTTCGCAAACCTTTTAACACATTAGACACGTTTATAATTAGCTCATTTACCAAAACTAAAAATTGGAAAACAAATGACACACCGTCAATCAAGTTGTTACCATTATTAAGCATTTCATATGATGCCGGCTTACATTAGGAAAATAAAGATTTAATCATTGACTTTATCAAAGGAGAAAAGGGCAAAGATTAATAACTCCAAACTGTTCTCATTTAATGTCATCAATGTAATTGGAATACATTAATTGACGATTCGATTATACTTTGCTTCGTGAAATAAACATTTCGTAACGTAAATTTCCCATTGTACAATGACAAAATGCTTTTTTCTTCATTTTCTTTATTTTGGCCATGTTTACTCCAAATAACCAAGAATTAAGAAAACCAACTTGACAAAAAAAAAAAAAAATTCAAAAAACAATATCGCCTCAAATAAGTCTCATGTTTAATCATTTAACTAGATATTTCAATATCATCTTAATTAGGTAATTGGTAATCTGAAGTAAAAGATTTCAGGCCAAAGTAAAAAAAAAGCGTATTGTCATAATACAGCAGTTAGCTATTAAGTGTAATTTTTGGATCAAAACCAATTTTCACTGATTTATGATAATAAGGGAACAATTGTCTTAGCTTGTCTAGTTTGATAGATAGAATGTAATGAAAATAAAACACCATTATGAAGTAATCAGAGTATGCGTATAAAGCAAATAAAAATTGGAGAACAGGGGAATTTGTCCAACTTTTAGAACCAAGATAAGAAAAAATACTTTTTTTAAATACAAGAGAAATGGTTTAGTATGCATTTAATGCAATGAGAAAATGTCATGTTGATTTCACGTGTCTCCATCAATGATGAATTCGTGTTTAATAATTTTTATGTAGAATGTGACATTGTTTCTTCAATGATATAAATCGGCCATTAGACTCATACTTCAACATGGTAAACTGTATTTGAAGACCCTTATTCAAATGGTAGTCAATTATTCTTTTTAATGTCCAAAGACGGGCGACAAAGTTTTTGAACGAAACTGAGAATATGACTTACTAGGAAAGGTTAAAATACTTAGCCTTCCCATCTCTAAAATACAGAAGAGACTTTTACAAAAGTGTCCACAGTTTTCATCAAATTGACAATACACTTTTTAGTACTCCATGTAAAATTTTCCCGTGGAGACAAATTCCAAATATTTATAACACATTCTTCTACAAGTATTTGGCAAACTTTTTGTTATCGTACACACAGTTAATACATGGAACTGTTTGAAATTTATAACCAAAGACTTCAAACGTACAAATCATTTCAAAAATACAATCGACAGAGAGATCCAAAATTTAAAATATGAATTTGACGAATAAGTTTCTAATTGTTATATTTTTGATTGCTTCTGATGTCAATGATGACTATAGGTCTGATCATATCTAGGAATTTTTTGACCTGAAGCATTTATTTTTGACAAGACATTTAACGTCCTTTGACCTATGAACCTTTATTATGATATGTTATATTGTGTTAGTATTCAAACTCAACCTCAGCCATCCGATTTTTATAATTCACAATAAAATATATTAATGTGCGTAAACAATGGTATCCATTTCATCGAGTCAAATGATGTCAAAATGTTCCAATACTATTACCATAATATTTTGTTGTTAAATTGAATTCGTATCACTTTTCCATAAAACTTTTCTTATTATAATATGTTTTGTTTTACATCACTGTAAAGCGCTTAGAGCCCGTGACAACGGGGTAAAGCTCTATATAAATGCCATTATTATTATTATTATTATTATTATTATTATTATTATTATTATTTTATTATTATTATTATTATTATTTATTATTATTATTATTATATATTATTATCATTACCAAGTGAATTAAGTCCCAAACTGTCTCATAATGATAAGACGTCTATTGATAATTTCAGTAAAGGTTCTTTGACTTGATTTGCGTGTTCCCAAATGAGCAATGTTATGTTTACATACAAATTCTATTCTTAGTTATTGTTGTTAACTCAGTATGTCATATATGTAAACAAAAGCATGCTAAACTATTTCAAAAATGTATTAAATGCATTGTGAATGTATAAATCAAAGCTGTATTATCATGTATGATGTTTTTTAGAAAATTATTAATAATTGAATAAATAAACATCCAAAAAATTACTATCATTATTATTATTATTATTATATTATTATTATTATTATTATTATTATTATTATTATTATTATTATTATTATTATTATTATATAATAATAATATATAATAATATATAATATAATAATAATAATAATAATAATATAATAATATATATAATAATTATTTATTATTATTATTTATTGTATATTATTATTATTATATTATTATTATTATATCATTTTATTATTATTTAACTCATTTTATCATTATTGATATTATCATTGTTATTATTATAAATATCAATCATTATTACTACCATTATGGTCATCATCATCATCATCATCCTCATCATCCTCCTCATCATCATCATCATCATCATCACACCGACATTTATTATCATCATCCTCATAATCATTATCATCATCGCAGTTTTCAGAGTGCATAATATACTTACATTGTCATTGATTTTTTAAAAACAATTAAATGGTATAACGGATTAGACATCATCTTTAGACCGCTTTACCTTGGTCAATACGACTCCTAATACCTCATCAATTCCCCCGGACCATTTCACTCTGTATAAGTTGTCTGTTGTTAGGCGCCTTTAATTTACTATCAATCTTGGAATATAAGTCAGCGCCCTTAGTAATTCACTCATTCATAACTAAATCAAGTGGACAAGAATTTTGCGATCACAAACTTTTCATTTTTATAACTTTCAACAAGAAAAAAAATGATAATAATAACAACTGTTTATTATAAGAGATGTGAACGCGTCTGTATTTTAAATGTCAGATTGAATGATAAACATGACGGGCCCAGAGCGGTAAATAACATGAATACATTGAGATATTATTGAATATGAACCTACACACATGCATAAAATTAATATGTAATTGTTGTAGTCATTAAATGGCCGAAAAGCTATTAAGTTTGTTATAATGTAGGCCATACTAATGAACGTGCGATATGCGGGCGAGCAATCATGGTAGTCATAAATAAGTTAAATGCCATTTATCAGTAATGGATTTGACAGAGCAATAAAATACTTGGATTGCATTATGGATTCTATTCAAATTTAGGCCTTGAAGATAACGAGATTATTATTTCATCATTTTTTAGATAAAGTCAGCAGATTCATCGAGATTTCTATTGCATAGGTTCCTCCACTTGCCCTATTTGTGCGTCTACGTTCTCTAGTGGTATGACAATCTCCTTCGGATCGGAAGGTCCTGAGTTTGAGACCCGCAATGCTCAGTCCTCTGAAAAGGATCTTTACTCACATTATCTCATCGTATTCAGGTGTAAAATTAGTATTGGCCGTTAACAACATTGTCTATGTAGGAAAAGATTGTAATATCGCATTATATCTACATATTTAGTGTAGTGTTGCGATTGACTAATGTCCCCTTGTAAAGCTCTTCGAGCACGTTTAGTATTATAACTCTATATAAATGCTCAATTTGTTTTTCTTTAAGAAGGATATAATTTATAATTTTTGAATATAGAAAATAATTATTTTGGTTAAACATCAATGAATACTAAACATCAATTCAAGTTTTAAAAACCCTCAGGCAAAACGTACAAGAACGGTGTGTATAATATATTTATTATTAGATATATGTATTAATAATGTGAGACAAACATGACCTTAACCTCAAAAATATGGATGGTGAAATATTGAATGGGTCTAAAATCCAGCTTGACAAAGAATTGTGATTCGATTACTATTTGATAAATAATATCTTTAAGAATTTTTTAATATATAATTTAGAAACATCTTGATAACGTCAATGATTGAAGTTATTATCATCATGTATCTTATCAATTGATCATTATTCCTCATAAATTATATTTTTTCCTACATTGATTATACTTTAAACTAGACCTTTGCCGTTTGCTTTCTGAATTCTACTTCTATATAATTAATCGGCTCATTGGGATCCTGACATTTCATATTTTTCTATACGTAAATTAAATTTCCTTTGATTTTGAAATCTTCAGAAAACCAAGCTGGGGGTTCGGCCATTTATCCGTAAAATTCACAATGGACAAATAAATGGCTCTTTTTAGAGGTTCTGCAACAGTGTATCATCATGTTAAAGTCTATCAGCGACGTAAATGTTATTTTTCTTTAATATCTGGTGTGTATGAACCATTGCCTGACAAAGCAGTATAAAAGAGGCAGGTTGATTTTGGGGAGATATTTTTTTTCTTGTAAGTTTCTCTCTGCTTTTTGTTTGGTACTGTTTCATAAACACCAAATCTTTATCTTACACCAGTGGTTGCTCCCAAATCTAAAACTTTGATGCTTTTTCTTAGCTTTCAATAGAACTTTAGCGATGTTTTTTTTTCTACATCAAGTCCCCGAATTGGAACTCGTGGGGAAAGCATTTTATGACTATTTCTTCCAATTCTGTCTGAGATACACCTTAATTTCGAAAGTCCTTCAAAGGTAAAATATTTGAATCTTTATTTATGTGTTGTCCATATTTGTTAGATTTAAATTGTAAATTTAGGAATTTTTTTATCAAGCATTTAAAGCACGGTCATAGATCCTCCCCAAAAATGATGTGATGTTGTGTCACCTCTATTTCATTCAATCTAACATTAAGAGACCATGATTTGTATTTCTCTCTCTCTCTCTCTCTCTCTCTCTCTCTCTCTCTCTCTCTCTCTCTCTCTTTCTCTCTCTCTCTCTGTGTCTCTCTCTCAAACACACACACACACACACACGCGCGCGCGCGCGCATACGTACACATCCTTCAACATCTTTTACTAATGCGGTCATCAAGAGAATAGATTTGCCACACTCTTAAATACGCTTGAATGAGCAGCTAAACATTAATATTGTTTTTCTCCCTACCAAAATTATTTACCTTAATATTGTCTGATTGTTTATCTATAATGTTACATGAATCGTCTAATAATGAAAGAATAAGTTTATATTGTTGGTAATTATGTAGAAATGTCCTTGGTAATTATCCATTAGCTTCCATTTCTTTTTAAAAACATAGGAAGTTGCAAAGGCCTAAATCGATAAAAGTTGTGATGACAGTTTTGTTAAATCGCGTCTGCCACTTAGATTTTCAGGGGATTACGCACGCGACTAAGACAATACATCTTTGTTGAACCGATTAGCAAGGGGAAGTTTTTACTTCTATAATAACTAACTACATACAAGACGAATGGACAAAGCATGCTTTGTTTATTGTTTCGTCCTTAAATTTAATGGGAAATACTAGCAGGTAGCTCTTGTCGTTACCTGTCTGAAATTGTGGCTAATTGGGGTTTTGTTTGAATTTCTACCGAGGTTATCGGGTGGGCTATCACGCAACAAGCTCATTATAAACACCGAAAATTGTTTCAAAATTAACATATTGCACGCACGGTTATAAAATCAATTTTTGTTTAAGATCTGTTATCATTGTTATTATTATTTTCTTTCCCGTTATTCCGTATGATCCATGAGGTATCATAGGAAGATAAAATATAACCATATGTTTGACGGAGCCTTATGTCTCTATTCAAAGTTAAATAACTATTCAAACCCAACGAAAAGTTCAATCACAGTTTTCTAACGTACTCTGACAAAACACGTATTAAATGTTTTGGCTAGAAACTCGTCCTTCAAAAATACCCATGGATTAAAACGATCCTCGTGTTGTAAAAAAATCTCTGCAAACTCGAGACTTCACAGAAATCTCGAAGTCCCAAGTTTGAGAGTTTTTGTCAAGATGATGGTCGTTTTAATCAATCGATGTTTGAAGAACGAGACTTCTGCGGAAAATGTTAAATACGTGTTTTTTCCCCTAGAGAATGGTATCTATAACTGATGTATTTTTCAGACATGATGGAGATGCACGTATTATGTATGCATTATGTCACATCATAATGCCTGTTATTTTACAATATTAAAAACTCTTCGTTTTAGTGCTGATCCGTGTATTTTTGAAGCTTAAAAAAAAAATCATCAGAATTTTATTTCTATCATTACTAATCAAGGGCTCAAGCGCACAAAACGTCACGTTGATGTCAGCTTTAATTCACTGAATTACAATGAAACTACTTAGCTCTTTTTAATCTCACCTGATAAATGCAATTTTCACGCTGAGTGTGTGTGTGTGTGTGTGTGTGTGTGTGTGTGTGTGTGTGGGTGGGTGGGTAGAAAAAAAAGTGGGGGGAGGGGGGGGGAGAGATTGGTTATAAAATATTGGCATTTAATGAGCCAGTTACATTGATGAAATTTAATCCTTTGAAGCAAAAAAAAGTTTAGACCAAACGAAGTGGAGATTAACAACCAGCGGTGAAATTTGAAATCAATTTATGCAGATCCCTCGATAGACTTAGCAGGTGACATGAGTAGATAAAAGCAACGCGATGCTATCTCTGATTCTAATTAAGCCAGATTTTATTTCCATACGAATTTACACCGTATTTAAACGTAAGGTTAACAATTTGATGAATGCAATTTCGACTCCTCATCATCATTTATTTCACAAGATTGTTTTTCGTTGTTTTTTTTTTTTTTATCTATTCGATTGTTGTCGAGTTTGCCCCGTTGTCAGTTTTAATCAAGCGTCACGGGCTACTTGCTTTGTTTCGAATATAAAATAAACGAAAAGGATTATGTACGTGTAATTCAATAGCATAAGATACTTACAATGATTTTGACGTTTTATTTTTAGGTTACAATCATTTTGATGATCTGGTGAGATGAATGCAAAATTTCAAATTATAGTCGACTACCTACCGAGCAAATCCCGACGGGCAGGTGTCATTGTATACAGTATATCGACTGATTCGATGTCATTTAAAGTTTGGTAAATCACTAACCTTATAAATATATATTTATTACATAATTGTGTGTAAGTGTCAGTGTGTGTGTGTGTGTGTGTGTGTGTGTGTGTGTGAGAGAGAGAGAGAGAGAGAAAGAGGGAGGAGGTGGGTGTATTTATCGTGGGTGAGTTTACCAATTCACAACTAAATAACTGTTGTTTTGGTATACCCTATGTTTTTTATGTGGTAGGAAATCAAATCAACCCTTGAATATTAAAAACAATTATATATCTAGTGCATTTTCACGGATTTATCATGCGCAATGCACTTAAACAATGTTTCATTTATTCCCCCTGCATGCCATATGGAACAATATCTCCATTTTATATAGTACAAGTCGTCTGCCTGGTTTCGTCCTTTTTGTTCTTAGACTCTTACAATATCCGTCCAGGTACTCATTCACACTTGAATCGAATGGGGTAATGTGTGTCAAGTGCCTTATGCAGTGACACAGATTCGTGACCAGGATTTTTTACGATCACTGTCACCCTTCTGGCCACTGACCACGCTTAACATCGCTTGTCTTTTGTCAAGCCCTATCGCCGAGCCACCGAGGCACACAAAGTAGGACAAGGCAAATATCATGATTTTGTCATTAGATACATCCAATTCGTTGTTCTTGTTTAGCTTTTACTTGAGCTATTTGGCACTATTTTGACAACGCATGACGATATTCCATCATATAATGGACCATATTCACCCGACATTAATGATTGCTTATTATTACTTTTTAAAAAAATGAGGTCATATTTGAGATTGATTCAAGACGCACCTAGTTTGAAATTCTCTATGACATGTATTGGAAGAACTGGCCGGTGTCTGAAGTATATTGTGGAAAAGAGGGTTGTGGTCTACAAGAAACCAATGGATAGTAGTACTAAATAGAAATGAATATGTAATAATGATTGTGAAATTCCAAACTTATAAATCTATTTTAATGCATTCATGTTAATGTAATCATTCTATCCTTTTACCCTATTTTGCGAAGTCCAAATTTTCCAAAGGGTTTTTGTATTGTATTCTTACAACAAATGTATAATGTATGAATTTATGCAGATTTTTTCTAGGTTACATTTATGCGTTGCATGACCATAAATGGTAGTATAAAAAATGACGTATTCAATAACTCCACATATTTTTACCGTATTCCGTACACTAACGAAACGCATTAAAAAAATTTTGTCATTTTAATTTTAACATTAAACAGTAGGTCGATAACTTAAGATATTTCCTAACTTGTAAAAAATAAATGTGTAAAACCAGACATTTCTTTGATGTCTCGGATTTCAGACTATTAAAATTGATACTATATAAAGTAAAAATGTTACTTGCCAAAATGATGTACGATGTTTTGTCATAGTAAAGCAGGAGTAAGGGGGTGTCTGGAAGCGACAAAATGCCCTTGGCTAAGACAATTTATCTTACATTCCTTGACTTGATTGACAGTGAATACCTCGGTATATTATATTAAGGGTCAAATATTTTTTTCGAATAATACAGTATCTAGTGCTAATCTAAACTTGTAGAGACTTTCTGGCTGTCATTAGTGTTGGTGCAAGAAATGCTCCAAATTGACCTATTGTTATCTATGCATGTAATGAATTATTGTGCATTGTTAAACTGTTATTTATAGGATTCTATTGAATATTTGAACGTTTGCACATTATATTTTATTCCGCTCCTTTAAAAAAAAAAAATTCATAAAACTTTCTTTTTATTTATCAATATTTTTAACTTGTTATAAAGTCTTTAACACTAAAAAGTCCAGGTTTTTCGGTTATGACTTTTAACCGGTAAATCAATAGGTCTGAGTATTTATCTGAAGTTTAGAGCTATAGAAATAAATCAATGTTATAACCACTACTGTTCCTGGCCTCTTGGGGAGAGCGATAAAATAATAAGACGAACTTTTAAAAAGTGAGCTTATTCAATGTGTTCAAAGCACTTCACAAGGTTACCAAGTCAACCACAACACGTAACATGCAGGGTGATATCTAACGCCTGTGAGACGCTATTACGATATTCTTTTTAATAGAGAAAACGCTGTAACCGGCAGGTACACATTTTTACTCCTGAGTATGTAGAGTTTATCAAATAGATTTAGAACATAGTTATCTTTTGCACCAATTAGGCCCATGGAGCTGGAGTTTATACTAGATTATATTGCGTGAAATGGACAACAGCAATTGGTTCCTACTCATTGGATAGGACAAAAGTCTATAGCAAATTACTTTCCGTCATATCTAACAGACCCGGCTACCCAATCACTGCCGGGTGTCCAGGGGGTCAGAAAAAAATCTCGACTTCACCCGGGATCGATTTTGCTCCCTTTGTCTATGAAGCTAGTGCTCTACCAATTGAGATCTCGGGACCCCCAGTTTAGCCTTACAAATATTATTTTTTTCAAGGCCTAATTTGACCGCTTAAATATGACGATTCTTCCTAAAATATTATTATCTGATGAATGTGGTTAATAACATTGCAATACATTAATGAGATTCGAGAACAGAAGGACAGGTTTAATATCTACATATGTTTTTTTTTTCTTACTAGTGGAGAACACGCAGT
>NC_088360.1:118673469-118698469 GCF_034508935.2 Berghia stephanieae
ACGGTGAGAAAATGTAAGTAAAGAACCTTTTCCAAGGACTCAACTATGCGCCGAGCGCGAGGCTCGAACCCAGGACCTTCCGATCAGAAAGCGAGTGTCATATCACTAGACCACATAGCCGCACAAAGGAAGGGTCACAATACAACAACAAAAAAACAGCGCAATGATGTCTTGTATTGAAAAGACACTTTTTGTTCCTTTTAGCCTCGATTCCTTTTTAACTTCAATAAATATAGATCAATTTACACTCAATTTGCCTTTGACATCTCAGCTTTTAAGTCTTTTGTCAAGTAGTCTCAGGTTTGAATCTTGTTGACCATACAGAAGTTTAAAAAAAGAGGGACTGGATTTTAAAATGACTTCTAATTATGCTAATGAATAGCTCTGATTGATGCCGATGTTCTCTCGATCTGGGCCCGGAGGAGGCTGCTCTGCCATTGAGGTCTTGAATGTGATTCCCCTTTAATACGAATGTTCTTTTTCACTTTCTTTACTGAAAATATCACAAATCAAGCACAACAATTTGTTTTCTTTTCTTTGTTTGTATGGTTAGGTGGCTCAGTGGTATGGTGTCTCGTTTAGTTACAAATTCAGGCAATGTTAGGCTTGGTCAAAAGCCCGATGGTTGACAGTGATGGTGGAAAATTCTGGTCCCAAAATTTGACAGGTCACTTTAGACACATTGGTCCAACGACTCAACTGTGAATGAATAGCTGGCTTTAGGCAGTGTCGGATATAGTAAAAGTGTTTGCACACGTAGCACGTCTAACAGGCGACTGGTAGTGTATGAGATATAAATATGGTTCCAAATGAAATGATGATTGGGGGATAAATGAAACATCGTGAATTTCACTGAGTGTGGCAAACCTAGGTTCTATTATCTCATAATTCAGAAGAGTCTGGATAATTCTGTTGGAATGATCAGCAGATCAATAAGACAAATAGTTGTTCTTGTTTTACGTCGTTTCATTTTTTATTTTGCCCCATTTGATATACTTTTCTTCAACTAAAACTCCGATTCCATTACTGTAAAGAAAATTTAATAGAAGTTTTCTTTAATTCGTCTCATGCGTTTCGCTAAGGCAGGACGATTCAAACCTCTCTAGGTATGCTTATGGTCAGTGGATGTAAATGGTTGTGGTCATCGAGTTTGGAATTTGTTATTTGTTGAGTATAGCCAAATGTGTTGTGGCTTTTAAAACAAAGAAGATCTAGATTTATACACACACACACACACACACACACACACACACATATATATATATATATATATATATATATAATATATATATATATATATATTATATTTATATATCTTCAATGTAACACCAATCACTGAAATGTATGTTATCTCCCCAATACACCTAATGAATCCTTTAAATATGGCCTAAAGAGAACTTTAAGCCTTGCAAAAACAAATGGACATCTGAGCTGCTTAGCAAACAGTAAGATAAATACTTGCAGGGATCTATAGCTTCTCTGTATCCAATGTTTGGTGTTGTTTTGGAGTAATTAAAAATGAAGATCTCCTACCCTTGAACACCCGACATAAAACTGCCATGGTCGAAACAAGAAGTTAGCCAGTAAAGTCCAACAACTTGAGACGAGATTAGTGACTTTCGGGATTTACTTAAAAACCAACGTGTAAAAAATGCAGGTCTGAAAATGGCCTTAGATTAACATTGTTGTCATGGGCAATATTTTACGTCATTTAAAAAAAATATTTCCATTACAACAATGAGCCTATAATGAATTGGGTATCAGACCTGCAAATAAGTGCACGTCGAGTTAACTATCCAAAAATAATCATTCGACAAACCAAGTGAACGACAACAAAAACACGACGGTGGTGAAAAATGAAATGTATCCGGTTTTAAATGGCGTAGTAAATCTTAGGGATCGAAGTAAATTGATTTTAAAAACTGTAGATGTAGGTGTAAAATCCCATCGCCCGATCTCTGTCTCTCTCTCTCTCTCTCTCTCTCTCTCTCTCTCTCTCTCTCTCCTATATATATATATATATATATATATATATATATATATATTTAAATTCTCTCTATCCATCTATCTATAGGGAATGAGATTAGCGGAAGTGTAGCGTCCCTCGATTGGACGTCACCCATAGTCTGTGACGTCACCGGCGGAAAAGTTATCAGAGAGAGAACGTCATGTTGGTTGTGCGCATGCGTCTCTCGTCCTCGCTTCCGGTGAAAGCGGCTTGAGACACTTCAAAACCAAATTGACGTACTCTCTGTAAGGTGACGTCCAATCAAGGGACGCTACTCTTCCGCTAATCTCATTCCCTATCTAAATATCTATCTATCTATCGATCGACCTATCTGCCTTTCTCCCTATCTTTCTGTCTATCTATCTATCTAAGTCTCTCTCTCTCTCTCTCTCTCTCTCTCTCTCTCTCTCTCTTCTCTCCCTTTTCCTCTCTCTACCTTAGGTATTCACATAAATGTATTAAAAAATAAAATGAAACAAACTGATCGACAACAAAAACCACGACATCAAAATAAAAATCTACACAATAAAAACTTGCACACTAAAATTCGACAGAGTGAAAAATCTACGTAGAAGGCTTCCTTGTTTCCGGTTTAAAATGGCGTCGTAAATCTTAGGGATCGAAGAAAATTGATTTTAAAATTGTATATTCCATTCAAAATCGATCTAAATCGCAGAAACCTCATTGTCTTGAATAAGGCGGACAGAAATGTTAACGAACTGGTTAATTTCCATAGCTGATAGTAGTCTGGTCACGCTTATAGACAACACAGAATCATACAGACAGTGCGCAGACATAGACATCAAATACAATACAATACAATACCTAATAAAAGCTAAATTAGGCCAATAGTGTAGCCTTTGTTGCCCTATCACAGTGATATGCATTAGTAAGACATAAAGTAAAGGATATCAATTATAAAACAAACATAAATTACTCATTGAATTCAAACTTGAGGTGATCTAATTCCCCATCAACACAGTTGACATTTCTCACAGTTCCTGAAGAGGCGTGGAGAGAGTTCCAAACGTCTACGGTCCTGAAAATTAAAAGGGTTGGCAAGTATTGAGATCGAACACCGGTCTTTGAAGATTTGCAGATTTCATGTTTTAAGAATATACAAATACCCGTTGTATTTAAATGAAAATAAATAAGTAATAATGACTTTATACAGCACCTACATCTATTGTGCTGTGCAACGTTTTACATAATAGAAACTAACCAAAACAACAAACAAATTTATGATAAAACACGATAAGCGGCGTGTATATAGAAACAAAATAAAGTATACTTCATTTCATAGAAAATGATCTTTATGGAACAACCCAGTCTTCAAACAATTCGTGCAAGATGATAAATTGTTTAAGGACTTTTTTTGAGGGGTGAGTGATTCCATAGGCGTGGAACAATAGAGAAAATTGCTTTTTCAAAGCAACAAACGAAAGTGGATTTCGAGGTGCTAACATTTTGGAGTTGCCGACGTGTACATATATACAGGTCTGACATCCGAACCCACTTATGGGCCTATTTTAACATTGTTGTAATGGACGACAATATTTTGCGTCATTTTTTTAGATTTTCATTATAATGAGCCCATTAGGAATTGGATTATCAGACCTACAAATAAGTGCATCTCAGGAGTTGGGAATGACTGACTTACTGACTTAAGTCCTTTCGCTTCCTAATCATCCGATCGGGACGCTTAGGCTACCTCTCTAATCATATGTGTTATTTCCTTCCACTGTTCACGATCTTTTGCTGTGGATGCTAATTGTATAGGTCTTCCTTTGATTTTAATTCTGTGTTATTTTTTAGGCGTTTTGGGTCTCTATTCAGGACAGTGTGAATTGACGTGGGTGGTCTACCTTGATATTTCTTGTGCCCAGATGGGGTGAAAACAGCATAAGCTGGTATATTTTCATCTCTTCTGAGTATATATCCAAAAAGCCGCCATCTTGCCTCCAGGATTTGAATGGATAAGCTCTTTCAACGCATTTTTCGTACAGTGTTTTATTCCTTATTTTGGTGGAGTATCGTATATTCAGGACTCTTTTCGGTTGTTTTCTATGGAATCTGTTTAATCTTTGCACTTCGGTTCCAGTCAGTGCCAATGTTCTGCAGTTTTATGTAATCACTGATTTTACAAGGGTTGTGTATAATTTGATTTTAATGTTTGTAGCCGTCGATAAACTTTTTTCTTCTTTTTACGTCTTCCTTGTCTCCTAATAATGATCCTACCTTTTTTCGTGGCTCTCCATCCATCTTTCTTCCTTGACAGTAATGTTACGTCTGTTTTCAAAACGTAATTGGGCCGAAGGTACAGATTTACGCACATCTTTTAAAGCATTTTCTAGGTAAATGATATATAAAACAGGGCTCAAACTGTCTCCTTGTGGTGTACCGATGTTGCCAAGGAATGATTTATCCTTTGAGGCACCGATTATTTTGGTAGTTATCCAGGTTCCACTTATAAGGAATTGGATTAATCTAACTTAATCTTCCATAACTATTTCTTTCATAATCTCTAATAAGGATTGGCGATTGAATTGGTGGTATCGAAGGCAAAAGTCATATCTATTCCAGTTATATTTCTATTTTTTCTGACAGGGTTTTGGCAGCAAGCTCTTTGTGGGTCCAAACTTTATCTGCAGTACTTCTCTCCGTCCTGAATCCGTTTGACTATGTGACAAATAATTTTCAACAATTTGTCTGGTTCTATCCAGTGTGATCAGGGAGAGCAATTTTCTAATTGTATTAAGCAGAGTAATTGGTCTCAAATTCTTTGGAGGTTCTTTTGGTTTTCCTGGTTTTTGTATTGATATCAGCTCCCCTTGATTAATATCCAGGTTCTGGTGATGTTCGAACGTCTGATTAAAAATGTCTGCTATGTGTACATGTGGCCGGGGATCTCCCTCAAATGAGCTGACGTGGTCTTGTTGTCTTGAAATTTTGTTTTATAAAATTCAAAAAGAACATTCGAAATGTCAATGGGGTTAATAATTAATTTACCCAAGTTGTCCTCTATCTTTGGGTTTTCAAATGGTCTTTGAGTTATTAGTCCTACAGCTTTGTACATTGCTTGATCGTTGTTGCATTTACTAATATCATCAACTTTTTTGTCCAACTCTTCTTTTCTAATTTCGATTACTCTGTCTTTTGCGGTGTAATATTTTATTTCGTTCATATTTTAGTTTCTGTCTTTCCCCTTCCATTTTTGAGTTTTGTATTCTTATACGCAAATCTTTGGTTGGTTAGATAATTGAGCTATGATGGTCTTGTCGTTTGATTGTAGTTGTCCCGGCGCTTTGAATTGCATTATCTATTATTGCACTTCGTACACGTGACCATGCTTCGGTTGGTGTGTTGTTGTTGTTTGTTAAATTTTGTCTAGTTCAGTATTAAGTTGTCGCTGGTATTGTTTACGACGTCGTGAGTTGGGAATGATGAAGTATTATTAACGCGTTTCTCATGACCCCGCAAATTAAGACTCAAAAAAATCATTATACCTACCTTATCAACATAGAGCAAATTAATCCAGTTTCAGTTATATTCATTCTAAACAAATATTATATATAAGACATAAACTTATCTTACCAATCCATCTAATATATTGTACATAATGAGTTGTTTTTGTGTTTGTGTTCTTGTATGTTGCCATAAATTCCATATAATTTATATATATATATATATAACAATGGTCAGTGAACAAAAAGAATCATTCTAGTGCTCACTTTGAGCTTAATGACAATAGTTGAAGGTAGTAAACTATACAAACCATAAGTAACACAGCCACTCACACGTGAGGTTAGGGCAATTATTAGTTTTTATGTTGAAGTCCGAGTGTTAATTGCCTCCATAATTATTGCCATAGTTTAGAGTATAATAATAATAATAATAATAATAATAATGGGAGTCCTCACTGTATGACTCGGCAAACTGCGAAAAGAAAACGTAAATGGTGAGTTGTTTGGATCTAGAATCTACCTTATGAAAAGGCACTATTATAAGTCTTGTAGCAATGATCAAAATATTAACCCGGAAGGGCCTAACCTCGATATCTCTTAAGACATAGCTAGGTAGATCTACACGCTTTTGAAAGGATTCCGATTCGCATTTTTGCTATTCACAGTTCTTAGACTCTAAGAAAATAATCAACAGCGTACAACGACAAAACAATTCTTTTTCAATTTGGCCAGAAAACATACTCAATTACGACAGATTAGAGTGGGCCCGAATTGTTTTTAATGGCTTTTGTTTTGAAACGTATTTTCTGGCCAAATAGAAAAGAAAAACATTTTGGCAAAAACGATTTTGTCTGTGAGATGAGATATCAAAGTGGAGTAATATCGGTAGCGAAACACAACGTGTTAAGTAGTCTTTGGTTGTCCTGGGATGAAAGGTCATATTTTAAAATTCTCCAAACAATGACAAAACATTCTTTTTCTTTCATTGTGGCCAGATTAATAGATTAAGATGACTCCATCCTCGACTTGTCAAAATGTCTTAATCTAGATATTTAAGTCTCGGGTTTAATCGAAACGTTTCGAAAATTATAAGGTGAAAGTCTCAAGTTTCAGACTTTTGACATTTAGAGTCCAGCATATTTTGAAGAAAGTGTGCATTTGCGGTGAGGCATAAAATGTGTTGCAGACAAAAGTTTTAGGGAGAGCAAGAGCACCTCATTCCCAGAATTATTGTCAAATTTTGCTCAGCTTGCAAAAATTGTAGTTTATAATGTCAACACAACGTCAATATCTTTATTTTGAATTGTCTGTATTAGTTGCATTATTTTTTTATCATTAAAATGTATGATTCGAATGTATTGCTGATTCAATTCCATCTTATTTATCTCTTTTCACAATGCTTCTCTGACAATTTATGGCAAGAAACAAATCTGAATTGTTTAGTAATTGTTTTTCTTGTCTTTAAAATTGAATACAAATAATTTTAAAATAGTCATTTACAATAACATTCCATAATATGAATATAATTTTAAGAGGTTTTCCCTCTAATACCCGGTTTTATAAGTCGACAACATTGAGATACGACTTACTTACTCCCTTGTTTGTTGCTGGGGACAAAAACGTGAATTGCAATTAAACAGTGAATTCATCTATCACGATTCACTACTTAACACTATTCGTCCTTGAGTTGAGGAGCAATTTTAAATGGTGGTGGGAACACGTATGATGTAGTGGAATGGTGTGATTAGATATCATATACATTCTTTCTATATTGGTCCATGGCATTATTATTATTATTATTATTATTATTATTATTATTATTATTATTATTATTATTATTATTATTATTATTATTATTTTTTAGTTATTATTGTTATTATTATTCTTACTATTATTATTATTATTATTATTATTATTATTATATTATTATTATTATGATTATTATCATCATCATTATTATTATTATTATTATTATTATTATTATTATTATTATTATTATTATTATTAATTATTATATTATTATATTATTATTATTATTATCATTATTATTATTATTATTATTATTATTATTATTATTATTATTATTATTATATTATTATTATTATTATTATTATTATTAATGTGGTGAAATAGAATTTTATTGCATGGGTAAGAGAATATATATCGTGACCTCTTTACGTTTTAATCTCGGAGGCGATGATAGGTATTGTCTGTCGAAAAGCTGTGGGCGAGTGAATTATAACCCTAGATAATAGTCGCAATAAATGGAACACAAAACGAAATAGTCTATGTAAAAAGAGAGAAAGTATGAGGTAATATAAAAGAATAATAGGTGTATGAGGGCACATTCAAAAGAAGGAAGCGGACAGCATTTTAAATAAGCATTGACCTGAAATCTCTCAGGGTGAATTTGGATCAGCCTCCTGCGGATGCAGTTTTCTCTAAAAGCCTTAAACAATCCAGAGACAGAATCGCTTCTACGCCACTGTAAACACCAACATTCACACCAAAGTCTGCGACAAAACACCTCAGGTGGTTCATAGCTAGATAAAAATAATTTGAATAAATAATAATAATAATAATAATATAATAATAATAATAATAATAATAATAATAATAATAATAATAATAATAATAATAATATATAATAAATAATATGAGATATACAGTAATATTTTCACATTAATACTTCATCATCTAGCCAAAAAACAAAACACTCCAAAACAACTGGTAATTAACTAGATTCTTACAAACTATATCCCTGTTAGATTATATAGAATATCTTTTAAGGCGGCTTTTACAAATAATAGATAAATGAATAGATACTACATTTTCCAAAAAACAAGCCATTTTTGTCATTAAAATTTATCATAAAACTGTTTTTCTGTTATCGAATTAAAGGTCAATATTTTCAGCGACAATTCCCCTGTTGCATTCTTTAGTGAATTTCATCTTCAATAGTTTTGAAATATTTTGATTTTACAAAATTCTGTCATGGTTAAGGGCATAGTAATCTATGATCTTGACAGGGGGGGGGGGGGGGGGGGATAGAAACATGGATGGCATATAGTATTAAGTAGTCGTGCTTGAATACATCAAGCAATCAGCTTTTACAACGTATGAAATTCAGGTTTTATCAGTTATTTGCTTTTCTCTCAACAGTAGGGGAAGCATTTGTCTATAACAACTCACACTCGGTTTTTTAGTCATTCTTGAAGCTTGTTTTTCTTTGCGTGAAGACAATGAATCCACCTTCATACGAACTCATCGGGCAGTGTGGGGAATACTATGATGTGCAAAAGTGGCATAAGAGAAGCAGTTCTTACCACTAATAGCCCTCTTACGGGAAGTTGGAGAAATATAAGATTGAGTAAACAATACTCCCGTGCTCTAGAAAAACACATATTTGGAAATTTGGCCAGAAGACTCGTCCTTCAAATTTCGATCTATTTAAAGGATCCTCGTCTTAGCAAAAACTTTCAAACCTGGGACTTCGCGAAGTCTGGGATTATACATTTTATGTAATTTATCTTTAAAAGGTCAATATTAATGATCGTTTCCGCCCAAAAGTCACTCGCCACTCATAAAATTACTTGACTTTATCAACACGGTAGTCATTCATTCAGCCATGAACATTACATTTCACATTCTTCTCCCCTCCCTCAATATTTATAGTACCTTATAACCTTTCTATACCTACTAAAACACTTTATTTCTACATGAAACGGGATTCAAACTGGGGCAAAATTAGTTGGTGTATTATAACACCTAACCATTAGACCATGCATCAAGGTATGGATGGACATTGTTATTTATGTTGCTTCATCACGAACATGTACACCCAGTCATTAATAACTCCATCAAACCTGTCATCGTACCAGCTACCTGCTGACCGGTCACCATTGCATTGATAAGACCACCGTGTGAGACTAAAAGACAATACCACAGTATTATGACATTATAATGATAATATGATAATAATAATAATAAAGATGATGATGATAAAATATAATAATAATAATATAATAATATATATATGAATAATATAATATAATGATAAATAATATGATGATGATGATGATGATGATGATGATGATGATGATGATGATGATGATGATGATGATAATGATTATACATAATTAATAAATAATAATAATAATAATAATATAATAATAATAATAATAATAATAATAATAATAATAATAATAATAATAATAATAATAATAATAATAATAATAATAATAATAATAATAATGATGAATATATAATATAATATTAATAATAACAATAAATACTATAATAATAATAATTAACAATAATAATAATAATAATATAATAATAATAATAATAATAATAATAATAATAATATAATAATAATATAATAATAATAATAATAATAATAATAATAATAATAATAATAACAATAATAAATTTTCTTCGTTTTAATGTGAAAAGTTTTACATCATAAATTGATAGGTGAAGATGGTCCTCAACTTTTAAAATATTCTCTTAAATCTGATACTTCTTTGATGTCTCGGGTTTAATTCTATATGACGAGTTGAGAACCATCTTAATCTATCAATAATATAAGACAATATGATAATTATTTGTCTATTAGATATTTAATTAATCTAATTTGATTAAATAGCGATTATAAACCAAAAGTTGTCAAGTTAACAATGAAAATTGTACAAAATAGTCATTTATATATCTTGGCAAAAATATTTTTAATGCGTTTTGTGAGGATATTGTTTGTAGTTTATACTCGTAAATAAAATACAAAACTGATTTGATTTTTTTAAAGCATATTTGTTGATATTATCAAATTTTTATTTTATTTTTATGTCTTTTTTGTTTCTTTTTTGCTTTTTTTGTTTTTTGAAAATAAGATCGAGGTGAAAGTTGAAGTCCAGCTCTATCTATACGCTAAGAATACGTTTTTAAAAAAGGAACTTTTGTTGTTGTTATCAAGACGATTTAAGTAAGCTAAAGTGCAAAGTTCAACATTGGACGAGTCGAAAATCACGAACATGATTTTGATTTTTGAAAAAAAAAGTAAATAAATAAAATTCCCTTTATTCATCCTTCCATAGGGAAGGATTGTGTTTGGGATCTATTCTAAGGGAAGACTGGAATAAACAGGCGTCGGCCATAGCGCAGCGCCGCAACTCGTCTCGGGCATTGTGACTTGCTCAAGGCCGGCCACAAAGCGCATTGGGTATTCGAACTCGGTACCTTTCGGGTACGAAACTAAGACCGTGCCACTGAGCCAAGCTGGGCGATTAAATAAGGTGTATTTTATCATATTATTCCACCATAAAAAATCCCCCAAAACTTGAGCTTTTATATATCGCAATTTCCAATAAACGTGCTCAATAAAGCGCTTTACAAGGGGTCCCTGACCAACAGCAACCCGCAACATATAGAACGAGACATGACACCTGTTAGGCGATGGTCCAATTTTTTTTACGACTTAGACAACGCCGCGGTGAGAGAATCTGAGTAAAGAGCCATTTCCAAGGACTCAACTATGTGCCGAGCGAGGCTCGAACCCAGGACCTTCCGATCCGAAAGCGAGTGTCATGCCACAAGACCACATAGCCGCACAAATCTATTGCTTTTGCCTCATAATATGCCATCCATGTTTCCATTTTCCCCCTGTCAAGATAATCGATTACAATGCCCTTAACCATGACAGAATTTTGTAAAATCAAAATATTTCAAAACTATTGAAGATGAAATTCACTAAAGAATGCAACAGGGGAATTGTCGCTGTAAATATTGACCTTTAATTCGATAACAGAAAAACAGTTTTATGATAAATTTTAATGATAAAAATGGCTTGGTTTTTCGGAAAATGTAGTATCTATTCATTTATCTATTATTTGTAAAAACCGCCTTAAAAGATATTCTATATAATCTTAACAGGGATATAGTTTGTAAGAATCTAGTTAATTACCAGTTGTTTTGGAGTGTTTTGTTTTTTGGCTAGATGATGAAGTATTAATGTGAAAATATTATTATTATTATTATTATTATTATTATTATTATTATTATTATTATTTATTATTATTATTATTATTATCATTATGATTATCATTATTATTATTATTTTTATTATCCTTACTGTCATTATTATCATCATCATCATCATCATCATCATCATCATCATCATCATCATCATCATCATCATCATCATCATCCATCTCATCATCATCATCATCTCATCATCATCATCATCATCATCATCATCATCATCATCATCACATCATCATCATCATTATCATTATATCTTCATCATCATCATCATCATCATTATCAGTCATGTATCCATTATTCATTAATACAGTCATATCTTATATTCATTATATATATTATATTATATTATTATTAAATATTTTTTTATTATTATCATTATTATTAATATTATTATTATTATTTACTATTATTATCATTTTATATTATTATTATTATTATTATTTATTATTATATTATTATTATTATTATTATTATTATTATTATTATTATTATTATATATTATTATTATTATTATTATATTTATTATTATTATTATTATATATATTATATTATTATTATTATTATTATTATTATTATTATATTATTATTATTATTATTATTATTATTATTATTATTATTATATTATTATTATTATTATTATTATTATTATTATTATTATTATTATTATTATTATTATTATTATTATTATTATTATTATCATCATCATAATCATCATCATAATCATCGTCATCGTTAATATCATCAATATTGTTATTCTTATTCTCATTACAATTATAATAACTATTATGAGATAAGCATCGCACTTGGAGGGTTATCATTTCAGTTATGAATAAATTTTGTGCTGTTATTATCATGGAGGGCATTGTAATCTATTATCTTGACAGGGGGAAAAATGGAAACATGGATTGCATATTATGAGGCAAAAGCAATAGATTTGTCCCTGCTACAAAAGCCATTATCTATCCATCAATTACACTGTTTTTCAGATTAACCGATATGTCAATATGAAAATAGGTTTTATCATACTGACATTTCTATATGACCTTTTCACGTATTATCCAAATAGGAAGGGAAAAGTTTGACACGCCAGCCTCTCGGTAGTTTATTTGGTGCACACAATTAACTATTAACCACGAGCATTTAAGTAAGAAGAAAGAAGAACGTTAATTATGTAGGTTCGTAAGTATTTTAATGAATTTGTTCACAACATTGTCCTAATCGAAAAAAAAGTAACCAACAAGAACTTTTAAAAAAATGAAAAATAAACTGAGTAAAGAAGATGATTGCCTAAACTGGGAATCAAACCACAAAACTCTTGCTTTCCCCACTCATTGTTACTATTCCGCCATACCCTGAAAGACGTATAATAATATAATAATAATAATAATAATAATAATAATATAATAATAATAATAATAATAATAATAATAATAATAAAAATAATAATATAATAATAATAATAATAATAATAATAATAATAATAATAATATAATAATAATAATAATAATAATAATAATAATAATAATAATATAATCATTATTGTCCAAATAAAAGGCAATTCATGTGAAGTAAACAATGCTCAAACAGTTTGGTTCATGGTATGAACATCAAAATTGAATATTTTGGCCAGAAAACTCACCTTCAAATATCGATCGATTTAATTAACTCTCATTTTGTCATGAACTCTCAAACCTGAGTTTCTTGTGTTTTTGCAGACTACGGCAGTATTGCATTTTTACCTTTTTTCACATATTGAATTTGGTTTGATCTTGCTACTGTATCAAGATCCTTCCCACGGACAGGGTTGTTGGCTTGCGAAAGGGCATGGGGAGGTGGCTAAATATAAGGATGCTATGAGAAGTTGTCAAATTCTGCTGAGATCTCATCCTTATGGATAAAAATAATCGGTTACGTCACAAACACCACATCTGAATCATTAGACCAAGTATAGATAGTTCGAAGATGACGTCACTCAGGCCTTTGTTATTGTTTTTGCCATCCGCGTTTGTGAGTTGTTCTCATTAAACTGTATACTGTATCAACCTGACTATAAACGTTCATGGTTACACAGAGTTTGTGTGTTGGTCCGTTATACTTCCGGATGGCAATGTTGTGAACTCCTTGGCCAAGCACATTCCATCTATATGTGACTCACGCCTTCGGACCTGTAGGTCCCGAGGTCAAGTCCAGCAGCGCTGAGCAGCGACCCAACAGTTGTCCCCTTGGAATAGCTCTTTACTCACAAACGAGTACATGGTCGGTCGTATGTCATCTGAATAGGAAAATTGCAATAAACGGCTTAATGGCATGCCTTGTCTTATTTATTAAGTATTTCACCTTAGTAGCTTTGAGATATAAAGAGTGGGCTTTGAGCGATATTTATAAGTTTAATGTGTTTTTTTTTTTAAATATAAAGAATTGAGAATGATTTAATTTGATTTGAATAAAAGCATTCTTTCTTACGGACATTTATATTTCTACAAGTTCAACAAAATAAAAATCAAACCATAATCATTCACAGACCTAGCCTGTTCTCTCCTCCAAAGGCCCACGTTTTTTTGTTTTTTTGATCGATTTAGACAAATCTTTATCGTATTATTTTCTTGCACACC
Source organism: Berghia stephanieae (assembly GCF_034508935.2). Lineage (NCBI taxonomy): Eukaryota > Metazoa > Mollusca > Gastropoda > Nudibranchia > Aeolidiidae > Berghia > Berghia stephanieae. Next base: position 118,687,593 of record NC_088360.1, read on the forward strand.
AAATATTGAAAATTCATGGGTTGCTATCAATCTCTTGAACGCAAGCATCACGATGACCAAATATTGAACCCTATTTCAATCTGACCATAACAACTCGCCAGGACGGCTTGCGCCAGCTTAGTAATGATATTAGTATAAATAATATAAAAAGAAATAACAAAGCGAGAGAAACAAAGTGGGGCTTATAATAGTGGAAAGGTCTGATCCCCAGACAGAAAATTATCAAAATACTAGGGGCCAGGGGCTTAAGGGGAGATTACAACGAGGGGTTGGACAAGATCTTGATTCCAAACAATGAATAGTGCACGGATTTAAAACAAGAGTACAATAGCAATACGATATATTTATAATTTCTTTTGATTGAATATATATATATGTATATATATGTATATATAAATCATAAATCAAGTCTGTTGTTGCCCAAAAAAACCCCAAAAAACACGATATAAGCGTCAGATAGGCTAATGTGGCGTCCTTTGTTTTAAAAGTGCATTGTCCAGATAAATTCAATGTATCTAGATGAAATGTTGGAATGGAGTTTATTAACCTGCTTAGAATGCTGTTTTTCCATTGATTATTTTTCGAATTGATCAAGGTTTGCATAAAATATTTATCATTCTTTGATAACCTTTCTAAAAGTTGGGTTTTTTTAATATTTTGCTAATGGTGGCTATTTTAATCGCTTTTTTTAAATTTATGTGACCATCTTGTGGATAAACAACAGATAACGATTTCGAATCTCAAAAAATACAGATAATGCTGAAGGCATTATGATATAGATATACTTTATTGGACACAGAAGCAAATCCATTCCATTTAATTTCAGAAAAGTTTGAACTTTGTGCATAACACGGACATCAGCAGTTTGTGAGATCTTAAGACGAATGAGGCACTTGAGACTATGGTTCACGTTCTGTACCGCTGAAACAATTTATTCTGATTATGAATAGAATTAACACACACGATAAGCACATCTCCGACACCTCACTTTGTCTTTCTCGCTATAATTAGATCACCGACTCGGTTGTATTTACGACTTTAAAGTGCACAGTCTTAACTCAGTCAGTCCTAGAGATATTTGCTACTTTTCAAAAATGGAAATAAATGTATTAAAATTGAGTATGTACATAGATAGTTTTATTCAACTGCCATTAACATGTAAAAACTTAAAAAAACATTAGGTTCAATACTACGCCTATAATTTGTCTGAGAAACATGTCATGGGATAAAAGTAACTCGGGGGTAAACTACGGATATGGTCGGTGTTAGGGTTGAGTGAGTTAAAGTGTTGCACAAAAAGATCATTGCAATAAATTTTTGAAGGAAAATGCACGAAGAAGGCATTCAATTGATATTTTTATTATCAATATAAAGCGTTCTTTGAAAATTAATGATTTACAAAATATTTTACAAGGTCAATAAAACTCATCAATGTCTGATCATTTCCTCCTGGTGCAATGAATCTAACCTTTTAACTGCCGTACTCGGGGGGAAAACATGAATTTAAAAAGTTGGCCAGAAAACTTATTCTTGAAATACCGATCCATTTAAATGTGACCCTCGCCTTGGCAAAAAACTCTCAAACCTGGGACTTCGCAATTACATTTTTTTCAGAGTACGGCATTTAACTCGTTTTATCATTGTCTTATTCAATACAAGTGGCCAATTGATTCTACTCTACGTGCGCATGTTATTATTTGTGGTAGGTCTGATAACTAGACGCAACGGTGGGGCTTGATTTGATTTTGTTAATATTATATTGCGTCGGTTTGAAAGTATTTCCATTGCAACAAGGAACCTATGATAATAGGCTTCAAAAGTCGATCTTAGTAACTTAGTAAACTATCGGATCAATGGCGGACGCTCTTATGAAATACTTCTCCGACAGAGCATAAAAGTGTATCCAAAGAAGAAAAATATTATAAATCTGATCATGTTTTGACTTTTATACATTCTGATCACATGACATGTGAAAAGTTCTAGCCAGCATGAAGAATAAAAAGTATCGATTTTCTTTATTTAGAACCAAGCTGCTCGTTGCTGGGCGGACGTGACATTTTGACTATTGAAACTTATTTGAGTGGGGAAAACCAGAAAATAAGGATACATGGATTCCACTCCTTTTCATTGCATTGAAAAGATGTTTTATTCTTTGCCAATCAATAGTAAAATAATTACTCTGGGTATGATAGATGAGTGAAATTATTGTAAATTGTGTGTTATATATTATTGTCATTTCACATGTTATACCTCGCACAGTTTGTCACTAAAGGGGTAGGTGGAAAACAGGGGATTATTAGTCTTGATTTGTTTTTCTATCCATCGATTTCTTTCTCTTCTTTTTGTTGAGTGAAATGAATAAGTCCGGCCAGTAGTATTATTAGTATTGGAGATTTTGTGTGTGAGTGAGTCGTATCAAATTTATCAGAATTACAACCTGGTTAAGGGGGACAGGATTAAGACATGGCGGATATTAATAAATTGTGTGTATTCTTGTGTGTTATGAGATGATAGAAAGGGGGAAGGGAACTGGGGAGGAGAGGGTGGAGATAAGAAATGAAGAGGAAAATATAAAATGAATCAGGAAGATGGGAAAGTGTCGAGCTTGAAAGATAGATAAATTTATTGGTATACATAACCTATTCGTATATCGTAGAGCGGTGCAGGGAAAACAGTTGCAATATTTTTTAAAAATACAAATTAATCTTACTCATATGCATATTATTTACTTTAGTATTTTTTACTTTATTTGATGCCAAAGTAATACTTGAAATTTAGTTTTTGTCATTTAGATTGGACATATTAATATTAGAAAAAGGGGAAAATTGGGTTCTGATTTGGAGACAGAGAATATACAAAGCAAGAAGCTTATGACACCCGAAATCTAGATTTTGAGTCAGGTTGATAAACAATTACTAACTCTGTGGACTCAAGAATTCCGGCTGATTTTCCTGCACCACCAAACTATAGGAAGGATTAGGGAGGGAGGGAGCAATACATAAATTATAGGGCCAAACTCGAGCCTCTCTGATATGCGCAAATTGGTGCAAATTTGTTTGATTGCCCTTTATTTTTGTCATGATTAGTATGTTTTATTATTTTAAATATAGCAGATGAATATGTAGATGGATAGAAGAAAAGGGAGACAACAAATGACGATTTTTCGGACTGAAGGAAATATAATTGTGTTAAGTTGAAGACAAATCAGACATTGAACACTGGATTCAATTTGAATTTGAATTATATTTATATTTTTAATTGTGAAGAATGACTATATTTTTTTTTCATGGAAGAAAAACAGCCTAATTTTGATCATATTTTTTACCTTAATTCTGCTCTGGGACGACTTGCCTCCCAGAACGATTTCCTGATTGAGGCGGAGATTTACGTAAACACTGAGAAGAGAGAGAGAGAGAGAGAGAGAGAGAGAGAGAGAGAGAGAGAGAGAGAGAGAGAGAGAGAGAGAGACAGACAGAGAGAGAGAGAGAGAGAGAGAGAGAGAGAGGGCGGGGTAGAGAAGGAAAGGGGGGGGGGGGAGATAGGCGGTTAGGAATAAAAACTTGGTGGGTGTAGGATTAGAACTGCATGCAACGTATGTAAGAATTTTTTGTGATTGCATTAAAAATAACCAATCAATCATGATGCTTTGCAAATACTTTGAAGTATTAGAAGTGAAGGGATAATGCTCTAATAATAAAACTATATATATTAAAATTTTCAAGTTTTTGTCTGTAAACGCCATTAAATATGAGAAAACGGATGCACTATTGCATGAGCGGCGTGTGCAGGGCAGACAGGCTTGGGTGTTATTATGCAAAGGCGTTTGATTCGATGTCCTTTTATGACGCTTTTTCATTATTATTTATAAATCGTTTATGGAAAAATTCAGATTTGTTTTTCCTATGTCTGTTATATTCTTTTTTTATTGGCAGACATTCGGATTGTCATTATTTGATTTGATGCCCATGATTCATTGAAATGGTTTTTGATGCATGTGTGTTCTTTTCGAAACTAGTGATTTTTAGTGTTTGTGTGTGTGTGTGTGTGTGTGTGTGTGTGTGTGAGTGTGAGAGAGAGAGAGAAAGAGAGAAAGTGTTTGTGCGTGTGTGTGTGTGTGTGTGTGTGTGTCTTTGTGTGTGTGTATATATATTTGTGAATGTATGTGTGTCGAAAGTCTGTGTGTCTATGTATATCTCATTAGAGTGTATATGGGACCCTAGGGGCGAGCACTCATCCAAACCCCTCTCATTGTTCTCTTTTAACAACATCAGCAATAAAGTTAAGCATACAAATACGTCGATATTATATTATTCCGAATTGACAAAGGTGCAATATAAATTCAAAACAGCGATGAATATTTTATAGATTTGTGTATGGGCCTGGCGCGTTCTGTTTGTTATGATATTCATGGCCAACTATTAATAATATCTACAGAGATAAAAACTATCTTTTTATTGCATTGAATGTTAGATGATTGTGTTCGATAACATAAAGCTAAATTAATATGTATTTGATGAATAAAAAGATGAAAGAAGCTATTGGGAAATTTTTGTCTTCGCCTTTATTTCTTATGATTTTATTTGATGAGCTGATTTCGTATTTAATGTTGGATAGGAAATCTAAATTGTACATTATGCTGTATATTTACATTTTCAAACGCAGTGTACTTGTACAAATTCTGTAATTATTTATTAAAGACTATATTAACAGTGGTATATAATACTTGAGACACATTTATTTCGTTGCTTTAATGGTAAAAAAAAACAGACTTGATACATGAAACCATTGATAGTAAGAGAAACAAAACAAAAAGAAAGAAAACACGCATGAGCTACAGTTCCAGCTAAATACTGTAAAATCCAGGTTTGATTATATGGACATTAATATCCTTACAACATTGAGCTAAAACCATTGATTAATGGAAAACCGCGTATCAAAGATAAAAACTTTCGAACATTTTCGGATTCTTTGATATAGATAGACCTACTTGTCGTTTGTCGACTATTTTATTTTTGTCTATGTTTTTGTTTTACTTTTCTGAGCTTTTCTTTTTCTTTTTTTGTTGTAAACGCTTTTTAGCAAAGACATTATTCGAGAAAATGTATATCTCTTTACACAAACTTCCAGGAAGAATTCATTTGCTTTACACTTTATCTAAGTGATACGAGGCTGCTAGAAGCTGTGGACTGTAAAAAGTAATAAAACAAAAATGAATATAACAACTTCAAAAAAAATAACAAAATATCAAACGCGGTACGTTTCGGGCTCAAAACCCTTCGTCACACAACAACAAAAAACAGTACAGACATAAAATACATTGCTAAATTCCAGATAGACGACAGAGCTCTCTGTAACACTACAGATGAAGTAGATGATGTGGTAGTGGCGTTGTTAAGATGAATAAACAAAACATTCAATTTTAACCACGCCACTACCACATCATCTCCTTCATCTGTAGTGTTTCATTCATCCTGTTTGTTGATAAAGGGGAAACCCGAAACGTCCATTCTATCTGTTTTCGTAATTTAATTGAAGCTTACATTCAATTTCACATTGTTATTTATGGAATTGTTTGTATTGCAATTCAAAGAACCGGAAATAATGCTATGACATCATATCTATGGTTGAAGCATTAATAATATTGAATCATCTGATATATAATTAGAACCAATGCCACTATTCATAGGACCGATGTTATCGTCTTTCCATGTGTACAATCCGATAAAGTTTGGAAATTGACAGCATTTTGATTAGTTTTGGAAAACAATAGTTAGAGGTTACCATCAAGAACTCAACATATATAATCTTAGGCTGATAAATACTTTAAAAATGTAAATTAGGTTAATAATATCATATCGATTTGTTTTTAGATATGAAATAAATCATGATTTTATTTATTTTTTATTGATGCTATGAATTTATGTAAAATTCACACAACATAAACCGCCAGCCGGATATAACAACAAACACATAAAACTGTGTCATCTTGAATATTAATAGTGTGATTGATATAATTTAGTGAGAACTAATCACATAAATGGTTGTCTAAAAACAATAACAAAGAGCTGAATGACGTCAATTTTGGTCCTTCTATAACCAATCAGTCATTGTTATGACACAACTAGAATGTCAGGAAGTAATGACGTCATCCATGCATCTTTGTCATCGATATAGTCTGGCTCGTGTCACCACGCAACCTTATAGAAATCTGAGAGAAATAATAATAATAATAATAATAATAATAATAATAATAATAATAATAATAATAATAATAATAATAATAATAATAATAATAATAATAATAATAATAATAATAATAATAATAATAATAATAATAATAATAATTATAATAAAGAACTGAACAAGTGTGTATGAAAGGTGCCAGACAAAACAAGAAAGAAAAATACAAGGAAAAAAAACATGCCAAAAAAAATCAGTCGACCTCGACTGGTGATCGAACCTAAGACCTTCTGATTACCGGTCAGACGTGATACCATTACACCACAGAGGCTACCTATAGCTAAATCCGGAGCCTCTGTGGTGTAATGTAACACGTATGATTGGTAATTTGAAGGTCTGAGGTTCGATCCCTACTCGAGGTCGACCGATTTGTTGGGATGGTTTGTTTTTTTTCTTCTATTTTTCTTTCTGGCTTTGTCTGGTACATTTCATACACACTTTTTCAATTCTTTATCTTACACCGGTGCCTGCTCCTTAATTTCTTAATTTAATAATAATAAGAAGAGGAGTAGTTAAATCGTGAGAGGAGTAGACGGGATATTAAAAGAATAAGTACTCTATGTAAAAAAGGGGGTATGTTTTGATGAGCTGTAAAGTAGATATTGTTGTAAGAATAAAAGAAAGGCTGAAATAGTTTAGAGATCGAGCGATAGTGAATTCTAAAAGAGTTGCAGTAATATATATAATAATTTTTTTTTTAAATTCCCTTTATTCATCCCCAAGGGGAAATTTATCTTTATGGCCAATTCCAAGGGAAGACTGGAATAACCCAGGCGTCAGCCGCAGTGCAGCGCCGCAAAGTGAGCTAGGCCGAGCTGATTTGCTCAAGGCCACACAACGAAGCGGGTAGTCGAACTCGGTACCTTTTTGGTACGAAGCAAAGACCGTACGGCTATGTGGTCTAGTGGTATGACACTCGCTTTCGGATCGTTGTCTTTGTCCGAAAAAATTGTAATATCGCCTAACAGGCGTCATGTCCCGTCCTACGTGTTAAATGTTGCTGTTGACCAGGGACCCCTTGTAAAGCGCGTTGAGCACATTTAGTGGATATTGCGCTGTTGCCCCCAAGAGATAGAAATAATAATAAGAAGAATAAGAGGAGACAGTAGTTTAATTGTGAGAGTAGTCCTTCAGAGCCACCAGGCCCATGGAGCCGGAATTTATCCTGGTTTCTATAGCGTGAAACGGACAATAGCAATTACTTGCTACTCTTTTGATAGGACGTTATTCTATGGTGAGGTACTTTCCGCCATATAGACTAGCTAACATTCACTGCTGGGTGGGATCGGAAAAAAATATCTCCACTACATAATAACCATGAATACAGAAACAAAATCTCAGCAACATCTATTTCATAAAAAATAAGCCTTACGAACAACTCAGCCTTCAGACATTTCCTGGAAGATGATAAATTTTCAAAGGACTTTGTCCGAGGACTAAGTGCGTTCCAAAGGCGTGGAGCAATGTATGAAAAGGCTTTTTTTTTTACCAAAAGTGGATTTTGAGGTGGTAAACTTTAGAAGTTGGGACTGAGATGATCTTAAATTTCCTGTGGGTTCATATTTTGTAATCAGTTCCTTCAAATATTCAGATTCCAATCCATCCAGACATCTAAAGCATAGCCAATAACTTAAATTCTATCCTAAACTTCACAGGAAGCCAGTGCAATTCCTGGAGAACTAGTTTGATATGACCTCTTTTTTTCGTTAATTTTATAAGTCTAGCCGCTTTATTTTGCATTTTTTGTAGTTGATTAATTAATCTGCTTTGACAGCCAATGAGAAGGGAATTGCAATAATCTAATCTGCTAGTAATACAAGAATTAACAAGCATCTTTGTACTATCCTCATCAATATAATGTCTGAGTCTTCCAATATTTCTAATGTGATAGTTACAACATTGACATATTTTTTTAAACATGATCTTCAATGGTAACCCTTGATCTAAATACACCCCAACATTTCTCACACAAGAACTAGGTTTAATAGTATTTTCACCCGCTAGTATCTCATTTGTAGATATTTTTGAGAGTTGATAACTAATTTCAAAAAAATATCATTTCTGCCATATCATCATTAAATTTATGTTTGTTTAGTCTCATCCAATCCTTTAGCAATACAATTTTCCATAGCAGATACTGATGACTAATCTGAATCATTATTGAGTTTTGTATACAACTGAGTGTCATCAGCATAAAAATCAAAATCAATGGGAACGGTGGATAACGTATCAGAAAATATTGGAATTGTGGAAAAAGAAATTAAGAGAAGGGAAGTTAAACAGAAATGGCTACAGGAAGCAGTGTGGCTGAGTAGTTTGGATTTTGTTTTGTACCCGAAATGAACCTAGTTCGAATACCCACCGCGTTGTGTTGCCATGAGCAGGTCAACCCTCGCTCAATTCGCTCGCGGCGCTACACTGCGGCTAATGCCCTGGTTATTTCAGTCTTCCATTAGAATAGACCCAAAAGACATATTTCAAGTTTGGGATGAATAAATAGGATTTGATTTTATTCATTTATAAAGATTTAAGTTGTTGTTATTTCGTGCATATTGGTGCGAATGTGAGTGATAGATAGATAGATAGATATATAGATATATAGATAGATAGATAGATAGATAGAGAAAGAGAGAGAAAGAGAGAGAAAGCACATACGGTTATGTGAATGAAAGAAATGTATAGCATACATGGCGTGAAATGACAGAGTGGAAAAAACAAAAACATAATTTTGTTTCAACAATTTGATTGCGACCACAATCACAAACCTTCATTTATTTCATTAAACCATCAAGAATAATCATCATCATCATTTCAATTCTCTATCATGAAACAAAACCAATAAATAAGCCTACCGACATGATTGTGGAATGGAGTGCCTACGACTATGATTGATAACGCCGTTTTAATCATCAAAGCCACAACCGTATAATTCACGTGTCTATTCGATGCCAGTGTCGTTATAAAAAAGCTGAAAAATGTCACTTGGGATTCGACAGGAAAATTAATTCAATAATTATAATTCCCAGCGACCCTTTCGACTCATCATCAGTAATAGTTTAGTTGTTCTAACACAAAAATGCTTTTTGTATCATGACAATAATATCGCCAACTCTTTTCAAATCTCCTCTGTCATAATGCACCTCACAAAATGCAATCAATATTCATTAAAACGTTTTTATTTACATCACCATTCCAACAAAATGGCAAATTTTTATTATTGTGTGAAAATTGCGAATGAAAGCTAGATAGCTATTGTCAAGGAATGCGAGATTTTTATGTAATTAATGCAAATAGATCTGTTGTTAAAGCCATACGTTTTGTATAAAGCAACTCTTTATCAATTCTTTTTTATGAAAAGATGAAGGCTGTTATGATATTTCCAATAAATCTGTTCTGACAGCCACCAATTGAAGTTTTTGATCGCAAACAGCATCCTGTCGCGTATTCTTTCATGATTAGCGTCTGTGGAACCCAAAATTGATATGTTCCGATGGAGGACCTCCTGCGCTGAAATACATTTCTGTACATCCGCATAATCGTGCTCTTAGGTGGGTTTTGGAAACTTTTTCAATGATATCAACATGACTTTCACTACATATCAGCTTGCAACAAGAGATAACGTTTTGTGACTGTGTGCTATAAACACACTATTCTTTAGCCTGCCCTGGATCCAACTTGAATAAATTGTGCGCATCAATACAAATTTATGAACAGGATTTCAAACCTTGTTCTTTTCTCTTTCATTACGAATCAAAACATCAACTCCACTCGGAATTACCAAAATGGCATGTCAAGTGCCGTGCAAAATACATTTTCATAAGCAAGAATGAGTAATTTCTATTTTTAAAATACAATTTACCCTCACACTTTATAGGTCTTTAGTTGGTTATCTCCCTTTTTCTCATAATATATAATATTGTATATATAGTTCTATAGTGTTATCTCCTACTGTGTGAGTATCTCGCTCTCTCCATCTCTCCCCCCTCTCTCCTCTCTCTCTCTCTCTCTCTCTCTCTCCATCTATCTATCTGTCTATCGACCTATCTGTTTATCTATCTATTCATCTATAGACTCTATTGTGTTTCTCTCTAACTCTGTGTTTTGACTTCTGAGCTTTTTTTCACATCTCTCAATATTTACCCTTCACCTCAAACTTTAAATTTACCTCTCTCTCTCTCTCCCCCCTCTCTCTCTCTCTTTCTCTCTCTCTCCCTCACTCGCTCTCTCTCTCTCTCTCTCTCTCTCTCTCTCTCTCTCTCTCTTTCTTTTTCTCTTTCTCTCACACACATCCATACATACATTTGCTGCTAGACAATCCCGTAAACCACCCTTTCTATACCAATCTATCTATAAATCCCTTCTTTTCGTTTTCTTCCTCTGTAACTCTATTATCCCCCCATTCTCCTCTTACTCCCTCTCTTCTCTTACAGTAACCGTCCTTCCGACTCGGTCATTTTCTGTTCAAAACTCGCTCACCCTCTTTTCTCTATCAACTTAACTATCAAGCTCCCCCCCCCTCCCCATCTCTCTCTCTCTCTCTCTCTGTCTCTCTCTCTCTCTCTCTCTCTCTCTCTCTCTCTCTCTCTCTCTCTCTCTCTCTCTTTATACTTCCGTCACTATTTTTTTCTCTCAATGTT
>NC_088360.1:118703469-118713469 GCF_034508935.2 Berghia stephanieae
ATTCCAAAAGTGCCTTCGGCTTTCGCGTGCGTTTTGGTTTCAAAAGAAATTCGAGAATTCTTGGGTAGAAAAGTTATAGTTGGTGGCCACTTTATTACATTATTATCTGAGTTTCAATTATTACAATAAACAATTATTTAATTGGCTTGTTAGATATAAATGTCAATGCAATAAAGGGGCTTTACAGCACTTTTGGAAAAATGAAAGCCAAAATAAAAAGGTTACTATCTATTTAGAAAGTAGTCACTCGGAGCGATTAGACCCATGGAGCCAGAGTTCATCCAGGTTTCCATAGCATGATGCGTTCAACAGCAATTGCTTGCTACCCTTTGGATAGTACTTTCCGCCAGATTTAACAGACCCAGTTACCCAATTATAGTGGGAAGACAGGGGTGTCAGAATAAAATCTCGACATCACCCGCGATCGGTCTCGGTCCCTTTGCGTGTGAAGGGAGTGTTTTACCAACAGCTTTCGGGATTTTTTTTTCTATTTAGAAAGCAAGTGCATTGTATTTTCTGTCAATTTTGGAATTTCGGTTTCAAAATAACCTACGATATCCCGCCGGTCTAAATCGATACATTGGAGCATTTTTGATCTTATAAACTAAGTTGATAAAATCTTGAAATCTGAGGATGATTGACGTCTATTCTTAATCCTGTTGCCGATGGCTTAATGAGGTCTATCATATATTTTCCCTGCAGTTTTGGTTTAGATTTAAGCCTAGATAAAGCAATCGGTGTGAAATGATTTGTTTTGACGTATCAAATTCTGTTCTGCTTTGCAGAAGTTGAAAGTTGTACTAAAGCTACCATTTTTGCTTCATAAAACAAGCAACTTCTTTCGAACGATATCAACATATTAATAAATTCCGCAAATATATCTGAATCTAAATCATGAGTATCTCCTCATAACGGTATTCCACTATCTGGTAGTTTCAGGTATCAAAGATTCAAATGCCAGTAATTTCAAATTACTCTATCAATAATTTCTAAGACGTTTGCATACAATAATTCACTTGTTATTTTTCTCTCTTTACTTTTTTTCAGCTTCAAGGAACGTTCGTCACCTTATGGCCATATCAGCGACTGTCTGCATAACACATAATTATTGATAGCCCGACATGATCAACTGCGAAGCTCAACTTTTTCGATATTTTGACTAGTCTAAGAGCTTATCACTTCCATTACTAGTCAATATTCTGACATATCCACCATTCTTATTCTAATACTACCACAAACAATATGATCTTTTACTGTCTTTACGACTTTTCCGTTTCTGGCATATCAATTTCTTTCAGAATTTGTCAACAACCCAAGGTATTTCTTGATCACTATTTTAAGACCACTATTCCAAAACTTCAGGGCTACCCCTTCTATTCGCACTCGGAAAAATACATTTCGTTCAATAACTAAAATCCTTCCCCGTCTTCTTCCTTCATTCTTCTGATTAATGCGAATCATAATACTTGAAACAAACACAACCTATGTTTATTTAATTAACAACCTAACATAATAATAAGGATCAAAATTCTCTCGACCTCGATGGCCATTACAAGAGCTATTGCAAAATCAAACATGGATGAATAGCAATGTCTTAATCAGCGGGTCAGCAGTAATTATTAGTGCCACAACAACAACCACAACCAACCGGCGGTCAGTCAAACTAACTACAAATTGTAACCCAGACTAGTTATACTTCCCCTCATTTTAATGCATTATTTAGCGATCCGTTGGCTCAGACCACCAGCTTAAATAATTATCATGAAGGAACTAGAAAATTCGAGGCTAGCTTGTTACATTCCGACACTCTCATCAGAATAATAATGTAGGACGATGACGTTCGTAATGAGCCCATCTTTTCCTCTAACTCGAGTCTCGAGCGTCCTTGCTTTCATACTTAGAGTAGTAATATGTATTCATTATTGACCGGCCCTTAAGTTCAATATGATTAATTATAATTTTCAAGTGGCAAAACGCTAATAATGTCACGCATTGTTATTACCTTCATTAAGACCTGATTCAAGTTTTAGTTTTTCTTTGATTCTCATGTGGTCTTAGAGTCACGTTACAGTTGTCGCAGACGTTAACCGAGTGACCAGAAAAAGCAAATGGAAGTTTGACAGGCCACAATAAATATTCATGGTTACAATTTTATATAAAGATTAACTTATTGTCAGTGGCGTGGCATGCTTACAGTATAAGGTGGTGCCAAAATCAGAAGAAAATGACTTAAAACATGCTATATTTGTAAATACAAAAGAAAGAAAAAAGATTAAAGAAAGGAATTACTCAAATAAATAAGAGGCGGTTTATACCATTTCTCAGTTTTTTTTAATTATTTTTTTAAAATGCTGTAATCCATTTTTAAAAGATGGATGCGGTGCCAGGCACCAAATCAACCAATATAGCCACGCCCCTGCTTATTGTCCATATCCAAAATGCAAAATAATATAAAATAATTAAGGATCCATTTATCTCGAGTACAGAACTGAGAATAATTTCTCCCGTAAATCTAATTGCGCAACCTTTGTTTGCCAACATTGCTTGTGGTTGCGTTTGTTATTTAAAACCCACTGGAGAGAGGTTGATGACTCATAATTTATATTATGCACTATTAAAATGAATTATGAATTTTAACAATCTCAACTCCGTAGCGTTTACTTTCTTAGGATAAGTTGTGTTTACAATCGAAACATCGTTAAATCTATCCAATATAGGAATTGCTGAAAAGTGTAACAATTTTTATAACATTCAACATATCCCAATTTGCGGAATTTTCCATTTGAATTTGCCTGTCACTATCGGCATTTTGAAGCAAAAGAGTCGTGATACTCTTGTAAACGTGATAATGAACATTGTACGTCTATACACCCCACTCTATTAATTGATGTTAATATTCATTCCTTTAAATGAATCTTTTTTTTTTAATGAATAGCAAGTTTACTCCGACAGTTTTTTTTTTAATATTGGGGAGAAAGAAAGTTGTCGAAGTATAAGTTAGACTTTCAATATTGCATTTTATTCGTATTTGCACCTTTGATTAAAAGTCGAGCATTCCATACTCCCCCTTGTTACGCAATTTTAGTTTGTATTTTCTGTGTGTACATTTATTTATCTAATTCTTCATTTATTTCTTTATTTCTTTATAAATTTATTTATCTTTTCATTCATTCATTTATTTATTCACTTATCTATCAATATATTTTCAATAATTTATCATTTAGTAATTGTTACCTTTCGACATAAAAACGAATGTAAGCCTTAATAGCCTCTTACAATATACGACATGTCGTCGTGGGCAAATGAATTCTCACCTTTATCACACTACAAGGGTTCTTCAGACGTCCGGGAGAGTGATAAATTAAGCTTGTTCCACTGTCTTCGAACAACATTAAAGAAATAGGAAAACTTATGGACAAAAAGGTTGAAGGAGGTTTTGACAAAGCCTTTGTCGTCTGATGGTCGAAATTGAACTGGACAGAGAGGATCAATTATTTGCTCTGAAGATTATTATTATTATTAATCATAGAAGATGTTTTCTGTCGCGCTGAGACAAAATAGAGTTTTTTTTCGCTATGGCCAGAAAACTTTTACTTCAAATATCGATGGATTAAAACGAGTCTGCTATTGATAAAAACTATTAAACCCAAGAATTCAATTTGTGAAATATCAGATTTGATCGTTTTAGTCAGGTCAAGGTCATTTTAATCGATCATTAATGAAATTAAGAGTTTTCTGGTCAAGGTAAAAATATAAGTGTTTTGTAAAAGTAAGGACAGTCTTGTGAATAGGACTGACGAACTGGATTCAAAACAATTGGACATTGTCAACCTGGACGTGCTTTGTTTGAGTTCAACAATTATTATGACCACTTTTGTTTCGTCTATAGAGTTTGTAGATGGAATATGCTTTTCGTGAAGAGATAAATCCAAAATTATCATTCTAATAAAACTTTGGAACAATAAGCTTTGATTAATCATTACTGTCTTTATTTAGAATTCTTTTTTTTTCTCTCTTTTATTTTCTTTTATTATTGTGGTTATGATTACTACTACTTTGGTTTTGTTGTGTCGGATTTGTCTGGTAGATTTAATGAAATTAAATATTTATTCAATGATAAATTAATAATGATCAATAACCCTGAAAATATGCATAAAAGTTGTATTGCAGACTTTATCAAAAACCAATGCTTTATTCAGGAAATAGTTTCTTATCATATGTTTTGAAACTAATTAGAATACTTTTTTTTGGTATTTTGTTTATTTAGAAATGAAAATCGCCAGTTGATCAAAACTGCGACATGCCCTTTTTGCTTCTTACAAACGAAATAGTTCTTATTAGTTGTATTATCGTTGTGCGGCTATGTGGTCTTGTGGTAGGACACTCACTTTCGGATCGAAAGGTCCTGGGTTCGGGCCTCGCTCGCGCATAGTTGAGCCCTTGGAAAAGACACTTTACTCACATTCTCTCACCGTACTCAGGTGTAAAGTGAATACCTGGTGTAACAGAGTTGTCTCTGTCGGAAAAAAATGTAATATCGCCTAACAGGCGTCGTGTCTCGGTCTACATGTTACGTTTTGCTTTTGGTCAGGGACCTTTTGTTAAGCCCTTTGAGCACGTTAAGTGGATATTGCGCTATTAAAAAAGCTCAATAGAAAGCCCAAAAAGAGAAGAAGAAGAAGAAGAAGAAGAAGAAGAAGAAGAAGAAGAAGAAGAAGGAAGTGGAGGAGGAGGAGGAGGAGGAGGAGGAGGAGGAGGAGAAAGAAAGAAAGAAAGAAAGAAAGAAGAAAGAGAAAGAGGAACAAGAAGAAGGAAAATAAAAAGAAAATATGTCAAAGCAAAATAATTTTTATATAAGCAGTTTTATTTGTCACTACAAATTATTGCGCTCTATCTGTCACCGGTGAGTCGTCTAAGCACAAATTACTTTACAAAACTTACAACTGTATCAATATATATATATATATATATATATATATATATATATATATATATATATATATATAATTTGCAAAATATAGATTGATTATAGATGTATATAGTTTTGACCAATATCGGAAATTACATTTAAATTTACTAAAGAGCAAAACACCAAAATACGTGGAGTTTACTCGAGGTCAATAAATTCCCATTTTCGTTCAGAAATCGTGTTATTAAAACATCTAATTCTCCTTTGATAAAAACTCTAAGAATATAAAATTGTCAGACTTTATGGAATGTTACTTAATCATTTCTCATAAAATGTGTTGATCAATAGAGGAAATAAAGATAAGTATAGAATTGTAAGCTTCAATTTATTAGACGAAGACAGATACTGTGGACGTTTCGGGTGAATTTTTTACATCATCAAAACACGATGACTGAAACACTAAGGACGAATGAGATATGTGTGAATGGCATAGTTAAGGTGATTAATGGATGAAAAACAACATGTATTTTTAATAATATATTACCTATCATTGGGCGTCAATAGATAACACATCTCTATAGCAAGACGACATCTTGTATGTGTTCTAAAAATAACCAGTATCGATAAATAATTTTCATATCTATACAAGACATTTTAATCGAACTTGGCGATTATCAACCTAAGTTATTGTTCTTACTGAAAGTAAAATTTTTAATGTTTCTGATTTCTTCTTTAAGAACAGCGTCATACTTTCTTTTCCATTATTTTTTTCACGCACATCATACAAAATGATATAATATAGTATAATATAATATAGAGTATAAATAAAATATAATATAATATAATATAATATAATATAATATAATATAATATAATATAATATAATATAATATAATATATATAATATGATATAATATGATATAATATAATATATATAATATAATATAATATAATATAATATATTAATATAATATAATATAATATAATATAATATAATATAATATAATAAATATAATATATAAATTAATATAATATAACATATTGTTTTGTGTTGTAATGGTAAAAATGATCTAAATTTGTGAAAAGGGACAAAAAACAATTGAAACTGCTTTGTTTAACACCTTCTGAATCTATCGATATAATATAATGGAGGAAAGGTTTGTGGGCAAAATGTTAAGAATTGTGTATTGTTGGAAATCAAAATTTATAACTCAAAGTTTAGAAACACTAATAAAAAAGAGATTAGATGTCTAATATATATATATATATATATATATATATATATATATATATATATATATATATATATATATATATATTAAATGAATTCTGAAAAAAAAAACTGTGCACTTATGATGAACGTTTACTTCAAAGAGAAATAAAGTATTAAACCAATGATTGAAATGATATTCGCCTCTTTCAGTCGTATCGTTCAGATAACTCAATAACTCCTCCATTTTGAAACAGCTGGATTTGAATCTGTGTACAAAATAGAGAAGAATGCTATCAAATTTATAGAATCGAAAGAAAGAGATTAATGGTTGTGATATAATGTCTTTGTATCGGATATTAACATAAATAAGAAAACATAATTGCATCTCAGGAACACCTATCATAATATTTTCATATACACCACAGACAAGAAACTAGTTATTATTAGTGTTTTCTTCCTTTCATCCTCCCATACAAATAATATAACATAATGCTGACAGTTTCTTTGTCATGACACAGAGAAATGTTGCATAATATTAGGAGTCGTGTATCGTAGAAAGAGGTCGAGATTTATGACCAGGCTATATTGCAATAGCCATCTTACTAAAGTCTCGCTGTATGGGATATAGTGATTATAATAAAATATAATAATATACAATAGAGTAGTTCAACATGTCACTTGTAAATTGTGTACAAATACGGTTGAGATGTATTTATACTGTATGGTTGTAAAGATGGTGATTGAAACATTAAAGACACAGTGTGTAATATGTGTATAGAAACAGGGGGGAAATTGATCAAATTTCATATTTTAAAATGTGTAGAAAATAGACCAATTAATTTCCCTAACATGATTGTATCAAATATATATATATAAAAAATGTAACAAGTGATTGTCGTATGTTAATTGTTGAGATATATTATACTATATTATGGTTGTAAAGATGGTGGTTGAAACAACGAATGCACAGAAGTTGGTGGATAGAAACAGGGAAAATGTGTAGAGAATCAACCAATGTATCCCCTTATGAGATTTTATTCAATTCTTTTATATTAAAAATGCAGCGAGTGACTGCTAAAAATAAAGTGAGTAGAAAAGTGTCAAAAGACAATAGAGAATAAAAACTTCGCAGCGATGGGGGCTCGAACCCACGACGGAGTGGTGGATGGCGTCGACTGTAGAGCGTCCCTCTCGCGGCCAGGTGGAGTTGTAACAGTAGGGTCGTGGGTTCGAGTCTCGATGGCCGCGTAGCTTTTATTCTCTATTGTCTTCTGGCATGTCTCTACTCACTTCATTTCTTGTTATTATCAACATAAGTGCCTGTTTCACTCACTTTTCTGGAGTTACTGCTTGTTTTGCACCCGAAAAAGTCGGATTCAAGCTCCTCAAGTAGAAATGTCATATATATATATATATATATATATATATATATATATATATATATATATATATATCTTAGAAATATATATACGACTGTTGACAGTAAGCGTGTTCTTAATGGATTTTCAAAATTCCGTCATCAAATGCACGGGCATCTTACAGAATGCGATACAAAAAGGCCTCACACCATCTCTCTTTAAAATTGCCAATATGAAATGGATTTATCTCATAATATTCTAATATTCCTTAATACTACAGTCGAGATGTCAATCTTAAGACATTTTACTATTTCTATTGATAAGCATTTGAATTGCATTTAAACGATTTAGTGAAGAACATGACGAACCATATGACAAGAACACGAAGTAACATGGATCGTGTATTTCTTTATATATAATGACTGCCTAGCCTTGCAGTTTAAATCATGGAGTCGACAAATAAAAAATAAAAAAGAATAGCAGTAAACATTAGCAAATCTACTTAAATATTTGATTATCAAGTCTTTTCTAAATATGACCTGGAAAGTTTTATTTCTATAACATCGACCGCTGAAGGTGTCATGTCAAAAAGTCTCATATCTGATTTACCAGATTGTAGAGTGGTTGGATCTAGCCATGATTTAAGGAAACTCTTTTATGTCATCCCAGCGTCCTGTTCAGAGTTTAACGAAAAATGTATGCTGCTGATCTCTTTTTGCGTATCAGAGACTGGGATATGGTCCGACTCAATGCGCAGACTTTAAAGAATTATCTTGTACAATGTAACAAGTTAAAGATGCTACAGGAAGGCATCGCTTTTGTGTCTGATTGACAGGAGAGAAAATTGTTATATTTTTCACCAGAGAGCAAATGATGCGGAACACGTATATATATATTATATATATATATATATATATATATATATATATATATATATATATTTACCACAATGTTTGAGTCAGTCTACATCGATGTTTCAGGCCTTTTCAGCCATCGTCAGGACTGTGTGTTACATGAGTTTGGTTTGTTGTGTATAGAGGATAGCATAGATTTAAGGTATTTCATCTGAGTCAGCAACTGGATTATGCTCTTCGCGTTTTTTTAATATTTTTTTTTTTTAGGATTTCGTATTCCATCAATGGCAAATTTTTGATAGTATTTTACCTTTAACCTTTAATCTCACTGAACAAGCTCGGACAGCCTCGTGTCTACTTGATATACGTAACTGTAAATTTTCCCAATTTATTTTCTTTCCCTGTTTAAAAAAAAAAAGATTTAGTAGATGTATAGATAGCATCTTTGGACCTGCCTATTGAGTGATCCCATCAACGTCATCATCGTCATCATTGTTTACGCGACGCAATAGCATACCTGAGGCTATTTCAAAGGCCAAAATGAATGTATAAAGATACAGTCACAACGCCCATCAATCTAACAGTGTCATCACATCTACTTCTTTTTACTTGTCGACAGCTCAAGAGTCTGCCTTAAAAATGCCCACTGCCCATCCATAAACACATACACTTGTACTTTTAAAATACAGTGGCCGTTAGACCATTTGTCTCAATTTTGGCAATTTTAGCCATTGTGCGGTAATCCCATGGAAAAAAACGCCATGCTCCTTCGTGTACTAACACAGCTGTCGAGTTTTGGAGGCTTAGAGGTGGTGGTGGTGGTGGCACATGCATGTTTGGGGCGTTCGTGCATAACGGCTTTGTCTTCTAACTGTCTGTGATGGCTGCTTGTCACTTTCTTTCTTTCTTTTTTGTTTTTCACTTCACATTTTCCTTGCACTCGGGTTTCGTAATTTATCTTATATTACGAATGCCTTAAAAAATATATTTAACAATTAAATAAATGAACAAATACATAAATAGATAGATAAATAAATAAATAAATAAGTAAACAACAAATAAATAAATACATAAATAGATAAATAAATAAATAAATAAATAAATAAATAAATAAATAATAATACTAAATAAAAATAAATGAATGAATAAATAAATAAATAAAATATAATTTAAAAAGCAAGACGCAAGTTACCACTGTCCCTCTTTATGAGCAATTTGTTCTCCATCGAATAAAATATATGTTTTGGTTAAGATAGAAAAAATGCCAACTAATGATCTGATTACACAGTGTCCATAGATTGGTTGACTGCTAACCTTATTAAATTTTAGGACAATGGTTTTTCTGGATAACTTTTTTCTTTATTGACCCGGTTATTGAATCAATCCTTATCCATCAAACTATGATTTAGAAACCTCCAAGAGAATATTATTTGTTGTTTGATGATCTTTGATAACGAATATTAAACCGTAATAAAAATAGATGCAATAAGATAATGGAAACAATTTACCTGGCCTTTGTTTCTAAAACTCATAACTTCTAATGCATGTCGAGCAACCTATTTAATTTGACGATTCTATCATTAATTCGTGTCTTTATGTTGATCAGTCAAAAACTAACAAGGTCTTTATAAGGGGAATTCATTTATTTTTTATGAAATTATTTCAT
>NC_088360.1:118718469-118728469 GCF_034508935.2 Berghia stephanieae
AATAAAAGCCTGGCACATTAAAATACAAAAATAATTTCCTACTGGTTTTTTACCATATCCTACCAATATGCGGAGGTGACATCAGCCTATACTGATGATACTCTTAAGTCTAAGAAGACCAATTCCCCCCCCCCCCCCCACCCCCAGTTCCATAAGAAAAAAACAACAAAAGTTATAGTAAAGTCATCAATTTGTTCCATTTCACTAGGAAAACACCTTACGATGATTCATATCGATGCCATGATAAGGAGGATGAAGGCATTTTCATTGACAATGCTGCCAGCCTCAAGTGTTTTGATAAATGATTGATAATGGAAGACAAATAATGGCATTACAATATAATTTCTCGAGAGGACAAAGTGACAAATGATAAATGAAAAAATACGAGATTGAGAGGAACAAAAAAAAAAAACAATAAAAATAAAGAGATTTTGAGACGGGGGCATGGGTCAAAATTTGGATGGAATCTGTTTGTATTAGGATGAATAGTTTGGTTTGTGAATGTTTACAATAAATTTCTTATGTTTATTAATTCTTCCACTCATATTATAATCAACAATCTCTTTGGGTTGGTTGAGAGATCCTTTCAGGGCGACGTGTACTTATTTACAGGTCTGATCACTCAATTTCTTATGGGCTCATCGTTGTAATGGAAAACTCAAAAAATGACGCAAAATATTATCCTTTACAACAATGTTAAGCTAGGCCCATAAGTAGGTTCGGATGTCAGACCTGCATATGAACACGTCGTTTCAGTTTCAGAGCATCGGTTCTAAAATATAGAATAGACATATATACATGCGCACACACACACACACACACACACACACATATATATATATATATATATATATATATATATATATATATATATATATGTATCAACGATTCATTTGACTTGCTCTGTCTTGAGTGTCATTCACGGTATGGGTAAAGTACAAGGAAAATTATAAATTAACGTTCTTAAAAAGGAATATTGACCTTAGTGTATAGAAATGTAATAATTGATAGGGAATTGAAAGAAATTAAAAACTGGAGTAAACTCAATGTTTACACACTGAGATTGGGCCTAATATTCACATAGTTCCACTTGGATTAGGTTAAAACAAAAACATATAAATTAAATATAGACTAGCTAGCAACGCAATATCTTGTATGTAGGGTGTGAGATTGTGTCGTTTGGGATATTTGACGACCGTCAAGTAATCTTGTGAACAGTTTACAACTTTAATTTTGAAATGATTACAAGCAGCTTGATTTTCTAGCGTCTTCCCTAAATGAATTCCGTCTTGTCAAAATTGACTGTCTTTGTTCTTTTTTGGGGGTTTTCCCATTGCTTTTAATTTGTTGTTGTTCTTGTCATTGATTTGAAATTTAAACAATGAAAATAAAATAATCCTATCTGAAGAAAAAAAATAGACAGGCCACGATTGCTGGAATCTTGTTGTTTTTCAGAAAATATTTTAAAAGGCCGAAACGACGAAGTGACCGGACTCAGAATTTTTTTATAAAAAGATTTGAAACGTCATGAAACCATTAAACCGATTTAACAGGGAGAGGTGGGAGAGGGAAGGGGGGGGGGGGGGTGAGTGCGAGCTCTTGGGTCTTCTCATCATGGTCATTCTTGCATAATGTTTTGGATGCGCTGAGGATTTTGGAATAATGCTTAAGGATTGACCTTAACCAAACAACTGCTGAACTCTGGATTTAAGTAGATCGATATTTGAAGGACACGTTTTCTGTCCAAAGTTTTGAATACTAGTTTGTTTATTTCCCCAGAGTACGACAGTTATCTGATTAATTAAAACACGAAGAATTACAGTTTGAAGGCCCCAGGGGAAAATCGATCAAAGTCCGAAAGACCTTTATAGTTATAATGTCACAATAATTTGGTATTAAAATCAACCAAGAGCTTGTTTTTTAAATGCATCTGACTTGTAGTAAAAATATAAAAGTTTAGTAATTCACATTCAGTTCAATTCATATTATCATGTGGCGTTTTCAAATGGGTTTCCAAACTTTAATTTTGATTTTCTCAAAAGCTGAAAAATGTGACTTTGATCGTTTTCCCCCTGTGGTCTTCTTTTGTGCTGGTGCACAAGTGGTTGAGTTGTTTCGACAATTCAAATATATGATGCTACAAGTATCGCACATATACCTGCTCGCTTAAACAAATATCATTTAGCAGAAATTGAACACATTAATGCTTAATTGGTCTAAAAAAAGACATGTCTTCAGAAAAGAAACCAAAATTCTTTGTATTTGATACGCTCCTGATTTTTATTTATTGAAATAAAATAAGAAAAGATCGATGGCTATCTTTAGAGATACTTTCTCTCAAAGACAAATATGATTGGTTTTCTTGTCAATGGATTTTGGAATATCATCTGTCATCCATGATTCCACTCGCACCAAATAATGTTCCCATTGGTTTTAGTAACTTGATCTTTTGCATAAAGCAATATCCACTAAATGCGTTCAAAGCGCTTTACAAGGGGTCCCTGACCAACAGCAACACTTAACATGACGCGTGTTAGGCGATATTACAAATTTTCGGACAGAGACAACGTTGCTACTCATTTAACACCTGAGTACGGTGAGAGAATGTGAGTAAAGAGCTTTTTCCAAGGACTCAACTATGCGCTGGGCGAGGCTCGAACCCAGGACCTACGGATCCGAAAGCGAGTGTCATACAAGACCACATAGTCGCATAGTATCTTGTATCCTTTTCGTTGCCTTGGTATGGTCTCTTCAGTTTACGAAGTTCTCCTTCTCTTTTTCTTCAAAGTGTGGTAAACCCTAGCTTTGTCCTGTTTGAGGTGTTTTGATTTTGATTGATTTCCTAAAAAGAATAGGTCTGGGTTCTATCTCTATTTTGTTTTAGTCTGTTATATTTGTTTATGAATTTTCTGTTTCCTTAGTTTCTGTTCCTGTTTCTGATTTTTAAAAAACTTTTAGTCTGTACTCCTTCCTTTATACACGATGTTATAATTAAAAAAGAATAGGGCAACAACATGCGATAAATAAATAATACAGGGGAAAAACACCATCCAATCAGTTCCAAATTTTACAGATAAAAGGATACAAGAGCGGATGGATCTCATAATAATATACACGATGAACAACCGAGACAGCACGTTATCAGATAACTAAATGGACTAATAAATCGTGACTCTGAAACATAAAAATGGACATCATTTATTAATCTCAACTCTTGGTCATTTACTTTGTTTTATAATAATGTTTTGTTGAAGTATAATAAGAGGGTCACTCTACCACTTTAACACAGGTAACAAAACTAAGTGTGGGGAAGTGGGGGGGGGGGGGGGGGGCATAGTACATTAAGTCTTTCCTATAATATCCTTTTGTATAATCCCGTGTTGTAGGTTACTAGTCTAGTTTGAATAATAATAAAATACCAAGCAGTTAAAAAACGAAATGGTCGACAGACCATACACCACAAGGTCACCGTGACCCGGTAAAATTGTTTAGTGTCAGATGATACAAAGTGAAATAGCGTCCGTTTTTTTTTTTAGTTGGCGACCCAGAGAGCAAGTCATGCAAAACATCTAAATCGCCTCCCACGGACTCAGGGCTATTTATTTTCAAAAACGACCTTGGACAATTGTGTTTAAACTTTGACTTACAACAGACCAGAGTTTCACGCTACACAGACTTTGTCATAACGGAAATTGCTTTTTAACTATTTAGATATCTATTTACGTACTCGTTCCTACTCTCTCTCTCTCTCTCTCTCTCTCTCTCTCTCTCTCTCTCTCTCTCTCTATCTCTTCCTCGCTAGCTCTCTCTCTCTCTCTATTTTCTTTCTTTCTTTTTCTCTCTTCCCGGATTTATCACTCTAAAAAAGTGAAATGAAAATTATAATATTGATCATGTACATTTTGATTTTAAATAGCATATGTTATCTGAAATCGCCACTGTAGAAGAGATCATGGAGATGCCCATTTTTATTTTGAAAACTTTGAACTGCACTTTGCATTTGTATATATGTAAATAATAAGATAGAATAATAAGTTATAGTAAAGATCTGTCCATTATTGTAAATACATCACATAGAATTTTTGAAAGAAGCAACTATCTCTGATTTTGATTATTGGAAGAGCTGTTCACAGCAACTAGAAGACTGTATTCAGATTATATTAAGTTAACATAGAGTGATCACAAATCATAGCATGAGTCTTAATATCAAAAAATGGTAACATTTTGTATTTCGGTTCAGCTTAGTAAGTGCTCAACGCCTGAAAAGCTGTTTATGAAACAGTGCCAGACAAACCAAAAAGAAAAATACAAGAAAAATAATCATCCCCCAAAAATAGCCTGTCTCGACTAGACTGGATTGCTGCTATTTTTGGAATGGTTTTAATGTTCATATATCTTTCTTTCTGCTTTTCCTGGCACTGTTTCATTCACACCTTTTCAGGGTTTTACCGTACACCCTAATGTGTCACTTTATAAAATAAATAACAATGTGAAATTGAATGTAAGCTTCAATTTAATATACGAAAACAGATAAAATTGACGTTTCGGGTTTCCCCTTTATCAACAAAACAGGATGAATGAAACACTACAGAATGACATAATGTGGTAGTAACGTTGATATTGATAAAGGGGAAACCCGAAACGTCCATGTTATCTGTTTTCGTATATCAAATTGAAGCTTACATTCAATTTCACATTGTTATTTATTTCTTCGAGATTCGAGGAGCAACATTCACATACACTTTATAAAATCGCATGGGCTTTTGCTTCCTTGCTTAGCTGTATTTTTATTTTTAGAACAGTGAGAATAATGTGGTTACTTTACATCCGCCTTAATTCAGAAAACTTATTTTAAAATGAATATACCGATTACAAATAGACATAGATTCGGTTATTTATATTGGTATGATCTATATCACAATATTTATAACATTTAGTAAGTTAATATAATTTCAATAACCCACTCTTTAACAACGCATTTAACATTTACTTATCAAATTAGTTTCTTTGAAGATGACAAGACACTGTCCATTGGCAAGACAGAAAAAGTATAATAAACAATACAATGTTATACGTAATATACCAGTCTTGTGATGGTGAAATGTCCTATAAACTTTGTTTCATTGTTCCACTGACCGCCTACTACAAATCACCGCTACAAATCACTATAGATAAATCATCCCTCCGTGGTTTTTGTTTTTTTTTTTTTTGGTCGTAATCTCTGACAGACTGGCTGTCAGGTTAACGTGTTTTTTTTCTTCTTCTTCTGTTTCAACTGTCTAGGTGTATTCCTAATATGACTTGGTTAATTTACTGACTTCATTTTAGTGTTGGTCCCCCTCGTCCCATCCCCCCGCGTCTTTGTCTCTATTTCTCTGTCTGTCTATCTTTTTATCTATCTATCTATCTATCTATCTATCTATCTATCTATCTATCTATCTATCTATCTATCTATCTATCTATCTATCTATCTATCTATCTATCTATCTATCTGCCTGTCTGTCTATATGTGTATTTATTTATTTATCTATTTCATTATGCATCTATCTATCTGTCTATATGTATATGTATTGTTGTATATATGTGTATATATATATATATATATATATATATATATATATATATATATATAGATATGATATAGAGAGAGAGAGAGGGGGGGGGGGATGGGATGAGTGAGAGACGCCCAAGCTTACCTGATGGCAAAGGTAATGAAGACTTTTTTTTCAATGTGAATTGGTAAAAATTATTCAAAGTAGACAATCCTGCTGGTTGCAAAAGATCGGTATTCCTTTAACACCCCCCCCCCCCCCCCCCCCCCCCCCCCCCCCCAAGAATTCTGTATACCTAAAATTGTTTTACAGCTGAAATAAATAGGGGGGGGGGGGGTAAAGCTGCTCTGAATTAAGCTAGCATCTAACCGTTTTAATGGCTTTTATGGTTTGTTGATGAGATTTGATGAACGAGGCAAGTTGAATATTCTCTCTTTAATAATTGATGATAATAGCGTCGTAGATGCCGGTGTTGTCCCTAAAATGATGACATAGATTTAGTTTCGATAGACTATTTTAATCTTATCGCCTCATCCTCAGCAAAATTAATTATCTTCAATGTCATTAGTCTGAATAAGTAAAATAGTAAAACGTATTAAAGTTCCATTCAGATGAATATCTGCTGTAGATTTTCTAAGTTGGATTACCCATAGTAATTTATTAATTGCATTGATTTAGAATTCCTTGTGACAGCGTTAATGAGCTAGCTGCTTGTGAGAATAAGTTTCTGTCCTTGGCAAGAGATCGGGGTGTCAGTCCTTCTCACCGCGGACCCAATATAATATAAAACTGGCAAGACTGTTTTACTATGCATGGCATCAACCGACTGATTTTATCAAAGGGATACGTTACAACGATCGCCATCTGTTTCTCTCTAGACATCATCTCCACGAACCAAATGCTTTGATTCAGTTGCTGTATGCAACTATTCTTTTAACCATCCCCCAGTGGTCATTTTTTTGATTAAACTGGAATAAAAGATAATAACGATAATGATAATAACCATAATAATTTACAGAGGAGAAAACCCCAGGCAAATCTGCCTGCTATTGATATGTTTTGTAGGAAGTAAAAAAATCTATAACTTAATATATTTTTAATCAAACACAACGCGTGGTTGTATTAGAATTGAATATGAAAGAACGTCAGCGGAGGAAGGTGACCGGGGAGGGGGGGGGGGGGGGGGGTGGAGGATTTAGTTGTAGCACGACTGAGTACTTTCGTCCAATCCAGTTATGAGCAAATGGTCATTCCATTTATTATGCATCGATTTTTTAGCCAGCCTAGCCTTCGCTCCGTCCACTGACCAAATCGATAGCAAGGGCTAAAAATATCTTGAAATTTTAATGAAGGTTCCAGCCTTGTGATGTCCACTTTATTAATTTTTCTTCTTCCTGAAAAAATCGAATGGAATGAGAAAGTAATGTTGTCACCCTAGAGAAATAGTGATAAGTATCTTCTCTGGGAAAGGAGAGGACAGTTATTAAACTTTAACTTTTCTCTCGTCGATGTCTTCGTGTTGAATTTTATAGTTTGTAGATATTATCCCAGATACGGTGAAATGCATGGGGTTTTCTGGCTGTATCGTCCATCAAGGGACGATATGTGATCAATATCTGAAAGGGGGGGGGGGAGTAGGGGTGGTGGGGAATGGGGTAAGATGGCGGAAGGAATGGGGGGTCGGTATACTGGACGCTACGTGAGGGGTGTTAGCTTTGGAATCGTGTGTTTCATTGTAAACTGTAAAAACAATGAAAATATGACTCATTTATCCAGGCTTGCTGGCCAGCATCGAATCTGTGATTTTCGTGAAATTACAATATCGCTGTTTCAATTGGAACACGAGGGCCGACTGTAGATGAATAAAATATAGAAAACAGATATATTATCATGGTTCGCCATGTTGTTGTTGTTGTACTTGTTATTGTTGTTGTTGTTGCTCCCGTTGTTCTTGTTGTCTTTGTCGTTATTTTTGTGGTTATTTTTTGTTGTTGTTGCTCTTGTCATTGTTGTTATTATTGTTGTTGTATCTTCCTCGTCTGACAATGAAATATTAATACAATCCCTTGGTTATTCGGAGTAATTGATTTAGTTTCAAAATAAAGTAAGTAATAAATAAGTCGTAGCTCGTTGTCTGGAAGGGAGAGACGTTGATCTAAACTCTGACAAAAAACTTTTATTTCATTTTATTTGAAAACTTTTATTTTAAATTTCGATCGATTACAATGACTCCCAGCTTGTGCGAAAATTCTCAAATCTAAGACTTCTTTTAAGTGTCAGGGTTGAAACGTTTTGGGAAATTCAGGTTATTGTCAATAGATCGCTCTGAGTAATACTAAGCTGCATGCTAGAAGATGTGGACTGTAAAAATCATAACACAAAAGAATATAACAGCTTCGAATAAAAAAAAAAAACCCCAGCAAGAAACGTTTCGAGCTCAAAGCCCTTCTTCAGCCAATAGAAATCCGTAATACATCTCTTAAATTCTAGACAGATAACAGAAATTACTTTTATGGCGTCTGTGTGGAGTTAACGTGATGTATTCATATTTTTATTTTTATTTTTTTTGCCGAAGAAGGGTTTTAAGCCCGAAACGTTTCATTCTTTTTCGAAACTGTTATATTCAGTTTTGTTTATTGTTATTTGAAGTAATAATTTTATGATCAAAATGGAGAGACTGTGTTTTGTCAGTGTGGGACAGTTCAGTTGGTATCAAATCAAGATGACTGCCGCTATCTATCAAGTCATCTTTTAATTAAGAGATTGTGAAGAGCAGGTTGAATGGGTGTGTTGGTAGAATATTGTGTGTGGTGGTATTTTGTGTATGCATGTTACTGTAATTGTGTATTTCTGTGTGTGTGTATGTGTGTGTGTGTGTACGCGTGTGTGGGTGTGTGCGTGTGTGGGTGTGTGAAAGCAAACAGTGAACAATGTTAACTTTTGAATTAAAAATGATATGTCTTTTTACGTCATCATTTTAACAACCTACCCATAATAGATTTATACAGAATATATATAATATATATATTTATATATAATATATTATATATATCTGTATAACTATTATTAATATATATATATATATATATATATATATATATATATATGTACTCTCCCTCTCTCCTACTCTCTTCTCTCTCTCTCTCTCTCTCTCTCTCTCTCTCTCTCTCTCTCTCTGGCCTCTTCATGTTCCCATCTTGATATAAGTCTCACGGATACCAACAGCAGCAATACTGTCACCGCAATATCATAACCACTACACCCACCACCACCAACCATCACATCACCACCACCACCACCACCACCACCACCATCGCCACAATATCACCACCATTATACCACCACCACTACTATATTACAACCACCACCACCACCACTTTCAACATCATCATCATCATCATCATCATCATCATCATCATCATCGTCATCATCATCATCATCATTCCAATACTAATACTAACTCACCTCTACGACATCTACGGATACATCATCATCACCAGCAGCAGCATTGTTTTTACCATAAAATTTCACATTATTAAACCTACTACTTCATCGACTTCAACACCAGCAGCAACTGCAACATCAGAAAAAGTTTCGGCATTATCAGTCCACCATTCCATTTAAATCACACAGTCGCATTGTGCTGTCAACAGTTTAATCGCGCTGTTTGGAAAGCTACCCGAGTGTGCAAAATATTGATAGCTGGGCTGAATTTAAGGGAGCCGTTATTTCATTTCCAATTTTCCTAATTTATTTCTGTCTTAAAGTTGAGAGAATTCATTATTGCAAGTGCGTTGAATCGTGAATTTTGCCCGCAGCCGACTGACTACTCCGTTTATATGAGTAAAATTGAAAGGGGAAAATAAAAGAAAATGATAATAATAACAGACAAAAATAAAAATAAAAAGTAACACCGGGATCGTGAAAATATGTTGGCTGCCTATATAATTGAAAAAAAATCCAATGTACTATTTGCCAAATTTGATTTTGTTTTCTTGAAAATTGAGTGCAACAGACATGATTGTGAAAATATTTTTACGTGCCTATTTGGATCCAATTTAAGTATGGATGGCTTTAAACTTATAAGAAAATATCCGAAAATAATGGTTTGACTTGGCACGACGCGCGTTTTCATCTATTGTGTTTCTTAAAGTTTATAGTTTTGATGTATCACAACAATGCAAGGTGGCTGGAATTTTTCTCTCTAATTGTTTTTAGAGTTCACTTCCAAGTAGCTAGTTTTGAAATAAGAATTTAAGTGGAAGAAATAATGTTGTCGGGGAAATGAAAGCATAGACAAAGAACATGCTGTTCTTTACTAATTTAGCTGATTAAACGGTGGTGATCTGTAATTTCGCCAATTTATCAGTTGCAAGTCTGATTTGATCGTGATCGTTACAGTGGTTTGTGGTGGTAGATAGAGTTGTTGGTGGCGGTGATGTTGATGT